>NC_080672.1:181830909-182205309 GCF_030247195.1 Topomyia yanbarensis
TTCATGCCGAGACCTTATTTTTATAGGTATATTATGCGATATATGGATCCTTACATCCTTATTTTAAATAATGTAAGTAGTAATTTTGCACCATAACCAATATAATCTAAATTTTGTAAAGAGCTAAATTTTTTCTAGAGTTTTGGGATTCAAAAAATAAAGTTACTTTCGGTGATGCCACGAGTATAATTGTATGAGAAGTCTTTTATCTCACTACTAGGTGAGTTACTTGATGATCTGTATAGTTATACACCATCCAATATTTACTTCACGATTGAACGCAACGCCAATCCAAGGGATTAACAGAATAAATTGACTCATAGTACAAATTGAATGAAATAAAACGAATGACTGAACATGAAATGCATAAAATTAAAGATATGAATAAAATGAATCAAATGAATCAAATGGATCAAATGAACCAAATGAATCAAATGAATCAAATGAATCAAATGAATCAAATGAATCAAATGAATCAAATGAATCAAAATGAATCAAATGAATCAAATGAATCAAATGAACCAAATGAATCAAATGAATCAAATGAATCAAATGAATCAAATGAATCAAATGAATCAAATGAATCAAATGAATCAAATGAATCAAATGAATCAAATGAATCAAATGAATCAAATGAATCAAATGAATCAAATGAATCAAATGAATCAAATGAATCAAATGAATCAAATGAATCAAATGAATCAAATGAATCAAATGAATCAAATGAATCAAATGAATTAAATGAATCAAATGAATCAAATGAATCAAATGAATCAAATGAATCAAATGAATCAAATGAATCAAATGAATCAAATGAATCAAATGAATCAAATGAATCAAATGAATCAAATGAATCAAATGAATCAAATGAATCAAATGAATCAAATGAATCAAATGAATCAAATGAATCAAATGAATCAAATGAATCAAATGAATCAAATGAATCAAATGAATCAAATGAATCAAAAGAATCAAATGAATCAAATGAATCAAATGAATCAAATGAATCAAATGAATCAAATGAATCAAATGAATCAAATGAATCAAATGATTCAAATGAATCAAATGAATAAAATGAATCAAATGAATCAATGAATGAAATGAATCAAATGAATGAAATGAATGAAATGAATGAAATGAATGAAATGAATCAAATGAATCAAATGAATCAAATGAATCAAATGAATCAAATGAATGAAATGAATGAAAGATTGAATGAAATGAATGAAATGAATGAAATGATAAATGAATGAAATGAATGAAGAATGAATGAAATGAATGAAATGAATGAATGAATGAAATGAATGAAATGAATGAAATGAATGAAATGAATGAAATGATGAAATGAATGAAATGAATGAAATGAATGAAATGAATGAAATGAATGAAATGAATGAAATGAATGAAATGAATGAAATGAATGAAATGAATGAAATGAATGAAATGAATGAAATGAATGAAATGAATGAAATGAATGAAATGAATGAAATGAATGAAATGAATGAAATGAATGAAATGAATGAAATGAATGAAATGAATGAAATGAATGAAATGAATGAAATGAATGAAATGAATGAAATGAATGAAATGAATGAATGAATGAAATGAATGAAATGAATGAAATGAATGAATGATGAAATGAAGAAATGAATGAAAGAATGAAATGAAGAAATGAATGAAATGAATGAAATGAATGAAATGAATGAAATGAATGAAATGAATGAATGAATGAAATGAATGAAATGATTGAAATGAATGAAAATGAAGAATGAAATGAATGAAATGAATGAAATGAATGAAATGAATGAAATGAATGAAATGAATGAAATGAATGAAATGAATGAAATGAATGAAATGAATGAAATGAATGAAATGAATGAAATGAATGGAATGAATGAAATGAATGAAATGAATGAAATGAATGAAATGAATGAAATGAATGAATGAATGAAATGAATGAAATGAATGAAATGAATGAAATGAATGAAATGAATGAAATGAAGAAATGAATGAAATGAATGAAATGAATGAAATGAATGAAAGAATGAAATGAAATGAATGAAATAATGAAATGAATGAAATGAATGAAATGAATGAATGAATGAAATGAATGAAAGAATGAAATGAATGAAATGAATGAAATGAATGAAATGAATGAAATGAATGAAATGAATGAAATGAATGAAATGAATGAAATGAAAGAAATGAAATGAAATGAAATGAAATGAATGAAATGAATGAAATGTATGAAATGAATGAAATGAATGAAATGAATGAAATGAATGAAATGAATGAAATGAATTGAAATGAATGAAATGAAGATGAATGAATGAAATGAATGAAATGAATGAAATGAATGAAAGATGAAATGAATGAATGAATGAAATGAATGAAATGAATGAAATGAATGAAATGAATGAAATGAATGAAATGAATGATATGAATGAATGAATGAATGAATGAAATGAATGAAATGAATGAAATGAATGAAATGAATGAATGAATGAAATGAATGAAAGGAATGAAATGAATGAAATGAATGAAATGAATGAAATATGAATGAAATGATGAAATGAATGAAATGAAATGAAATGAATGAAATGAATGAAATGAATGAAATGAATGAAATGAATGAAATGAATGAAATGAATGAAATGAATGAAATGAATGAAATGAATGAAATGATGAAATGAATGAAATGAATGAAATGAATGAAATGAATGAAATGAATGAAATGAATGAAATGAATGAAATGAATGAAATGAATGAAATGAATGACATGAATGAAATGAATGAAATGAATGAAATGAATGAAATGAATGAATGAATGAAATGAATGAAATGATGAAATGAATGAATGAATGAAATGAATGTAATGATGAAATGAATGAAATGAATGAAATGAATGAAATGAATGAAATGAATGAAATGAATGAAATGATGAAATGAATGAAATGAATGAAATGAATGAAATGAATGAATGAATGAAATGAATGAAATGAATGAAATGAATGAAATGAATGAAATGAATGAAATGAATGAAATGAATGAAATGAATGAAATGAATGAAATGAATGAAATGAATGAAATGATTGAAATGAATGAAATGAATGAAATGAATGAAATGAATGAAATGAATTAAATGAATGAAATGAATGAAATGAATGAAATGAATGAAATGAATGAAATGAATGAAATGAATGAAATGAATGAACATGAATGAAATGAATGAAATGAATGAATGAATGAAATGAATGAAATGAATGAAATGAATGAATGAAATGAATGAAATGAATGAAATGAATGAAATGAATGAAATGAATGAAATGAATGAAATGAATGAAATGAATGAAATGAAATGAAATGAATGAAATGAATGAAATGAATGAAATGAATGAAATGAATGAAATGAATGAAATGAATGAAATGAATGAAATGAATGAAATGAATGAAATGAATGAAATGAATGAAATGAATGAAATGAATGAAATGAATGAAATGAATGAAATGAATGAAATGAATGAAATGAATGAAATGAATGAAATGAATGAAATGAATGAAATGAATGAAATGAATGAAATGAATGAAATGAATGAAATGAATGAAATGAATGAAATGAATGAAATGAATGAAATGAATGAAATGAATGAAATGAATGAAATGAATGAAATGAATGAAATGAATGAATGAATGAAATGAATGAAATGAATGAAATGAATGAAATGAATGAAATGAAATGAAATGAATGAAATGATATGAAATGAATGAAATGAATGAAATGAATGAAATGAATGAAAGAATGAAATGAATGAAATGAATGAAATGAATGAAATGAATGAATGAATGAAATGAATGAAATGAATGAAATGAATGAAATGAATGAAATGAATGAAATGAATGAAATGAATGAAATGAATGAAATGAATGAAATGAATGAAAATGAATGAAATGAATGAATGAATGAAATGAATGAAATGAATGAAATGAATGAATTGAATGAAATGAATGAAATGAATGAAATGAATGAAATGAATGAAATGAATGAAATGAATGAAATGAATGAAATGAATGAAATGAATGAAATGAATGAATGAATGAAATGAATGAAATGAATGAAATGAATGAAATGAATGAAATGAATGAATGAATGAAATGAATGAAATGAATGAAATGAATGAAATGAATGAAATGAATGAAATGAATGAAATGAATGAAATGAATGAAATGAATGAAATGAATGAATGAATGAAATGAATGAAATGAATGAAATGAATGAAATGAATGAAATGAATGAAATGAATGAAATGACATGAAATGATGAAATGAATGAAATGAATGAAATGAATGAAATGAATGAAATGAATGAAATGAATGAAATGAATGAATGAATGAAATGAATGAATGAATGAAATGAATGAAATGAATGAAATGAATGAAATGAATGAAATGAATGAAATGAATGAAATGAATGAAATGAATGAAATGAATGAAATGAATGAAATGAATGAAATGAATGAAATGAATGAAATGAATAAATGAATGAAATGAATGAAATGAATGAAATGAATGAATGAATGAAATGAATGAAATGAATGAAATGAATGAAATGAATGAAATGAATGAAATGAAGGAAATGAAATGAATGAAATGAATGAAATGAATGAAATGAATGAAATGAATGAAATGAATGAAATGAATGAAATGAATGAAATGAATGAAATGAATGAAATGAATGAAATGAAATGAAATGAATGAAATGAATGAAATGAATGAAATGAATGAAATGAATGAATGAATGAAATGAATGAAATGAATGAAATGAATGAAATGAATGAATGAATGAAATGAATGAAACGAATGTGAAATGAATGATAATGAATGAAATGAATGAAATGAATGAAATGAATGAAATGAATGAAATGAATGAAATGAATGAAATGAATTGAAATGAATGAAATGAATGAAATGAATGAAATGAATGAAATGAATGAAATGAATGAAATGAATGAAATGAATGAAATGAATGAAATGAATGAAATGAATGAAATGAATGAAATGAATGAAATGAATGAAATGAATGAAATGAATGAAATGAAATGAAATGAATGAAATGAATGAAATAAATCAAGTGAATCAAATGAATCAAATGAATTAAATGAATTAAATGAATCAAATGAATCAATGAATCAAATGAATGAAATGAATCAAATGAATCAAATGAATCAAATGACTCAAATGAATCAATGAATCAAATGAATCAAATGAATCAAATGAACAAATAATCAAATGAATCAAAGAATCAATGAATCAATGAATCAAATTAAATGATAACTGAATCGATGTTGTAAGGTATAAATTAATAGAAAAAATAAATTGTGTCAAAAGAATTATTTGGATGAAATGAATAAAACTGAAAAATTAGTCAGGTTAATGAATTTTCTTCATTTTAAACAAAATGTATGAACTGGAAAAATTAATAGAATGCATTGAATGAAAACAGTGAATAAAACAAGTGAAATGAATGATATGACTAAAATGCACGAAATGAATAAACTGATCAGAGTGAATCCAAATTACAAATGAATAAATTAGATTAAATGAGAGAGGGAGAAAAAGAGAGAGAGTGAGAGTGAGATAGAGATAGAGATGGGGAGAGCATGTGAGGAATGGCAAATGATGGTTCATGCCGAGACCTTATTTTTATAGGTATATTATGCGATATATGGATTCCTTACATCCTTATTATAAATAATGTAAGTAGTAATTTTTGCACCATAACCATATAATCTAAATTTTGTAAAGAGCTAAATTTTTTCTAGAGTTTTGGGATTCAAAAAATAAAGTTACTTTCGGTGATGCCACGAGTATAATTGTATGAGAAGTCTTTTATCTCACTACTAGGTGAGTTACTTGATGATCTGTATAGTTATACACCATCCAATATTTACTTCACGATTGAACGCAACGCCCAATCCAAGGGATTAACAGAATAAATTGACTCATAGTAACAAATTGAATGAAATAAAACGAATGACTGAACACCTGAAATGCATAAAAATTAAAGATTATGACATAAAATGAATCAAATGAATCAAATGAATCAAATGGATCAAATGAACCAAATGAATCAAATGAATCAAATGAATCAAATGAATCAAATGAATCAAATGAACCAAATGAATCAAATGAATCAAATGAATCAAATGAATCAAATGAATCAAATGAATCAAATGAATCAAATGAATCAAATGAATCAAATGAATCAAATGAATCAAATGAATCAAATGAATCAAATGAATCAAATGAATCAAATGAATCAATGAATCAAATGAATCAAATGAATCAAATGAATCAAATGAATCAAATGAATCAAATGAATCAAATGAATCAAATGAATCAATGCATCAAATGAATCAAATGAATCAAATGAATCAAATGAATCAAATGAATCCAATGAATCAAATGAATCAAATGATTCAAATGAATCAAATTAATAAAATGAATCAAATGAATCAAATGAATCAAATGAATCAATGAATCAAATGAATCAAATGAATCAAATGAATCAAATGAATCAAATGAATCAAATGAATCAAATGAATCAAATGAATCAAATGAATCAAATGAATCAAATAGAATCAAATGAATCAAATGAATCATAATGAATCAAATGAATCAAATGAATCAAATGAATGAAATGAATGAAATGAATGAAATGAATGAAATGAATGAAATGAATGAAATGAATGAAATGAATGAAATGAATGAAATGAATGAAATGAATGAAATGAATGAAATGAATGAAATGAATGAAATGAATGAAATGAATGAAATGAATGAAATGAATGAAATGAATGAAATGAATGAAATGAATGAAATGAATGAAATGAATGAAATGAATGAAATGAATGAAATGAATGAAATGAATGAAATGAATGAAATGAATGAAATGAATGAAATGAATGAAATGAATGAAATGAATGAAATGAATGAAATGAATGAAATGAATGAAATGAATGAAATGAATGAAATGAATGAAATGAATGAAATGAATGAAATGAATGAAATGAATGAAATGAATGAAATGAATGAAATGAATGAAATGAATGAAATGAATGAAATGAATGAAATGAATGAAATGAATGAAATGAATGAAATGAATGAAATGAATGAAATGAATGAAATGAATGAAATGAATGAAATGAATGAAATGAATGAAATGAATGAAATGAATGAAATGAATGAAATGAATGAAATGAATGAAATGAATGAAATGAATGAAATGAATGAAATGAATGAAATGAATGAAATGAATGAAATGAATGAAATGAATGAAATGAATGAAATGAATGAAATGAATGAAATGAATGAAATGAATGAAATGAATGAAATGAATGAAATGAATGAAATGAATGAAATGAATGAAATGAATGAAATGAATGAAATGAATGAAATGAATGAAATGAATGAAATGAATGAAATGAATGAAATGAATGAAATGAATGAATGAAATGAATGAAATGAATGAAATGAATGAAATGAATGAAATGAATGAAATGAATGAAATGAATGAAATGAATGAAATGAATGAAATGAATGAAATGAATGAAATGAATGAAATGAATGAAATGAATGAAATGAATGAAATGAATGAAATGAATGAAATGAATGAAATGAATGAAATGAATGAAATGAATGAAATGAATGAAATGAATGAAATGAATGAAATGAATGAAATGAATGAAATGAATGAAATGAATGAAATGAATGAAATGAATGAAATGAATGAAATGAATGAAATGAATGAAATGAATGAAATGAATGAAATGAATGAAATGAATGAAATGAATGAAATGAATGAAATGAATGAAATGAATGAAATGAATGAAATGAATGAAATGAATGAAATGAATGAAATGAATGAAATGAATGAAATGAATGAAATGAATGAAATGAATGAAATGAATGAAATGAATGAAATGAATGAAATGAATGAAATGAATGAAATGAATGAAATGAATGAAATGAATGAAATGAATGAAATGAATGAATGAATGAAATGAATGAAATGAATGAAATGAATGAAATGAATGAAATGAATGAAATGAATGAAATGAATGAAATGAATGAAATGAATGAAATGAATGAAATGAATGAAATGAATGAAATGAATGAAATGAATGAAATGAATGAAATGAATGAAATGAATGAAATGAATGAAATGAATGAAATGAATGAAATGAATGAAATGAATGAAATGAATGAAATGAATGAAATGAATGAAATGAATGAAATGAATGAAATGAATGAAATGAATGAAATGAATGAAATGAATGAAATGAATGAAATGAATGAAATGAATGAAATGAATGAAATGAATGAAATGAATGAAATGAATGAAATGAATGAAATGAATGAAATGAATGAAATGAATGAAATGAATGAAATGAATGAAATGAATGAAATGAATGAAATGAATGAAATGAATGAAATGAATGAAATGAATGAAATGAATGAAATGAATGAAATGAATGAAATGAATGAAATGAATGAAATGAATGAAATGAATGAAATGAATGAAATGAATGAAATGAATGAAATGAATGAAATGAATGAAATGAATGAAATGAATGAAATGAATCAAATGAATCAAATGAATCAAATGAATCAAATGAATCAAATGAATCAAATGAATCAAATGAATCAAATGAATCAAATGAATCAAATGAATCAAATGAATCAAATGAATCAAATGAATCAAATGAATCAAATGAATCAAATGAATCAAATGAATCAAATGAATCAAATGAATCAAATGAATCAAATGAATCAAATGAATCAAATGAATCAAATGAATCAAATGAATCAAATGAATCAAATGAATCAAATGAATCAAATGAATCAAATGAATCAAATGAATCAAATGAATCAAATGAATCAAATGAATCAAATGAATCAAATGAATCAAATGAATCAAATGAATCAAATGAATGAAATGAATCAAATGAATCAAATGAATCAAATGAATGAAATGAATGAAATGAATGAAATGAATGAAATGAATGAAATGAATGAAATGAATGAAATGAATGAAATGAATGAAATGAATGAAATGAATGAAATGAATGAAATGAATGAAATGAATGAAATGAATGAAATGAATGAAGTGAATGAAATGAATGAAATGAATGAAATGAATGAAATGAATGAAATGAATGAAATGAATGAAATGAATGAAATGAATGAAATGAATGAAATGAATGAAATGAATGAAATGAATGAAATGAATGAAATGAATGAAATGAATGAAATGAATGAAATGAATGAAATGAATGAAATGAATGAAATGAATGAAATGAATGAAATGAATGAAATGAATGAAATGAATGAAATGAATGAAATGAATGAAATGAATGAAATGAATGAAATGATTGAAATGAATGAAATGAATGAAATGAATGAAATGAATGAAATGAATGAAATGAATGAAATGAATGAAATGAATGAAATGAATGAAATGAATGAAATGAATGAAATGAATGAAATGAATGAAATGAATGAAATGAATGAAATGAATGAAATGAATGAAATGAATGAAATGAATGAAATGAATGAAATGAATGAAATGAATGAAATGAATCAAATGAATGAAATGAATGAAATAAATCAAGTGAATCAAGTGAATCAAATGAATCAAATGAATTAAATGAATTAAATGAATTAAATGAATCAAATGAATCAAATGAATCAAATGAATCAAATGAATGAAATGAATCAAATGAATCAAATGAATCAAATGAATCAAATGAATCAAATGAATCAAATGAATCAAAAGAATCAAAAGAATCAAATGAATGAAATGAATGAAATGAATCAAATGAATCAAATGAATCAAATTTAAATGATAAATGAATCGATGTTGTAAGGTTATAAATTAATAGAAAAAATAAATTGTGTCAAAAGAATTATTTGGATGAAATGAATAAAACTGAAAAATTAGTCAGGTTAATGAATTTTCTTCATTTTAAACAAAATGTATGAACTGGAAAAATTAATAGAATGCATTGAATGAAAACAGTGAATAAAACAAGTGAAATGAATGATATGACTAAAATGCACGAAATGAATAAACTGATCAGAGTGAATCCAAATTACAAAATGAATAAATTAGATTAAATGAACGCAGATGAACAAAATTAATAAAAAGATGCTGAATGAAATAATTATTTAAAATGCAATCTCAAACGAAACGTGTGCTGAATTATCCAATACCTCACTACTAATTGTGACTTCCATTGAAACTTCAATTGAAGTGTACTCAGTATAGAGCAGATATGGACGACGATAAGTTAGAAGACACCTTGTACTTGCACCCCCCCCCCCCCCCCCCCATTGCGAGTGGGGACTTTGGAAGATTTCTTTTCCCGGATCTAATTCGTGGATATTTTTGGGCTTTGATCCGTTATTTTTCATGAAAGTTCATACCAATACAATGTATGTGCCTTTTCAATAATATCATCACAAAAAGGTGTTCTTAGTTTTCACATGACATATTTGAGCAATTGTTTTATTCAAAATTCAATAGAGAATCGAGGAGTTGAAATATCGCACGTGGAATGTCCCACCTCCCAGTTAAGCCACATATTTTTCTGAGACAGCCATGAATTTCCTTTATTATAGTGTTTATACAAGCTTTGAATAGAACTGAATTAAATTTGAGTTGATGTAGTTTTCGATGGTCACCTGTCTACCCATAGTGCAACGTTTCCAAATACCAATTTCACCTCGAAAATAGTTATAGTTTTCCCATAAGGCAAATATTTTGCATATTTTCTCGGACTACAAATATTTTATTTGACATGTAGGATGTATTAATAAACTTGTTTCCGTGAGTCTCTTGTACACTAAAATGCAAAGAAAATAATAGGGTAACAGACAAAAAAAAAGTTTTGTTTTCTCAAACCTTCACAATTACATCGCACACATGAAATTAGCTTGATTATTAATAAAGATTAGCAGAGAATCTTATCGCACAACTTAGAAATGGATAGAGAAATAGCAAGATAGATGTGAGTCGTGACAGTTGCCACCAACATGAAGAAAGAGAGAGAGAGAGAGAGAGAGAGAGAGAGAGAGAGAGAGAGGGAGAAAAAGAGAGAGAGAGTGAGAGTGAGATAGAGATAGAGATGGGGAGGGCATGTGAGGAATGGCAAATGATGGTTCATGCCGAGACCTTATTTTTATAGGTATATTATGCGATATATGGATTCCTTACATCCTTATTATAAATAATGTAATTAGTAATTTTTGCGCCATAACCAATATAATCTAAATTTTGTAAAGAGCTAAACTTTTTCTAGAGTTTTGGGATTCAAAAAATAAAGTTACTTTCGGTGATGCCACGAGTATAATTGTATGAGAAGTCTTTTATCTCACTACTAGGTGAGTTACTTGATGATCTGTATAGTTATACACCATCCAATATTTACTTCACGATTGAACGCAACGCCTAATCCAAGGGATTAACAGAATAAATTGACTCATACTAACAAATTGAATGAAATAAAACGAATGACTGAACATGAAATGCATCAAATTAAAGATATGAATAAAATGAATCAAATGAATCAAATGGATCAAATGAACCAAATGAATCAAATGAATCAAATGAATCAAATGAATCAAATGAATCAAATGAATCAAATGAACCAAATGAATCAAATGAATCAACTGAATCAAATGAATCAAATGAATCAAATGAATCAAATGAATCAAATGAATCAAATGAATCAAATGAATCAAATGAATCAAATGAATCAAATGAATCAAATGAATCAAATGAATCAAATGAATCAAATGAATCAAATGAATCAAATGAATCAAATGAATCAAATGAATCAAATGAATCAAATGAATCAAATGAATCAAAGAATCAATGAATCAAATGAATCAAATGAATCAAATGAATCAAATGAATCAAATGAATCAAATGAATCAAATGAATCAAATGAATCAAATGAATCAAATGAATCAAATGAATCAAATGAATCAAATGATTCAAATGAATCAAATGATTCAAATGAATCAAATTAATAAAATGAATCAAATGAATCAAATGAATCAAATGAATCAAATGAATCAAATGAATCAAATGAATCAAATGAATCAAATGAATCAAATGAATCAAATGAATCAAATGAATCAAATGAATCAAATGAATCAAATGAATCAAATGAATCAAATGAATCAAATGAATCAAATGAATCAAATGAATCAAATGAATCAAATGAATCAAATGAATCAAATGAATCAAATGAATCAAATGAATCAAATGAATCAAATGAATCAAATGAATCAAATGAATCAAATGAATCAAATGAATCAAATGAATCAAATGAATCAAATGAATCAAATGAATCAAATGAATCAAATGAATCAAATGAATCAAATGAATCAAATGAATCAAATGAATCAAATGAATCAAATGAATCAAATGAATCAAATGAATCAAATGAATCAAATGAATCAAATGAATCAAATGAATCAAATGAATCAAATGAATCAAATGAATCAAATGAATCAAATGAATCAAATGAATCAAATGAATCAAATGAATCAAATGAATCAAATGAATCAAATGAATCAAATGAATCAAATGAATCAAATGAATCAAATGAATCAAATGAATCAAATGAATCAAATGAATCAAATGAATCAAATGAATCAAATGAATCAAATGAATCAAATGAATCAAATGAATCAAATGAATCAAATGAATCAAATGAATCAAATGAATCAAATGAATCAAATGAATCAAATGAATCAAATGAATCAAATGAATCAAATGAATCAAATGAATCAAATGAATCAAATGAATCAAATGAATCAAATGAATCAAATGAATCAAATGAATCAAATGAATCAAATGAATCAAATGAATCAAATGAATCAAATGAATCAAATGAATCAAATGAATCAAATGAATCAAATGAATCAAATGAATCAAATGAATCAAATGAATCAAATGAATCAAATGAATCAAATGAATCAAATGAATCAAATGAATCAAATGAATCAAATGAATCAAATGAATCAAATGAATCAAATGAATCAAATGAATCAAATGAATCAAATGAATCAAATGAATCAAATGAATGAAATGAATGAAATGAATGAAATGAATGAAATGAATGAAATGAATGAAATGAATGAAATGAATGAAATGAATGAAATGAATGAAATGAATGAAATGAATGAAATGAATGAAATGAATGAAATGAATGAAATGAATGAAATGAATGAAATGAATGAAATGAATGAAATGAATGAAATGAATGAAATGAATGAAATGAATGAAATGAATGAAATGAATGAAATGAATGAAATGAATGAAATGAATGAAATGAATGAAATGAATGAAATGAATGAAATGAATGAAATGAATGAAATGAAATTAATGAAATTAATGAAATTAATGAAATGAATGAAATGAATGAAATGAATGAAATGAATGAAATGAATGAAATGAATGAAATGAATGAAATGAATGAAATGAATGAAATGAATGAAATGAATGAAATGAATGAAATGAATGAAATGAATGAAATGAATGAAATGAATGAAATGAATGAAATGAATGAAATGAATGAAATGAATGAAATGAATGAAATGAATGAAATGAATGAAATGAATGAAATGAATGAAATGAATGAAATGAATGAAATGAATGAAATGAATGAAATGAATGAAATGAATGAAATGAATGAAATGAATGAAATGAATGAAATGAATGAAATGAATGAAATGAATGAAATGAATGAAATGAATGAAATGAATGAAATGAATGAAATGAATGAAATGAATGAAATGAATGAAATGAATGAAATGAATGAAATGAATGAAATGAATGAAATGAATGAAATGAATGAAATGAATGAAATGAATGAAATGAATGAAATGAATGAAATGAATGAAATGAATGAAATGAATGAAATGAATGAAATGAATGAAATGAATGAAATGAATGAAATGAATGAAATGAATGAAATGAATGAAATGAATGAAATGAATGAAATGAATGAAATGAATGAAATGAATGAAATGAATGAAATGAATGAAATGAATGAAATGAATGAAATGAATGAAATGAATGAAATGAATGAAATGAATGAAATGAATGAAATGAATGAAATGAATGAAATGAATGAAATGAATGAAATGAATGAAATGAATGAAATGAATGAAATGAATGAAATGAATGAAATGAATGAAATGAATGAAATGAATGAAATGAATGAAATGAATGAAATGAATGAAATGAATGAAATGAATGAAATGAATGAAATGAATGAAATGAATGAAATGAATGAAATGAATGAAATGAATGAAATGAATGAAATGAATGAAATGAATGAAATGAATGAAATGAATGAAATGAATGAAATGAATGAAATGAATGAAATGAATGAAATGAATGAAATGAATGAAATGAATGAAATGAATGAAATGAATGAAATGAATGAAATGAATGAAATGAATGAAATGAATGAAATGAATGAAATGAATGAAATGAATGAAATGAATGAAATGAATGAAATGAATGAAATGAATGAAATGAATGAAATGAATGAAATGAATGAAATGAATGAAATGAATGAAATGAATGAAATGAATGAAATGAATGAAATGAATGAAATGAATGAAATGAATGAAATGAATGAAATGAATGAAATGAATGAAATGAATGAAATGAATGAAATGAATGAAATGAATGAAATGAATGAAATGAATGAAATGAATGAAATGAATGAAATGAATGAAATGAATGAAATGAATGAAATGAATGAAATGAATGAAATGAATGAAATGAATGAAATGAATGAAATGAATGAAATGAATGAAATGAATGAAATGAATGAAATGAATGAAATGAATGAAATGAATGAAATGAATGAAATGAATGAAATGAATGAAATGAATGAAATGAATGAAATGAATGAAATGAATGAAATGAATGAAATGAATGAAATGAATGAAATGAATGAAATGAATGAAATGAATGAAATGAATGAAATGAATGAAATGAATGAAATGAATGAAATGAATGAAATGAATGAAATGAATGAAATGAATGAAATGAATGAAATGAATGAAATGAATGAAATGAATGAAATGAATGAAATGAATGAAATGAATGAAATGAATGAAATGAATGAAATGAATGAAATGAATGAAATGAATGAAATGAATGAAATGAATGAAATGAATGAAATGAATGAAATGAATGAAATGAATGAAATGAATGAAATGAATGAAATGAATGAAATGAATGAAATGAATGAAATGAATGAAATGAATGAAATGAATGAAATGATTGAAATGAATGAAATGAATGAAATGAATGAAATGAATGAAATGAATGAAATGAATGAAATGAATGAAATGAATGAAATGAATGAAATGAATGAAATGAATGAAATGAATGAAATGAATGAAATGAATGAAATGAATGAAATGAATGAAATGAATGAAATGAATGAAATGAATGAAATGAATGAAATGAATGAAATGAATGAAATGAATGAAATGAATGAAATGAATGAAATGAATGAAATGAATGAAATGAATGAAATGAATGAAATGAATGAAATGAATGAAATGAATGAAATGAATGAAATGAATGAAATGAATGAAATGAATGAAATGAATGAAATGAATGAAATGAATGAAATGAATGAAATGAATGAAATGAATGAAATGAATGAAATGAATGAAATGAATGAAATGAATGAAATGAATGAAATGAATGAAATGAATGAAATGAATGAAATGAATGAAATGAATGAAATGAATGAAATGAATGAAATGAATGAAATGAATGAAATGAATGAAATGAATGAAATGAATGAAATGAATGAAATGAATGAAATGAATGAAATGAATGGAATGAATGAAATGAATGAAATGAATGAAATAAATCAAGTGAATCAAGTGAATCAAATGAATCAAATGAATTAAATGAATTAAATGAATCAAATGAATCAAATGAATCAAATGAATCAAATGAATCAAATGAATCAAATGAATCAAATGAATCAAATGAATGAAATGAATCAAATGAATCAAATGAATCAAATGAATCAAAAGAATCAAAAGAATCAAATGAATCAAATGAATCAAATGAATCAAATCAATCAAATTTAAATGATAAATGAATCGATGTTGTAAGGTTATAAATTAATAGAAAAAATAAATTGTGTCAAAAGAATTATTTGGATGAAATGAATAAAACTGAAAAATTAGTCAGGTTAATGAATTTTCTTCATTTTAAACAAAACGTATGAACTGGAAAAATTAATAGAATGCATTGAATGAAAACAGTGAATAAAACAAGTGAAATGAATGATATGACTAAAATGCACGAAATGAATAAACTGATCAGAGTGAATCCAAATTACAAAATGAATAAATTAGATTAAATGAACACAGATGAACAAAATTAATAAAAAGATGCTGAATGAAATAATTATTTAAAATGCAATCTCAAACGAAACGTGTGCTGAATTATCCAATACCTCACTACTAATTGTGACTTCCATTGAAACTTCAATTGAAGTGTACTCAGTATAGAGCAGATATGGACGACGATAAGTTAGAAGACACCTTGTACTTGCACCCCCCCCATTGCGAGTGGGGACTTTGGAAGATTTCTTTTCCCGGATCTAATTCGTGGATATTTTTGGGCTTTGATCCGTTATTTTTCATGAAAGTTCATACCAATACAATGTATGTGCCTTTTCAATAATATCATCACAAAAAGGTGTTCTTAGTTTTCACATGACATATTTGAGCAATTGTTTTATTCAAAATTCAATAGAGAATCGAGGAGTTGAAATATCGCACGTGGAATGTCCCACCTCCCAGTTAAAACACATATTTTTCTGAGACAGCCATGAATTTCCTTTATTATAGTGTTTATACAAGCTTTGAATAGAACTGAATTAAATTTGAGTTGATGTAGTTTTCGATGGTCACCTGTCTACCCATAGTGCAACGTTTCCAAATACCAATTTCACCTCGAAAATAGTTATAGTTTTCCCATAAGGCAAATATTTTGCAAATTTTCTCGGACTACAAATATTTTATTTGACATGTAGGATGTATTAATAAACTTGTTTCCGCGAGTCTCTTGTACACTAAAATGCAAAGAAAATAATAGGGTAACAGACAAAAAAAAGTTTTGTTTTCTCAAACCTTCACAATTACATCGCACACATGAAATTAGCTTGATTATTAATAAAGATTAGCAGAGAATCTTATCGCACAACTTAGAAATGGATAGAGAAATAGCAAGATAGATGTGAGTCGTGACAGTTGCCACCAACATGAAGAAAGAGAGAGAGAGAGAGAGAGAGAGAGAGAGAGAGAGAGAGAGAGAGAGAGAGAGAGAGAGAGAGAGAGAGAGAGAGAGAGAGAGAGAGAGAGAGGGAGAAAAAGAGAGAGAGAGTGAGAGTGAGATAGAGATAGAGGCATGTGAGGAATGGCAAATGATGGTTCATGCCGAGACCTTATTTTTATAGGTATATTATGCGATATATGGATTCCTTACATCCTTATTATAAATAATGTAAGTAGTAATTTTTGCGCCATAACCAATATAATCTAAATTTTGTAAAGAGCTAAATTTTTTCTAGAGTTTTGGGATTCAAAAAATAAAGTTACTTTCGGTGATGCCACGAGTATAATTGTATGAGAAGTCTTTTATCTCACTACTAGGTGAGTTACTTGATGATCTGTATAGTTATACACCATCCAATATTTACTTCACGATTGAACGCAACGCCTAATCCAAGGGATTAACAGAATAAATTGACTCATACTAACAAATTGAATGAAATAAAACGAATGACTGAACATGAAATGCATAAAATTAAAGATATGAATAAAATGAATCAAATGAATCAAATGGATCAAATGAACCAAATGAATCAAATGAATCAAATGAATCAAATGAATCAAATGAATCAAATGAATCAAATGAATCAAATGAATCAAATGAATCAAATGAACCAAATGAATCAAATGAATCAAATGAATCAAATGAATCAAATGAATCAAATGAATCAAATGAATCAAATGAATCAAATGAATCAAATGAATCAAATGAATCAAATGAATCAAATGAATCAAATGAATCAAATGAATCAAATGAATCAAATGAATCAAATGAATCAAATGAATCAAATGAATCAAATGAATCAAATGAATCAAATGAATCAAATGAATCAAATGAATCAAATGAATCAAATGAATCAAATGAATCAAATGAATCAAATGAATCAAATGAATCAAATGAATCAAATGAATCAAATGAATCAAATGAATCAAATGAATCAAATGAATCAAATGAATCAAATGAATCAAATGAATCAAATGAATCGAATGAATCAAATGAATCAAATGAATCAAATGAATCGAATGAATCAAATGAATCGAATGAATCAAATGAATCAAATGAATCAAATGAATCAAATGAATCAAATGAATCAAATGAATCAAATGAATCAAATGAATCAAATGAATCAAATGAATCAAATTAATAAAATGAATCAAATGAATCAAATGAATCAAATGAATCAAATGAATCAAATGAATCAAATGAATCAAATGAATGAAATGAATGAAATGAATGAAATGAATGAAATGAATGAAATGAATGAAATGAATGAAATGAATGAAATGAATGAAATGAATGAAATGAATGAAATGAATGAAATGAATGAAATGAATGAAATGAATGAAATGAATGAAATGAATGAAATGAATGAAATGAATGAAATGAATGAAATGAATGAAATGAATGAAATGAATGAAATGAATGAAATGAATGAAATGAATGAAATGAATGAAATGAATGAAATGAATGAAATGAATGAAATGAATGAAATGAATGAAATGAATGAAATGAATGAAATGAATGAAATGAATGAAATGAATGAAATGAATGAAATGAATGAAATGAATGAAATGAATGAAATGAATGAAATGAATGAAATGAATGAAATGAATGAAATGAATGAAATGAATGAAATGAATGAAATGAATGAAATGAATGAAATGAATGAAATGAATGAAATGAATGAAATGAATGAAATGAATGAAATGAATGAAATGAATGAAATGAATGAAATGAATGAAATGAATGAAATGAATGAAATGAATGAAATGAATGAAATGAATGAAATGAATGAAATGAATGAAATGAATGAAATGAATGAAATGAATGAAATGAATGAAATGAATGAAATGAATGAAATGAATGAAATGAATGAAATGAATGAAATGAATGAAATGAATGAAATGAATGAAATGAATGAAATGAATGAAATGAATGAAATGAATGAAATGAATGAAATGAATGAAATGAATGAAATGAATGAAATGAATGAAATGAATGAAATGAATGAAATGAATGAAATGAATGAAATGAATGAAATGAATGAAATGAATGAAATGAATGAAATGAATGAAATGAATGAAATGAATGAAATGAATGAAATGAATGAAATGAATGAAATGAATGAAATGAATGAAATGAATGAAATGAATGAAATGAATGAAATGAATGAAATGAATGAAATGAATGAAATGAATGAAATGAATGAAATGAATGAAATGAATGAAATGAATGAAATGAATGAAATGAATGAAATGAATGAAATGAATGAAATGAATGAAATGAATGAAATGAATGAAATGAATGAAATGAATGAAATGAATGAAATGAATGAAATTAATGAAATTAATGAAATTAATGAAATTAATGAAATTAATGAAATTAATGAAATTAATGAAATTAATGAAATTAATGAAATTAATGAAATTAATGAAATTAATGAAATTAATGAAATTAATGAAATTAATGAAATTAATGAAATTAATGAAATTAATGAAATTAATGAAATTAATGAAATTAATGAAATTAATGAAATTAATGAAATTAATGAAATTAATGAAATTAATGAAATTAATGAAATTAATGAAATTAATGAAATTAATGAAATTAATGAAATTAATGAAATTAATGAAATTAATGAAATTAATGAAATTAATGAAATTAATGAAATGAATGAAATGAATGAAATGAATGAAATGAATGAAATGAATGAAATGAATGAAATGAATGAAATGAATGAAATGAATGAAATGAATGAAATGAATGAAATGAATGAAATGAATGAAATGAATGAAATGAATGAAATGAATGAAATGAATGAAATGAATGAAATGAATGAAATGAATGAAATGAATGAAATGAATGAAATGAATGAAATGAATGAAATGAATGAAATGAATGAAATGAATGAAATGAATGAAATGAATGAAATGAATGAAATGAATGAAATGAATGAAATGAATGAAATGAATGAAATGAATGAAATGAATGAAATGAATGAAATGAATGAAATGAATGAAATGAATGAAATGAATGAAATGAATGAAATGAATGAAATGAATGAAATGAATGAAATGAATGAAATGAATGAAATGAATGAAATGAATGAAATGAATGAAATGAATGAAATGAATGAAATGAATGAAATGAATGAAATGAATGAAATGAATGAAATGAATGAAATGAATGAAATGAATGAAATGAATGAAATGAATGAAATGAATGAAATGAATGAAATGAATGAAATGAATGAAATGAATGAAATGAATGAAATGAATGAAATGAATGAAATGAATGAAATGAATGAAATGAATGAAATGAATGAAATGAATGAAATGAATGAAATGAATGAAATTAATGAAATGAATGAAATGAATGAAATGAATGAAATGAATGAAATGAATGAAATGAATGAAATGAATGAAATGAATGAAATGAATGAAATGAATGAAATGAATGAAATGAATGAAATAAATCAAGTGAATCAAGTGAATCAAATGAATCAAGTGAATCAAATGAATCAAATGAATCAAATGAATCAAATGAATCAAATGAATCAAATGAATCAAATGAATCAAATGAATCAAATGAATCAAATGAATCAAATGAATCAAATGAATCAAATGAATCAAATAAATCAAATGAATCAAATGAATCAAATGAATTAAATGAATCAAATGAATCAAATGAATCAAATGAATCAAATGAATCAAATGAATCAAATGAATCAAATGAATCAAATGAATCAAATGAATCAAATGAATCAAATGAATCAAATGAATCAAATGAATCAAATGAATCAAATGAATCAAATGAATCAAATGAATCAAATGAATCAAATGAATCAAATGAATCAAATGAATCAAATGAATCAAATGAATCAAATGAATCAAATGAATCAAATGAATCAAATGAATCAAATGAATCAAATGAATCAAATGAATCAAATGAATCAAATGAATCAAATGAATCAAATGAATCAAATGAATCAAATGAATCAAATGAATCAAATGAATCAAATGAATCAAATGAATCAAATGAATCAAATGAATCAAATGATTCAAATGAATCAAATGAATCAAATGAATCAAATGAATCAAATGAATCAAATGAATCAAATGAATCTAAAGAAACAAATGAATTAAATGAATCAAATTGATTTAATTCATGCAGTGAATACAATGAAACAAATTAATGAAATGGATCAAATGAATAAAAAGAATGGATGAACAATAAAGTAAAAAATAAATGAAATGCATAAATAAAACAAACGAATTATATAAACAAAATGAGCTGAAGTGATAAAATGAATAAAAAGAAGAAAATGAGCAGAATAAAATGCATTGATTAAAATGAAAAATTAAACAATGGTAAAAGGTTATAAATCAATATGATGAAATAAATTGAATCAAATAAATTATTTGGATGAATTGATTAAAACTGAAAAAGTAGTCAGATTATTAAAATGAAGAAACTGAACAAAATGAATAAACTGGAAAAAATGAATAAAATGCATACAATGTAAACAATGAATAAAATAAGTTAAATGAATGATATGAGTAAAATGCACAAAAAGAATAAACTGATCAGAGTGAATCCAAAGAATGAAACTAATAAAATAAGTAAAATGAACGCATATGAACAAAACGAATAAAGAGATGCTGAATGAAATAATTAATTAAAATGAAATGGTCATATATTTGAAGCTAAAAACATTTTTGAATAAAGAAAATGAATAAACCGGATTGTACGAATTTGAGAACCATTGCATCAGAAAGTTTTGAAATGTTTTTGAAAATCCCATCTTATGAGAAAAGGCTAATAAATGTGCAATGAACTTTCTAGGGCTTCCATCTTTTTTTTTGTTTTTTTCTTTTTGTTTTCATACTTCTTTATTTGACGGCGTCGTTTTAAGATTATCTGGTGTTTCTACTTTATTGTTGGATCTTAATTAGTTATCAGGATCCTGGAACGTTCAATTTGCTTTGGAATTCGAAGTTTACTTTTTGGTCACATATTCCCGAAAAAAGATTTATGTACAGAATAGAATTTACTGGTCCAGTATTTTAACGCGCAATTGAATATAGTAAAGTGAGACAAGGTCACATGTGCTTTCAAGCCCCTTGTACAGAGAACGACAGGGAGAATGCGATTCGTGAATGAGACAGGTAGATATTTCAAAGTTTTTATTTGCATTGAAGTAAATAGTGTGAAATGTCTGGGCTATGTCGATAGCATAAAACCCGTGCATTCAGTTGATTGCAATGCAGTCTCTTTCCATTCATCCTTATAGCTTTCATATTGTTTCGTTCGGATTTCTCGTGCAGGAAATATGGATAAATAAGTCCTATACAGACCAATACTGTGAAAAAGAAATGGTTCAAACTACTCAGTATATCCAGATATGGACGACGATAAGTTAGAAGACACATTGTAGTTGCATCCCCCAACGAGAGTGGGTACTTTGGGAGACTTCTTTTCCTGGATCTAATTTCTGGTTATTTTTGGTCTTTGATCCGTAATTTTTCATAAAAGTTCGTTCCAATACAACGAATGTGCAGCTGATACAACTCATGGTTCATTCGCCTGCGCCACGTTCCGTCTTCCATCTGCACGCCACCATAGATGGTACGCTCGAAAACTCCAAGGGCGCGTTGGTCCTTCACGAGCATAGTCCAGGTCTCGTGGCTGTAGAGGAGCACCGATCTAGTATGCGTCTTGTAGATACTCAACTTCGTGCGGCGGCGAATTTTGTTCTACCGGAGCGTCCTCCGGAGTCCAAAGCAGGTACGATTTCCCGCCAAGATCCGTCTCTTAATTTCTCTGCTGTTATCATTGTCGTCGGTTACCAGTGAGCCCAAATACATGAATTCGTCGACCATTTCGATTTCGTCACCGTCAATCCGAACTCGGGTGGGAGGTTCACATTGTCGTCTCTAGAACCTTTTCCTCTCATGTATTTTGTCTTCGAAACGTTTATGGCAAGTCCAATCCTGCTGGCTTCAGCTTTCAGTCTTTGAGCATATGTTTCATTCAAAATTCAATAGAGATACGAATAGTTTAAATATCGCACGTGGAATGTCTCATTTGAAAATTTTCATCGTCTAACTTTCATATTACCCAATTAAGCCAAATATTTTTCTGATATAGCCATGAATTTCCTTAATTATTGTGTAGATACAGGCTTTGAATACAATTGAATTAAAGTTGAGTTGATGTAGCAGCAGACAAAAAATAGTTTTGTTTTCTCAAAGCTTCGCAATTACAATTAATAAATATTTCAGATTTGCAGAAGATCTTATCACACAACTTAGAAATGGATACAGAAATAGGTAGATAGATGCGATAGAAGAGAGACAGAGAGAGAAAGAGAGAGAGAGAGAGAGAGAGAGAAAGAGAGAGTGAGAGAGAGAGAGATGGGGGGGGGGGGGGGCGTGTGAGGAATGGCAAATGATGGTTAATGCAGTGGCATTATTTTTATAGGTATATTATTATGATATATTGATTTCTTACATTCTTATCATAAATAATGTAAGTAGTAATTTTTGCGACATAACCAGTATAACCTAAATCTTGCAAAAGAGCTAAATTTTCGCTAGATTTTTGGGCTTCAAACATACAGTTGCTTTCGGTAACGCCACGAGTATAATTATATGAGAAATCTTTTATCTCACTACTAGGTGAATTACTTGTTGATCTGTGTATTGATATACCATCCAACATTTACCTCATGATTGAACGCAATGCCTAATCCAAGGGATAAATACTAGAACTCACTGTTTCTTTATGAACACATTATTTTGCCTTTGAAATGAACTTATATATTGATTTTTGAGAAATAGTTAATTTATTATAAAGGTAATTCACAAAATGTTCTCAACATCGAATTCCTTGAATCACGTAGATATGTTTTCATACTTACAGTTAAATCGCTTATATCTCAGAAAGTAAACAACATATCGAAAATCAAAAATAATAGTGTCAAATGGCAACGTTAGGCCTTTCATTAAGATCTGTTCAGCCATTGCTGAGATAATTACATGGCATTTTGTACATACATACATACACACATACAGACATTGTCTCAATTTGTCGAGCTGAGTCGATTGGTATATTAGACTCGGCCCTACGGGCCTCGGAAAAAGTTTTCAAAGTTTTAGCGAATCATATACATTTCTTTTGTAAGAAATGTAAAAAGGTAAAAAATTCGCTAAAATGTCTCTCAAACAACTTAAATTTGCAGTTCTAGGTCACCGACGGCCAATCAAACTTTCGTTGACTACTTTGACCACCATAGACGGTTCCGGAAGTGCCCGGGAAAAGCGGCCATTTTTCAAAACTAGCAAACTCATATCAGTTTCTCGGAAATTGTTGGGCCGATTTTCACAAACTTAGTCCCAAATGATAGCTATATTATCCCCACAGATGTCTAAAAATTTCGCATGGATCGCTTATATGGTTCCAGAAATATAGACTGAACCGTCCGGTCACATATGAAATTCCCATATAAGCCGGAACTCAATTTTTTTTTCAAAGGGGGGGGGGCATGAAATTTCAGAAATCGAATTCGTATTTTTGATGCCAAGCGTCTTTAAAATGCATGAAACTTCGAGATTTTAAGTTATCATGAAAAATTTTTTTTCATCAAAATCGACTTTTTGGGACTTTGCCGATTTCACACCTTTTTCAGTTCAATGTTACCGTGGCTGTTTTTTTTTCTTTTACAAAATTTTAGAACTCGAATAATGATTTCTTTTCTTGTATGTAGTTGTCATGTCATGTATAATAATAAAATGTAATATATGCATCTGAAAGCTTTTAATGAATATAAACAACGCAAACATTCTCGTGTTCATGATTGAGAAAGGCATAATTGCACCGCTAGGTGGATTAAAACAGGTTTTTCAGTTCAATATTACAGTGGCTGTTTTTTTTTCTTTTACAAAATTTTAGATCTCGCATAATGATTTCTTTTCTTGTATATAGTTGTCATGTCATGTTTTTTTTTACAATGGAGAAGACCTTTACGTCCTAGCCCAGTACACGTGCTATTGGTAGAGTCCAATCTAGCACACGGGGTGCACTGGGGGCGTGTCGGGCTCGAATGGTGACGCTGCCATTAATACCGACTAAACTCCATTGGGCTCCGCCATCATTCCTCCCAGGAACTACCTCTCGGTATTACTTCTGGGGGGATGGCTGTACTAAATGTACTCATTCACTCTCACTCACGCGTTCATACGTCCTGTATGAGGCTTACTTGGGTGCTCTCTCAATCGCACTTTGATTCACTCTTAAACACTTCCACATCAGGCTGACTTTTGTGCTCACCTTTTTCGTTCCTTGCGAGGCTGACTTGTGTGCTCACCTTACTCATTCCTTGCTAGGCTTACTTTTGTGCTCGCCCCACCCATACCAAGTGAGGCTGACTTGGGTGCTCACCCTATCACCTGATTCACTCTCGATCGTGCCACTCTATTGTACCTCTGTCACTCCCCCTGGCATCCCATGTGGGACATTTTTCTTAGGCCCCACTTCTGACATACCATGCGAGGCTGACTTGTGTGCTCACCTTTTTCATTCCTTGCTAGGCTTACTTTTGTGCTAGCCTCTACCATACCATGTGAGGCTGACTTTTGTGCTCACCCTTAACATGCCGTGTGAGACTGACTTGGATGCTCACCCTTTCACTCCTCTGCCACGCCATGAGGCATCTATAGCTAAGTCCCAACATACTACGCCACGACCCTCCCGTCTTGGCATGAGGCAGTCCACTTATACGCCTATACACTCACTCTTCTGTCATGCTTCGGGGTGGCTGGGTTTACCCCTTACGCGGTTGCCAGTCGCTGCGCCAGACCTGCCTCGGCATGAACAGACCATTCACTCCCTTTTTTGTGCTTGGCCTTTTTCGCTCCAGCTAACCAATCACTAGTTAGCCGTGCCCATCGTCTGTTGCTCGGTTCGCCAGATTACCTGTAGCCTACAGGCAATCTGGATGGTAGCAGCCGAGACTGCCTTCCACTTCTCCACCGATTGACACATCCTCTGAATAAGGGTATCAGGGGTTGTGTCCCAGCCACAGACGTCAAGCATTGCTCTTCTTTCGACGTCGAACCGATGACATACGAACAGTATGTGTTCGGCAGTTTCATGTACACCTGGGCAGTCCGGGCAGACTGGGACCTCCGCGTGCCCGAACCTGTGGAGGTACTGTCGGAAACAGCCATGGCCCGACAGGAATTGTGTCAGGTGGAAGTGAGCTTCCCCATGGGGTCTTCCCACCCAGCTCGATATGCTAGGTATCAGCCGGTGGGTCCACCTACCTTTCGAGGAGTTGTCCCACTCACGCTGCCATCTGGCGACCGAGGTCACCCTGGTGCGCTCGCGGGCTCCCCTATTTCCACGTAGCTCGAAGCACTCCTCATCTTCCCGAATGACCAGCCCGACTGGCATCATGCTCGCTATCACGCAGGATGCATCGTGTGATACCGTGCGGTAGGCAGATATCACTCTGAGGCACATCACGCGGTAGGTGCTCTCCAGTTCCTGTAGGTAACTGGTTACCCTCAGTGCTCTTGACCATGTCGGGCTGCCGTACCTGAGGATAGATACGGCAACGCCTGCCAGTAATCTACGTCGCGCACACCTTTGAGCTGTTGGACATCATTCTCGATAGAGCCGCAACAGCAGTCGACGCTCTCTTGCATGTATAGTCGACATGGCTGCCGAAGGTCAGCTTGTCGTCTATAATGACTCCGAGAGACTTCAGACTTCGCTGTGAAGTGATCGCAACTTCTCCCACATGGATAACTGCATGTTGTGCCGACTTGTGGTTGTTGACGATAACTACCTCCGTCTTATGATGAGCGAGCTCCAGGCCTCTCGCGCTCATCCATCCCTCCACCGTGCTAATCGCGTGTTCTGCGGTTAGTTCTACTTCAGGAATTGACTCCCCGTAGACCTCCAAGGTTACGTCGTCGGCAAAGCCGACGATCTTGATCCCAGGAGGGAACTTCAGTCTCAGAACCCCGTCATACATGAGGTTCCATAGCACCGGGCCTAGGATCGAGCCCTGAGGGACTCCGGCGGTAATCGGAACCCTTTTCTGACCGGCATCGGTCTCGTATAGCAGTACGCGGTTTTGGAAGTAACTTTCCAGGATCCGGTACAGACCCACCGGTAGGCTAAGCCGGTGTAACGAGAGCGCGATGGCATCCCAGCTTGCGCTGTTGAATGCGTTCTTCACGTCAAGTGTCACTAACGCACAGTATCGAATACCTCGCCTTTTCCGTTGGATCGCTACCTCGGCAGTATTTATCACTGAGTTGAGAGCGTCCACTGTGGACTTACCCTTCCGAAAGCCAAACTGGTTGCTTGACAGACCGTCCGTACCTTCTGCGTACGGGGTTAGCCTGTTGAGGATGATCCTCTCAAGCAGTTTGCCAGTCGTGTCGATCAGACAGATTGGTCTGTACGCCGATGGGTCGCCTGGCGGCTTCCCGGGCTTCGGTAACAGCACCAATTTCTGCCTTTTCCATCTATCGGGGAAACGGCACTCGTCAAGGCATCTCTGCATAGCTAGCCTGAACATGTTCGGGTTCGCTATGATCGCTGCCTTGAGAGAGTTGTTTGGAACTCCATCCGGCCCTGGAGCTTTGTTCATTGCTAGGGATTTAGCCACTGCGAGTAGTTCTTCATTCGTCACTGGAGCCACCATTTCGGCCGTGCCCGCACTGTCTCATAGTGCAGGTAGCCAGGGGCTTGTGGCTCGAGACGGGAAGAGTACTTCGATAATCGTCGCCAACCGGTCCGGAGACCGTTCTGGGGGTGAAGAGCCCCCTCTGGTCTTGGCCATCACTATCCTGTAGGCGTCACCCCACGGATTCGCGTTGGCACTCTCACACAGGTTGTCGAAACACGCTCTCTTGCTGTTTTTAATGGCCTTGTTAAGGGCCAATTTCGCAGCTCGAAGCACTTCACGGCGGTTCTCTCTTGCATCCTCGGTGCGAGCTCTTTGTATCCTACGTCTAGCTCTGAGGCAGGCTGACCGTAGAGCTGCAATCTCGGCACTCCACCAGTATACCGGGCATCTACCGTTTCTTGGCAGTGTTTTTCTCGGCATAGTGGCGTCGCACGCGCGTGATAGAACAGCTACCAGCGCATCCCCGCTTAGACTGTCGGTGTTGGCCTCCAGTCCCAGGGCCGCGGTGAAAGTTTCGCTGTCGAAGTGATTGGACTTCCACCCGCGTACCTGACAGGGATCTCCCGTCCTCGGATGCTGCACACCATAGTTGATCCTAAAGCGGATTGCTAAATGATCGCTATGGGTGTAGCCATCGTCTACCCTCCATTCCATGCCTGGAGCCAGACTCGGGCTGGCAAATGTTACGTCAATCCACGCCTCCAACCCGTTTCTACGGAATTTACTAGCGGAGCCATTATTAGCTAGCACAGTATCGAGTTTCGCAAGCGCTTCCATTAGCGCTTGACCCCTGCTATTTGTACAGCGGCTGCCCCACTCCACTGCCCAAGCGTTAAAGTTTCCCGCTATGACTACCGGTTTCCGGCCCACTAGCTCTGACGAGAGCCTGTCGATCATCTGGTTGAACTGTTCTATTGGCCAGTGGGGCGTAGCAGCTGCAATAGAACACACCGTTGATCTTGGCAATCGCCACACCCTCGGCGGAGGAGTGTATTACCTCTTGAACCGGGAACCGTCCCGTTGTACAGATTGCCACCATTCCAGACCCGTCCGACACCCAATTGCCGTTGCCATCTTGGTGGCCACTGTCTGGGTTTCTCCGTCGGACTTCTCCCGACATTCCACCCTCTTGGCATAAGCCTGCTGTTTCTGTCTTGCGACACGAACAGTTTTTCGGAGTTCCAGGAGACTCTGTTTTAACTCCTTGCTTATATTTTGCTTTGCGCTAGTGTACTCGATTATTGAATCGAGCTGCTCCACCACTTTGTGCATCGCAGATACGCAGATACGGTACGTTGGTAGGGCTATTTCCTACCGCTGCTGGGGGGTCACTGGTGCTTTCAGATGCAGCACTCATCGCTCCACTACTCTCCCCACGGGGGGGAGACCTCGCCAAACCACCTCTAGCAAAGGGGTTTGGCACCTCCGTTTGTTTATTTTTGTTTTTTGTTGACTCCATGTTTGATCCCACGAGTAGCGCGAGAATAAATGTCCGCCACGCCAGAGCTCCGCATTAACGTGGTAAGGGACGCTTACTGTGGGGGTTGCCCAGGTACCCCACAGGCTCCATTAACGATCGAGCATCTTTTTCACCGCCTCGATCACTCATCCCTCGGCACGGGTCGCTTCACGCCTTGGAATTGGGGTTATGACCTACCTTGCTTTACGTGGTGACCTCGGCCCAGATCATCACAACCATCCTCCTTTACCAGAGCTTGGGACCTGTAGCTCTGGTTCTCAATAGTTCCATGTACGTATATTATTACAGACATGCCACTATTGAGATCCGTCATTCGCTAGCGGAGTTAGTTGTCATGTCATGTATAATAATAAAATGTAATATATGCATCTGAAAGCTTTTAATGAATATAAACAACGCAAACATTCTCGTGTTCATGATTGAGAAAGGCACAATTACACCGCTAGGTGGATTAAAACAGGTTTTGCTATTGAAATTGACAAAATGATTGGCGATTGTTTACTTTTTCGGTCCCACCTATCAGCATTGAAGTATCGCCCTTATGTTTTTTTACAATAACTACCGTTTTACACAACCGATTTCGTCCGGGTTTTTTCAATAGCGATAATTATTACTATTTGCAACTGGTATCAGCTTGATAATCCTAAAAATACGAAAAAACAGTTTCGCACCTAAACTGCTAGCAAAAAAGGTATCGCCCTGTTTGTTTGCATGGAGCGTGGAGGGCGAAACTTTAAATAAACAAACAAAAATACAGTTTCGCCCGTTGTATTTTTTGCTGTAGTTTAAGAAAGCAATATCGTAGAATCCAAATTTTTAGGTTAATTGGTTGGGTTTAAAACCCCCAATTCGCATGTATGAAAAAAGCCTTATGTTTATATTTGTAAGTATCGCCCTTTTCACAAAAAAGCGTTGAAATGAAATCGCAGCTCCTGATATCACGCTATCTCTGAAGTGCATGCGTGCATAGTTCCAAATTTTACTTCGACATCGACTTTTTCTAAAGGTGACTTCCCAGTAGTATCCTTGATTTAAATTATTATCGCTAATCCTAATGCCAAAGAACAAACAAAAACATCTCGAAACAGAACCGTTTGGGAAAATCATCATCATTACTGGAATTTTCATTTTCACGAAACTTTTCGATAACCTTCCGTCACTTGCGTTAATGCACTGGGTGCATAGTGCTTTGAAAATCTAGCTGTTTAATAAGCTTTCGTAATATTGTGTAGGAAAAAAGCTGAAAATTTCAGTATTTTGTCTATCTGCAACATATAAACCCTAAAGTATACCAATTAATTGGTATACGAATTGGAATAGGTTCGCCAAATTTTGGAAAAAGTCTGTAAAATAACCCCTTGAAAACTACCTAAAAATTGTTGTAGTTCGATGCAATAAAAAAATCCCCAAAAATGAAATGAACCTATTAATGTGCAACACACTGAATAATGCATACAATAAAGACCCATTTTTATCAGTCTGATGGTGTGTTTTGGCTGACAAAATGGGGACATTGACTAAATCGGGCATTTTTTTCTTTATAATAATATGAAGCTGTTAAAATATTCTTCCCGTCCCTTGATGTAGTCTGATAACTATTTCTGATTATGATGAACTTTTTATGTTTGCATATTTCCATCTTCATGATAGGAAAAACATGCTCAAGAAAGGATTTACTCGAATTCAGTCTTGTTCGTCTGCTAGAGCCCATCAAACATATGTTCATATTTGGCTGATAAAATCGGGGTTTAAATGTATTATAATAGATATTCAGCATTCGAAGAAGTTTCTTGTGAACGAGTGTAGAACGACTTTGTTTCTACTTACTTGAAGTCAGCGGCGTAGCCAGAAATTCGGTTTGGGGGGGGGGGGGTTTGGTGAAAATCGATCTTACTGTCCAAACGGCATATTTGCGAAACCGTATTTTTGAAGTTTTAAAATTATGCAGAATTAATTTTTCAGAAAATAGTAACAGAGTTCGTGTCTTTGGAGAATTTGTTGAGACTTTATTGTAGTCATGAATATTAACCTGAGAAAATTCACCATAAATATTTCTTGAACGCTATACCGTCAAAATTATTTTATCAAATGATGCGCTGTTTAAAGTTTGTAAAACTCATCGAAGATACTAAACCTCCGAAATTGGCGGTTTCAAAATGATGCTATCTTGACCTTAAATTACTGTTTTTGGACATTTTACCTATACATATAATTGGTCATACAACAAAAATCAAATGCTCATCAAAATCGATCAGGACCTGCTAGAGTCGAATGGAAATCGTCATTTTTCATAAATTTCTCTCTACATTCGGAAAGTGTTATCCTCGTTATTAATCATATTACGTTTTCGTCTCAACTGGACGCATTCCCAAAATAAAAACCTGTTTAAATCCACCTAGTGGTGCAATTGTGCTTTTTCTCATTTGTCCAGACTACGATTCCATGGCAATACAATGATGGAAATGAATATTACATGTTCAGTACAATTTGCACATACATACAATGGTTCGACAGCCACGATCTTGAGATACTATGTGATACTGAAACATCGCTTGAAACCAGCCGCGGATCATGGAGAAAGATCCGTGAGGTCCGGGTCCTGCCGAAAAATTTCAACTTGTTAAGAAATTTTAAACTAGTTTTAATTTTAAAGTAGAAACCCCTCACTGCATACTCCCTCCGGGTCGGTATGATTGACGATTTTTAGAGTGATTGCAAGAAAGAAAGAAATAAGAAATTAAGAAATTTTAAACTAGTTTTAATTTTAAAGTAGAAACCCCTCACTGCATACTCCCTCCGGGTCGGTATGATTGACGATTTTTAGAGTGATTGCAAGAAAGAAAGAAATAAGAAATTAAGAAATTTTAAACTAGTTTTAATTTTAAAGTAGAAACCCCTCACTGCATACTCCCTCCGGGCCGGTATGATTGACGATTTTTAGAGTGATTGCATAACCTTTCTATATGAGAAAGGCAAAAATGTACCAAAGTCCAAGAAAGTCAATTTTTGTCAAACATTATTTTTTTTTCGAGTTTGCATCAAATCTCAATGTTTCATGCATTTTAAAGTCATTTGGCATCAAAAATACAAATTTGATTTTGAAATTTTTCATTTCAGTTTATATGGGAATTTGCTGTGTGATTGCACTCTTCAACACGTAACTCCGGAACCGGAAGTCCAATCAATAAAAAAAAATCAATAGTAGCCGATGGGAAGGCTCTACATTTCATTTCAGACTAACTTTGTGCAAATCGGTCCAGCCATCTATGAGAAACAGAGGTCACATTTTTTCCACATACACAGATACATACACACACAGACATTTTCCGATCTCGACGAACTGAGTCGATTGGCATATGATACTCGGCCCTCCGGGTCGGGATCAGATTGACGAATTTTAGAGTGAATGATAAAGGCAAGGACATTTTTAGCAAATGTTGAAAGTTATGCATTTTTTACGTGAGCAGTTCTATGTTTCATAAACATTAAATCAGTTTGTCTTCATATCTCGCCCTGAGCAGAAGCAAAAAATCGTCCCGCGCAAGTGAAACAGTCTGTTGGAATATATTTAGGAAGGTCCTTATAGCAGCGCGTTTTCGTAGCGACTGCTTAAAGCTAAAATAATTTATTTGCATTAATATCAGTATTAGTAGTAGGGAAAACGTGATGGGCTTACATTTATCTTCCCTTTGTTGGAGGTACAAAAAGATTCGATCGCCTAATCCTAACCTTTCGCGCCGGGAAAATAGATTTTACTCAAAAGGTATCTGTAGGACATTATTTTAAGGTTATGTCAGAAGAGCTTAAGTGTGAATTAACTTCGCTTACCGTCTAGCTGCTTTCCTTTCGCCAGATCCAACACAGGATTCAAAGCGATATAAATGCTTATAACCTAATCAATTTATTTTTAAATGAACTCAGATAGCGATAAATTTGTTGCACAAATTTCAGCCTACCACGTTCTCGATCAAAATTATTCTGTTCTACGTACAATATATATCAGGCCAGGCTTCATGCTCGCCTGTCACCGCCATGTACTTCTTATTGTGCCTGGTTGCCAGAACATCCCCCTCCCCGTGAATCCAAGTGGGACTCTCCAGGATATGTGTTGGGTTCACCAGCATCAACCTCCATCACAGCTAGTTTTACTACTGGTCGTTTCAGCCTCCCTGAAGCCGTCTCTACAATCGCCTGTCGAACTCTGCCATCTGCTGCAGTGATCACTTCTTCGATCCGTCCGCGGATCCAATTTCTTCGGGTTCCTTCGGTTACGTAAACGACATCGCCAACTTTCACTGGCCTTGTATCGGCTAGCCATTTCGCTCGTTTGTTCATGTTCGGGAAGTACTCCTTCTGCCACCGGTCCCAGATCGCGTCTGCTAGATATTGAGATCGCATATAGCTGCTTCGCAACGCTGCTCCTAGATCAGTTGGCATCCTCAGCTGCTCGTGAGCACCGGATGAGTTTCCAAAGACGAAGTGGTTCGGTGTCAGCGCCTCGCAGTTTTCATCATCTTGTGGCATATACGTTAGGGGTCGTGAATTAACGAACCCTTCAACCTCCATCAGAACCGTAAGTAGAATCTCATCCGTCAGTTTACGTCCGTCATCAATGGCTTTCATACCATCCTTCACGCTTCGAACCATGCGTTCCCAAACGCCACCCATGTGGGGAGCGGATGGGGCGTTGAATGTCCACTTGGTGTTTGCATCGATGAATGTTTCAGCGCATTCCTCGTTGATACGCTTAATCTGAGCTTGCAAAATCCGGTTGGCTCCAACGAAATTAGTACCGTTGTCCGAGAATATCTCAACCGGTGATCCCCGTCGGCGGATGAAGCGACGAATAGCCATCACGCACGAGTCGGTAGAAAGACTATGGGCGACCTCTAGATGGATTGCGCGAACCACCAGACACGTAAACACAGCCACGTATCGCTTCTCTTTTCTTCTGCCAATACTGACTTCATATGGCCCCATGTAATCCACGCCAACGTAGCTAAACGGTCGAACGTGCGATGACAACCGTTGCTCAGGAAGCGGAGCCATTCTGGGAGCTTTCGGCGCGCATTTATTTATTTTACACCACTGGCAACATTTAATAACATTGTCAACCGCAGATCGGATTTGTCTCACTTCAAATCGCTGTCGCAGCTCGTTCACCATCATCTCCTTTCCCGCGTGGCCCAGCTTACGATGGTAGTGATCCAGGATTCGAGAAGTGATAAGGTGTTGCCTCGGCAAAATAATCGGAAATCGGGCGTCAAATGGCACGAACTCAGCGTTTGCTGTTCGACCGTCAACTCGAAGCACGCCGAACTCGTCGGCAAACGGTGAATCCTTGTAAACTTCGCTAGATTTATCAATCATCTTCTGTTCACCGATTGGTAGGCCTCTATTGTTCTCCAATATTTTCATCTCATCAGGGTAAATTTCACTCTGGGCGACTCGCCACAAAAACTGCTCTGCCCTCAAGTACTCCTCCTGTCGTAAGGGAACTTTCACCGTCGATATGGGATGCTTTATGAATCGTGCCTGATTCGATGTTGCGGTTACTGTTTCCGCTGGTAAGTCCTTCATTCGCCTCCGGCAGTTAGAAATGAACCGGAATGCTTGAGCTACGGTGCGAACCAAAATGTTCCACTTAGAGATTCTGCTGACGTCCAGCGGCTGTTTTGGTAAGGAAATGTGGTGTAGAACGTATTGTGGTCGCAGTTCTTCGACAGTATCAACTGGAATCTGTTTCTGCTTCAGCCATTCCTCCTCAGGACGATTCAGGAACGAAGGTGCGGTGAACCACCTTCCATTGGAATCAGGATCCGTATCTTTTCCCCACTTTGTCAATGCATCAGCTACGTTTTCTTTTGTCGGTACCCAACGCCAGTCCTCTGGATTGGTTTTAGACTGTATTTCGCCAGTGCGATGGGCTACGTACTGCTTATATCGTCTGTGATCCGAACGGATCCACGACAAGACTGTTGTCGAGTCTGTCCACAGAAACCGGCCGGTGATGTTCACTGTGTGGCTGTCGCTAACGGTCTTCATCAATCGCGCTCCCAGAACGGCGGCTTGTAACTCCATTCTCGGGATTGAGAGTTTTTTTCAATGGCGCCACTTTACTTTTGGCCATCACTAGGGAGCACTGCACAGTCCCAGTGTTAACTGCTCGGAAATATGCTGCACATCCGTAACCCGCTTCGCTGGCATCCGTGAATATGTGAAGTTGAAGAGATTGGTACGGACCGGGTCCTACGAGGAAAAAATAATACCGAGGAATCTGTAGCCTTTTTATTCCCCGGAGAAGCGTGGTCCATCGCTTCCATTTCTCGAACTCCGGATCGCGCATTTCTTCATCCCACAAAATACCAGAGCGCCAAGTATCCTGGATCAGCATACGACCGTGTATTAAGTAAGGGGCCAAGAGTCCAAGCGGGTCGAATAGACTCATTATACAGCGCAGAGCTATCCGTTTGGTCGGTCTTCTTTCTCCTAAGATGTATGGTTCCAGAGTTTCTCGCATGCCGGCAGAGAACAAGAATATGTCGTTGTTAGGATCCCACATCATTCCCAAAACTCTTTCCGACATCTCTTCTTTGTTGCACACGAACGAGAGGGGCTGATGAACACTGTTTTCTCCAAGTACCTCCAGAACTTCGCGACTGCTGCTCACCCAATTTCTCATCTCGAACCCTGCATAGCTGTGGACAGTTTTCACTTGCACCGCTCGAGTTGATGCCTCCATTGCTGAGTCCGCGCTGTAGTCATCCATGTAGGTTTTAGTGATGATAGCCTTCACAGCTTCAGGATACTGCCCCGTAGACTCTTCCGCATTTTTTCTCATTATGTACTGGGCGGAGCATGGCGAGCATGTCGCCCCGAATGTGGCTACATCCATCACGTAGTCTTCTGCTGGCTGATCCGGATCAAAACGAAAGAGAAACCGCTGAGAATGCTTGTCCGCTGGTCTGATTCGGATTTGATGGAACATCTCCCGAATGTCGCCTCCGAAACCGATGCGATGCTCTCTAAACTTGCATATCACAGACGGCAAAGTCGTGAGAAGATCGGGTCCTTTCAGAAGCTGGGAGTTTAGCGACACACCTTTCACCCGAGCAGCAGCATCCCACACGAGTCGCTTCTTGTTCGGCTTTCGAGGGTGCAGAACTACATTCAATGGTAGATACCAAATCCTGGATGCATTCGCGTCAGCAAGCTCTGCTTTTGATGCTTTGTGAGCGTAACATTTCTTGATGTATTCCGTTATCTGTTTGTTAACGTTATCCCGTAGCGCTGGATCTCTGGCCAATTTGGCTTCTAAGCTTTTCAATCTATGGAGGGCCATTGATCGGCTATCCGGGAGTTGAACGGTTTCACTTTTCCAGAGCAGACCCGTCTCGAACTTGCCGTCCGCCATTCGCTTCGTCGTAGTCTCTAAAATTTGTCGGGCTCGCTTCTCTTCTGCCGGTTCTGATTGCGGCACTACAGAAACTCCGACATCTTCAATGACAAAACGTTGTCGGATCATCTCGTTTAGTTCGAGATCAGCTTCACAATTGCATTCATGTTTATTGACGAAGTTTTGCGAGCCACCTTCTCCTGTTGATCCATACACAGCCCATCCCAGCAAACTTCGGACTGCTATCGGGTCACCAGCCTTTCCAACACGACTTTCCAAAGGAGCGAGCAGCTCAAGATTCTGCAAACCTATTAAAACTTTCGGTACTGCATCGCAGTATGACGAGACAGGAAGTCCTTGCAAGTGTGGGAGGCATTCATTCATTTTTTCGAATGGCAGGCTTTGCTTCGGAAGACTAAGATCGCTAACAGTGTGGACGTCCTTCAGAGTATACCGTATCCGTTGACCTTTCCCAGAGATTTCTAAACTCATTCTTCTTGAGTCGCATTCATTGCGAACAACGTTTGAAGTCCACTTCAGCTGTAGTGGTTCCGGTTGACCTTCGACTTCGAGAAATCGTGCCACGCTCTGCTCTATTAATGTGAGCGACGATCCGTCGTCAAGAAAGGCATATGTCTCGTACCTACGGTTTCCGTTGTGTAGCGTAACTGGCACTACTCTGAAAAGCACTGACCCACGAGTTTGACCATGTGCGTGGCACTCGGAGATAACTGATCGTGTCGCTGATGTGCTTTGGTGAAGAAGCGGATGATGCTTCAAACGGCAAGTTCCGATGTTGCATCTGTACCTTGATCGGCACTGCCATTTTCCGTGGTCAAACAAGCATACTTCGCAGAGCCTCCACTTTTCAACTGCTTTCAACCGACTCTGAAGGTCCATCTGTTTGAACTTCTCGCAATTCCGGATCCTGTGATCGACTTTCGTACATATCGGGCAAGGCGTTCTCTCTATGCTCACCTTTTCTGCCTCTACTGAGTCGCTATGGGTATGCAGATGACCCCTTTCTCGCGACTTCCCTTTCTCTTGCTTAGTGAACTCTCCCTTTGACTGCGCCATTGTGGTAACTTCACTCGCATCCATCGCCAATCTGTCCATGAACATACCAAACTCTTTCAATGACGGTTCAGGGAATCCTCTCTTATGTCGCACCCAATCCAACTTGATCGCTGCTGGAAGCTTATCAACTAGCTCCTCTAATAGCGTTGGATTTGTCAAGTGTGCTTGCAGGTTCGCTGCTTCAAGATGATCGCACAACTGTTGCACCGTCAGGCCGAAGTTAATTAAGGTGTCCAGTCTTTCTGGTTTTGGCGCTTCAACACACCGGACTTTCGCTAGCAAATTTTTTACTAGTAGCTCTGGTCTTCCGTATAGCCGCTTCAGAGTTTCAAGGATTGACTGTACGCTATTCGGAAACATCAATTTCGTTACAACCGCCTCTCGAGCTGGTCCTCGCAAACACTCACGAAGTCGAATGAGATTTTCGACATCGGTGAAACCGCACGCATCGTTAGCAGACACGTAGCTGCTGTAAAATAACGGCCATTCTTCTGGTGCACCCGAAAATATCGGTAATTTCTTCGGCCAGATCTGTCTAGCAGCCAACTGATTCACAGATGACCCTACCTGGTTGACCTCCGCTCGAGCGGCTGGTTCTTCCTTTCCACATTCTTCCGAGCCCAGTGAAATTTCGTCTGCCTGTGGTCTCGGGTCCCTCGATACCTTTCGATGTGATGTATGCTGATATTGTGAATCATCAGTCGGAATTGAGTTTTGCAATGTTCCAGATTGCTGCGATGGTTTGCGAACATCTACACTCAACTGTGGTGAACCTTCCATAACTGACCCCGGATTACGTAGACTCTTAATCCACCATTCCACCCATTTCACTCCATCGGCTCCAGACACAAACGAAGGGTCAATCGATTGATCGTTGCTATCCGTTCTCAAAGATATATTTGACTGTTGCTTAGAGTCAATTTCTTGGTTTTGCAAGCTGAACCTACTAGAATGAGCAGTACGAATGCTTGATCCAGTTCCAGTTTCATTAAGTTGTTCTTCAAGTTCGCGCTTCTGGTGGAGGAACTCCTCAAGGGCAGCGAGTTCTTTACTCTTCAACGCCAGCTCTTTCTGCTTTTGGATTCGCTCTTCCTCAAGCTGTGAGCGTTCTAGCTCTAGTCTCGCTTCTTGTAAACGTCGCTGTTCCTCCAGTTGCCGCATCGCTAATTGTGCTTGAGCTGCGGCACTCGACGTAAACGACCGAACCGATTTTCCCTCTACATTTCCGGTATTCTTTCCTGCGTTTCTTTTCGGTGTTTCCATTTGCAAGCTATTCGTCCCGACCTTGGGAATAACTTTTTCCTTTTTCCGGCTTTCCTGCATACCGGGCTTCTTCTTCTCGGTTGCCAGAAGCGATGACGGAGGTTGGCACATACGACAATGCCACGGACGATTCGACACTCCGGGAGACACACCAGCACAAATGTAATGATGCCAAACTCCGCACGCATCACAAGCTACCATCCCAATATCGGCTGAATTCGGTCGATCGCACGACCCGCAGTCGTGACCTTGTTCTGCAATCTCCATTCCGAGAAATCTTTAAGGATGTTGGAATATATTTCGGAAGGTCCTTATAGCAGCGCGTTTTCGTAGCGACTGCTTAAAGCTAAAATAATTTATTTGCATTAATATCAGTATTAGTAGTAGGGAAAACGTGATGGGCTTACATTTATCTTCCCTTTGTTGGAGGTACAAAAAGATTCGATCGCCTAATCCTAACCTTTCGCGCCGGGAAAATAGATTTTACTCAAAAGGTATCTGTAGGACATTATTTTAAGGTTATGTCAGAAGAGCTTAAGTGTGAATTAACTTCGCTTACCGTCTAGCTGCTTTCCTTTCGCCAGATCCAACACAGGATTCAAAGCGATATAAATGCTTATAACCTAATCAATTTATTTTTAAATGAACTCAGATAGCGATAAATTTGTTGCACAAATTTCAGCCTACCACGTTCTCGATCAAAATTATTCTGTTCTACGTACAATATATATCAGGCCCGGCTTCAGGCTCGCCTGTCACCGCCATGTACTTCTTATTGTGCCTGGTTGCCAGAACACAGTCAATTCTACCTAAAAATCAATCGGTGCCTATCACACAAACAGTCCATATAACAATAGCCTATACCTACTGTGAGATTTAGTGATGAGTGACGGTGCCCAGCAAAAAGCAACCCAGATGCGGCCGAACTGTGTTGCTGTTGATTTTTCAAAATGCCCCGTAAGACCAGCCATTCGGGAAGTGGAACAGTTATTAAAAGTGCAGATGGAACTCAATCTGGCTGAAGTGAAAACCCTACAAATGCATCATATCAAATATTGCGTGCTGATTTCGTTCAACAACATTAACCAAGCTGAGTCATTCGCCTCGCGAAACAACATGCAGCACACCGCCGAATGCGGCAAAGTTAAATATAGCATTCCCGTATATATCGAGAACGGCGCTGTAGAAGTTCGGGTCCATGATTTGGCTACGCGTACCCCTGACGACGCGATTAAAAAATGCTTGCAAAAATACGGAGAAGTAGACTCCGTCACACATGATACATGGAGGATTTTTTTTTCCGGGCATCCCTAACGGTGTTCGTGTGGTGAGAATGCGTGTGACCAAGCCAATTCATTCTTACTTAAGCTTCACAGTGTTAGGAAGGGACGATGCTCTCATTCAACAGACATCACTAGTCACGTACCCAGGGCAAATTCCTACGTGCCAGTTCTGCACGAAGAAGCTGCACCTCGGAAAACCTTGCGTAAAAACTGTTAAGGAAAACTCAAATCCAACTGAAATCAGCACAAAACCATCTTACGCTAAACCACTAACAGCTGCAAAACCAGCTTCTCCGGATCAAGAAGCAACAAACATGAATTCTACAACGATCGCGTTTAATGTCTCTAAGCCAACAACCAGCAACAACAACAATGAAGCGAAATCAGAAGAGAACGGACACACAATAGCGACCCATACGATTAAAGCACAAACCAGAACAACCGATCGTGAACAGCATGCGAGTAGCACAGATGAGGATATGGACGAGTACGACAACGAGAAAGAAGGCAGACCAAATGACCCTCAAGATTCGGCGAACAACTTTTCACCGCCAAGGAAACGAATCTCAACACGCAGCAGCAAGCTGCGTCAACAAGATGATACGAGTAAAAATAAATACTGTTTAATTCTTTATTTTTATATATTGTAAAAGATTAAAAGATGTCCGGCTCAGTTATGCTAACGCGTTGAGCCGTGTCAAATAAACAGAGAAAAAAAAGAACATTAAATCAATTTTAACTTCGCTTCCTATTAAATAAAGACATTACAGTACATCTCTACAAAAGCGAGCTCAATTTAAAAAGAAATCTGAGGATTATGATTGATTACAGAACTCTGAAATTTTCTATTGGAATGTTTTCAGGCAGGTATTTGATATTGATGCTATTAGACAACTGTGGAATCAAGACCAATAGATCAGTTACATATCAGGACCCCATTCCGACAATTTATCAAAAGTCCTCATGATATTTACAACAACAGGTTATCAATGTACGGATCAGATAATTGTTATTGTAATATTGAATTAAATCAGTCAGCATCAATAAATTTTCAACTTCAATTCTCTTTTTGTTTTGGAGGGGTGGGGGGGGGGGCGGGTTGTATGGTGTTAATCCCCAAAACCTTCTCTTGGCTACGCCGTTGCTTGGAGTTATTTCGCTTTTCATTTTCCGATATGTTTCAGATCGATTTCAATGGATTATTACTATATTGAACAATAAATAGGCGACAAAGAGTATTCAACAAACAAGAAGTCATAACTTTTAAAGTATTCAAAATAGATATTTGAAGTCTTCAGTAAAGTTATTTGCAAAAGTAAGAGCTACAAATTTGCTGAAGGCATCATTTCGATATAATCACTTCCAAGAAAATTTGTGAAAATATCTCACTCATAGGGGGATTAATCTGCAAAAGCATAATACCAAAAGAAAGGGCATATTTCCTGCATTAAACTCTCCGAAGATACTATTGACCTAAAATTAGCCGTTTTGGCGTTAATAATAGATTACATGTTTTTGGTCATATTTCTGGCAATGGGAAATAATACAAATCTTTCGTCCGCATTTAATGTTAACTATCTCTTTTGATAATAGTCCGATTTCAACAATCTATAGCTTGTTCGAAAGGTATTCGTATAAGCTGCCTAAAAGTGTTAATCTATGTCGTCAATTTCGGCAGATAATTTAAAGAAACTGCAAAAACGCCATTTTTGCACATTCAAACATTCATATCTTGGAAACTAAACATCAGAATCAAAAACAAATTATTAGCGTTCTTACTGTTTGATAGGTCTTTCATTTAAAATTGGTTTGGATAAGATCGGTTCAGCCATTGCTGAGAAACACGAATGAGAGTTTGTCCGTTACATACACACACAGACACACACAGACATTGTCCCAAATCGTCGAGCTGAGTCGATTAGTATATAAGACTTGGCCCTCCGGGCCTCGGAAAAAATCTTGAAAGTTTGAGCGGATTCTATACATTTGTTTTATAAGAAATGTAAAAACAAGAAGCGCTTAAATTTTTTTTATATACTATGCACCATTAATTTGTTTTGCGTTATTTTCGGCCACATCGTTCAGCAATACATGCCCTATCGATGCATATATAATTCATAGGAGGATACTTAGAAAAAACTTCGAATAAATTACATTAACCTTTTGCATTACAGTATGTTCCACATTTATAAGTTTACTAAGAAAATACGGTTTTTCTCAAATGATACTTTATTCGAGTAATTATCAAGTAATAATAAACACTTCATTTAGTAGTCAATTCCCGTCGATTCATTAGGATTTTCCATATTTCTATAGCTATAAGCTTGTCCTAGAATGATTTGATTGCTGGAAGCGTTTGAAGATTGGTTACAGGAAATTATTTTGGAGAAAAAAATAAATATCGTTGGTGGAGATTTAAATATCCAGTAGGGTGAACGCGGTTATTCTCGAGAACTGAAAACAATAGTAGATGCCGTAGGAATGAAGCAAAAAGTTTCGGAACATACCCGCCTCAGGAGTAGCAGTTTGATTGACTTAGTGTTCTATAATAATATTGAGGAGTGCGAAGCTAAAATATTAGAGGAATGGAAAATCACTGACCATGAGACAATTGGAGTAGTTTTTATTGGTTCTCCGAAGTTGCACTTGCCAGATCATAATAGCACACATGTATCATGGAAAATACTCGAAACAAGAACTACAAAGCATTCCCAGAAGCGACAGAACGCTTTTGAATGATATAGAATCAGTGGAGGGAAGAGCTGAAATTCTTAGTTCCGCTTTGAATGGTATAAATGGTTTGGACCGCGTTTGGCATCGATAAAATCCCAAAGAGTGCGCATAGATTATTTATAGAAACAAAAAGCTCTGAGAGCTGACAGGCTTATAAAATCCTCCGCAACAACTATGTGCGTGAAATTCTTTTAGCAAAAAAACCTATCAGTTCAGCAAGAAATTAATGAATGTTCTGACGACTCCAAAGGCTATGGAAATGTTTAAAAGTTCTTATCAAACCTGGAGATGGGAAAAATTCAAAGGTTATTTTTGATGGTTCGAACGAGGTGTATTCTGACAAAATTACGGCAGAAAAACTTAATAATTTTTTATCAAAAGCGTTGAAGAAATTCACGCAGCCTTTCCACCACCTACAGGGCGACTAGTGGAGGAAAGCGAGATAAACGAAAATCAGTTTTGTGTTTTCAAGCCTATCAATATGCTTAAACTTAAGGAGATTGTCTTGGACTTTAAAATTGCTTGGGAACGAACAATGTTACTAAGCGCACCCGCTGGTGGATGTGTTTGACATAATTGAATGGCTGGCGTCCAAAAGGGACTAACTAACATTTTCTGAAATCGACATTTTTGCATTTTTTGATTGTGCTAAGTAATCTACTAGCCGTAAGCACAAAGCCGTACTAACTATTTTTAAACCGGACTAACTTTTAAACCCGCCTAAAATTTTTGGTAACCCACTTTCTGCTGAGGCATGATGGCTAATGAAATTTTGATTTCGTCCGCCATGGCTAGTAAACGGCGGGCGAACATCGTAATAGCGCAGCCCGCTTTTGGGACTTGTATTTTTTTCATCGACGGCTGACACTTAGCCGTTTTCGCGATTTTTTCGGGACTTGTGTTTTTTCGGGACATAGTTTTTTTTCGATTTTTTTGTTATGGGACTTCACGGTATTTTACTGGAGATGTACAGCAGTGAATTTCGGTGGTGTTTCCTCCCGTTCTCGTGGGAGCGGATTATACTGCTAGTGCAAGTGATTTACGGATCGAGCCGAATCTCCGCAATCAAATGTGTTTTCAATAAGAAAAGTTGCTGTTGTGCAAAATAGTGATATTCGATCATAGATGTTGATGTCGTTGTCAAATTCTTCTGCATGAAAATACTTGTTTCTTCCAAAGGTGAGCGAAGTATTATATTGATAGTAAAGTAGCCAGTAGAGCCAAGATTATTCAGATGTTGATTCGGCGAAGAAATTTCATTGTGGATTGCGTGTTGGAAAAAAGCAGTCGGTAACCACTTGCTAGTTCACGGAGTGTTGCAAACTAAATTGTATCCACTGAATATTGCATTCGTTTGTCATATGCTTTGCTCTCAAATATTTACCTTGAGGATTTGTGATCTAGTACCCGGAGGGTGGACTGTTCCACCGCGCTGCTTCGTACATCAGCAACCCTCGCTGGAGGTGCTGCACGATGTATTGTGGAAATTTCTCGTTTCACGCCTTTTTGTCCGGTGAGTAATATTGCGTAGAAAGTGTTAGGTTTGTTCCAATGCCAAGAGAAACTTGAAGTACTCCGGAGGAAACAATGAGAAAATCGTTCCTGTAATCTCTTCTTTCTCTTGATAATTATCTAGTTTAGAAAATGTATTTCAATCTAAATAAACCGAATCCGAGAGTGTAAATGTGAAATTTTCAACCGTAGTTAAATAAACTGAAGAAATAAGTTGTGCTTAATAACAGTCTTAACAATAGCAGTTCTTTAACAAGTGAGCTTACACAGCGGAGCTAGTGTGATGCGGCCTGGCCGCATACCCGAGGCGAAGGATTCGAAGCGGCGCAAAGCCGCTGAGGATCCGCCGAACGAGAAATTGATAACCCGTTGCTGGAATTTGTAAGCAAACCTGTGATCATTTCGTTTGTCCGGTTTACTTAAACATAAGGGTTATAGGTAGTTTAAAGCCGATTGAGCGGCAGCGAAGTCTGACAATACACCAGAATACGATGTGGGGTAGCCACATTAGTCAACCGAATACTGACTAATGTGGCTATGCCACATCACTTTCTGGTGTACGAGCTTTCAACTAACTATAGCCTCTATGTTTGAGTAAACCTGTCAAACGAGAGGATCACAGGTTTGCTTGCAATTTCAGCAACGAGTTAATCAATTCCTCGTCCGGCGGATTCTCAGTGGCTTTGCGCCTCTTCGGATCCTTCGCCTCGGGTATGCGACCAAGCCACATCACACTAGCTCCACTGTATAAGCTCACTTGTTTAAGTACTGTTATTGTTATGAGTGTTATTAATCACAACTTATTTTTTCAGTTTATTGAACATTGGTTAAAAATTTCACATTTCCGCTCTCGGATTCGGTTTATTCAGGCTAAAATACACCCTATTGGCAAAAAACCCCATAAACTAGACAATTACTTTTCTCTTTTTTCTTCTTCTGCTAGCTCCGGTTTAAAAAGGAGTAAGTATGTTTTGCTCCGGAGCAACTTTCGTGTACTGTAACAAACCTAATATTTTCTTTGTCCTAGTCAAGGTGAAGGGTTTCATGTACAATTGCGAAATAGTTTATCAGAATTGTCAGGAGGAAAAGCTTCCTAATATTGCATAGTACTCTCCGCTTCAAGGCAAATCAAGCGATAAGAAGATTTGTCACACATGTGATTAAGTATTTGTAAGTGTTAAGTAGCATCACATAATTAAGGAGAATCCAAACCTAATACATACTTACTGCCAGGTACTTATGCAAATGACTATCAGAACCAATCCCAATTATTGCAGCTTCCTTAAATTCCATACTCACGTATTCTACTCAAATGCGTACATAGAAACTCGGCAAAAAAATTAAGAATCTAAAAATTTGGAAATTTTAAAATCAATAAATTTAAAAATTTGGAAATATTAAGTTTCATAAATTTAAAAATATGTGAGTCTAAAAATTTACCGATTCAAAAATTTTGAGATTTGAAAATATATTAATTTGAAAACCTAAAAATTTAGAGATGCGAAAATTTGAGGATTGGAAAAATTTACAGGTTTAGAAATTTAAAAACTTAGGAATTCAAAAATTTGGGAATTCAAAAATTTTAAAATCTTGGAATGTAAAAATTTAACTATTCAAACTTTTGAAATATTTTTTTTTTAAATTTAAAAGTTTAGAAATTTAAAGAATTTAATGTTTAAAATTTCGAAACTTAAATTTTTTGAAATTTTTGAATTTAAAGGTAATTTTAAGAACAAAGATTTAAAAGTTAGGAAAAATCAAAATTGAAAAGAATTTGGGGATCAAAAAATAAAAAATCTATGAATTTAAAAAAATTTAAGTTTAAATATTAAAAAATTGAAAAGTAAAAAAATCAAAAAATACAAAAAATTTGAATTTAAAAAGTTCAAGGATACTAAAAATTTTAAAATTCATGAATCTAAAAAATTATATGTTCGAAAATTTAAAAATTTTGATATTTAAAGATTGAGAAACCTAAAAATTTTAAAAATTTAATAGTTTAAACATCTAAAAATTTGAAAATTTCAATATTTAATAATTAAAAGATTTCAATATTAAGTAATGCAAAAATGTAGAGATTTAAAAACCACATTTAAGAAATTTGAATATCAAAATATTTTGAAATTTAAAGATTTCAATATTAAAAAAATTTCAAATTAGAATTTAAAAATTTAAGAATTAAAAACTTAAAACATTAAAAATTCATAAATTTCAATATTTAACAAGTTAATAATTTAAGAAATTTTATATTTAAGAATTCAAAAAATTTAAAATGTGCACATTTAAAAAAAAAATTCAAGAATTTAAAAAGTTAATAGTTTAATAATTTAAAAATTTAAATGCTTCAAATCTTGAAAATTTAAGCATTCAAAAATTTAAAAATTTTTGAACATTTTATCAGGAATTTAAAAACTTAAGAAAAAATATTTAAAAGTTTAAAAATTCAAGAATTTAAAAATATAATAATGTAAGGAATTTTTGAATCCATCATTTTAAATTTTTTTGAGTATTGAAATTTTTAAAAGCTTCAATTTCTGATATTTCGAAATGTTGAATTTTGAAAATTTTCAATTTATTTGCGTATTTTTGAATATTTGTATTCAGAGTTTTTAAATTTTTGAGCTCTTTGATTTTAAATTTTTGAATTTTTGTTTTTTTTTGAAAATTTTGCTTTTTCCAAATTTTTATCTCTTGAATTTTTGTACTTTTTATCAATTTGTATTTTTGTATTTCTAAATTTTTTGTTTTCTTGGACTTTAGCATTTTCGTATCTTTTATATTTTTGTAATTAATAACACATAATTATGTTTTTGTATTTGTGTACTTTACCATTTTGTATTGTGGTATTCTCGCATTTTTGTAATTTTGTATTTTTGTATTTCTACATTTTTGTATGTTTGTGTTTTCGTATTTTGGTATTTTTATATTTTTCTATTTTTGTATATTAGTATATTTGTATTTTTGTATTCTTGCATTTTTATATTTTTGCATTTTTGTATTTTCAAATTTTCGTATTGTTGTATTTTTGCATTATTGAATTTTTGTATTGCTGTATTTTTGTATTTGTATATTTTTGTATTTAGAATTTTTGTATTTTTGCGTTCAAGTATTTTTGGATTTCTGTATTTTTGTATTTATGTATTTTTATATTTTTGCATTTTTCTGCGTTGTTGTATTTTGAATTTTTACATTTTTTGTTTTCTTGGACTTTAGCATTTTCGTATCTTTTATATTTTTGTAATTAATAACACATAATTATGTTTTTGTATTTGTGTACTTTACCATTTTGTATTGTGGTATTCTCGCATTTTTGTAATTTTGTATTTCTACATTTTTGTGTGTTTGTGTTTTCGCATTTTTGTATTTTGGTATTTTTATATTTTTGTATATTAGTATATTTGTATTTTTGTATTCTTGCATTTTTATATTTTTCTATTTTTGCATTTTTGTATTTTCAAATTTTCGTATTGTTGTATTTTTGCATTATTGAATTTTTGTATTGCTGTATTTTTGTATTTGTATATTTTTGTATTTAGAATTTTTGTATTTTTGCGTTCAAGTATTTTTGGATTTCTGTATTTTTGTATTTATGTATTTTTATATTTTTGCATTTTTGTGTTTTAGTTTTCTGCGTTGTTGTATTTTGAATTTTTACATTTTTGTATTTTGCATTTTTATTTCGAAGGGGGGACCCCATGAAATTTCAGAAATTTAATTCGTATTTCCTTTAATGTCCTTAAAATTTATGAAACGTCGAGATTTTATGTTACACCGAAAAAAATGTTTTTGAGAAAAATAGACTTTTTGGAACTTTGCTGATTTCGCAATGCTCCCAATGCTCCCATGGCTGCTATATAAATTTAAGTTGATCCGACTTCCGGTTCCGGAGTTACGAATTGAAGAGTACGGTCACACATCAAATTCCTTTATAAACTGGTAACACCATGATGCCCGAATGATATAATACATATTCAAATAGGTTCAACATTACTTGGATTTGCGGTTCTATATCAATAAAACCAATCAAAGTAGTTTTGACCACATTGGCCACCTATGACGGTTATTGATGCCCCCGGGGAGCCCGCCAAGTTCCTAATCTAATATCCCCCTATTTTCCAGCGAACTCTTAACTGATTTTTACAAACTTGATTTCAAATTAAAGACATAATACTTCCATTGACTGCCATTGAATTTCATTCAGTCTTGATTTTTGGTTCCGGAGTTACAGTTTGGTTATTGCGGTTACAAAGGAATTTCTCATATAAACCGGTACAATCGTAACACCTCATAGTTTAAAAATCTATTGAAATGAACATCAAAATACTTCGATTCGCTGGCCTAGATTCTTGGAATATATTGTCCATTATCGATAATTCCGGAAGTCCCGGGTTCCGGACATATTTCAGAACTAGAGCCACTTCGGTGATGACTGCACCAATTTTCACTAACCTAGTCTCAAATGGAAGGCATAGTATGAAGTTGCACCCCCCATCTACCCCTCCTTCCTCTCACACCCCTTTTCAACTCTCTTACCTTCACCCCCCTCCCCCTCTCTTTTACCAACTTCACATCCGCATTCCCTTCACCCCAAATATGTTAGGTTTTTCCTAACGCATCCTCCCCTCCCACTAATTATGCCCCTACCCTTTCCCACCACTGCGCATTTCAAAATATGTTAAAGTGAAGACAACATTGAACTCGCGCTGTTAAGCTAATTAAATATTATATTTTTGTTTGTCTCAAGTGTGTCAGCGTCGACATGTTGCTCATCAGGTTCGTAGCAGTCGTGCACTCATATATACTTACCAAGTGTAATAAGAATGTAATAGCCATTTCCTCAATGTTATACTGAACGTAACCAGCTTTGATAAATGAGAAAGACACAATTACACCACTAGGTGGATTAAAACAGGTTTTATTGCATTTTAGTGTTTTCCTATTTTTGTATTATTATATTTTTGTGTTTTCGTACTTTTGTATTTTTAAATTTTGTATTTCTGTATTTCTACCTTTCCGAATTATTGCATTTTTGTTATAATATTTTTGTAATTTTGGATTTTTTTGTCTGTATTATAGCATTTTTGTATTTTTGTATTATTGTTTCTTCATATTTTTGTATTTTTAATTTTTGCATTTTTGTATTTCTGCATTTCTGAATCATTTCAAATTTGAATTTTTATTGTATTGTATTGTATTGTGGTGAATTTCTGAAATTTTTATTTTTGAATTTTGAAATTTTTCTATATTTAATTTTTTAAATGATTAAATGTTAGAACTTTCGAATTATTGAATTTTTGAAATTTCTAAAATTCTAAAATTCATGAATTTTTGAAATATTGAATTTTTGAATCTAACTTTTTGAATTCCTAAATAATTTAATTTATGGATTTTTGAATATTTGATATTTTCATCTCTTGATTTTTTATTTATTGATCCTTTGAACTTTTGCATTTATGAATTTTTGTGTTTTTGTTTATCTGCATTTTTGTGTTTTATAGTTTTATAGTTTTTTGATTTTGTATTTTTATATTCTTGTGTTTTTGTATCTTTGTGTTCTTGTATTTTTGGGTTTCAGTATGTTGAATTTTTCTATTCTTGTATTTTTTAAGTTTTGTATTTTCGTATTCGTAGTTTTGTATTTTAGTATACTCGTATTTTGGTATTTTGTTATTTTTGTATTATTAAATTGATGTATTGTTGGATTGTTGTATTTCTGTATTTGAGTATTTTTGCATTATTTTATTCTTGGATTTTTAGCATTTTTGTATTGTTGTAATCTTGTATTTTTGCATTATTGAATTTTTGTATTTTCATATTTTTGTATTTTTGCATTTCGTTTTTTTGTATTTCAGTATTTTTGTATTCTGGTATTTTTGCATTTTTAGTAATATCGTATTTTTGTATTTTCGTATATTTGTATTTTCGTTTTTTTACTCTTTTGTTTTTTGTATTTTGGTATTTTTGTGATTTAGAGTTTTTATATTTTTGTGATTTTGTATCTTTGTGTTTTTGTACGTGTTCTATTATTGCATTCTTGTATTTTTGCATTTTCTTATTTTTGTATTTTAAAATTTTTGTATTTGCCTATTTTAGCACTTTCGTATTTATATATATATTTGTATTTTTGTATTGTTGGATTGTTGTATTTCTGTATTTGAGTATTTTTGTATTCTTGTATTTTTAGTTTTTTTGTATCATTGAATTTTTTGTATTTTTATATTTTTATGCTCTTGTATTTTTGTATTTTGGTATTTTTGTGATCTCGTATTTTTATATTATTGTGTTTTTGTATTGTTGTGTTTTTGTATTTTTGAATTTTTGTGGTGTAGTGTTCTTGTATTTTGCATTTTTTGTATTCTAGTATTCCTGTATTGTAATAGCCTGTATTTCTTTGTATTGTGCGTTTAATCTCTCTCTGAACACGGACGGTTAAAGTATTCGTTCGGTCGAGTAGTCGCGAGAATAGTCGCTGACACTTCATTGTCAACCAGTTTGTCAAAAATTAATCGAGTCATTCACTGTCTGTGAATTGCATACAGATATAATGCATAAAGGCGTGGAATGAGTATGTTATCCTTCAGCTAACTTAACCTCAACCCCCAAGGTCCAACAACATTTCCCCTCAACTGTCGCACTAACACAACCACGCATGAATTAGACTATACGAAATGAATGAAACAGCCGCCAGTGAGTGATGATTGTTTTGGTTTGACTTCTACCGCACGGGGGTGACAATACCGGCAATTATGAGAAGCATTATCAATAAAAGCATTATTCTAGGAAATAAATTATATTCATATTAAATTTTGAAAGTATTTCTTTTTCTACAGACATATATGTGAATTGTAATGATTCAATACCTCATACAGCACGAAACAGCAGACACCATTCACACATCCCCTGTATTCGAACACTTACTTTCAGCCAAATACATATTTGCTGTCAGCTTTCGAGTAAATACACAATATTTTCGTACTTTCGAATTTTGGATTTTTTTTATATTGTAGTATTTATCTATCTGTTGTATTTCTACATTTTCGTATTTTTGTGCTTTTGTATTTTTGTGTTTCAGTATTTTTGTACTTTTTATATTTTTGCATCCCTGTATTTTTATATTTTTTGTGTTTATGGATTCTTGTATTTTTGAAATTTTTATGTTTTTAGAATTTTATTATTTCTGTATTTTAGTATGTTTGCATTATTGTGTTTTGAATTTCTGGATCTATATATTTTGTTTTTTTCTGAAAATTGAATTTTTGAACTTAAGAATTTTTCAATATCGGATTTTTATAAATTTTCGAGGTTTTTAATTTTAGACATTAGAATTTTTGAATGGTTGAATTTTTGAAATATTGAATTTTTGGTTATTGAAATTTCTAAAATTTTCATATTCTTGAATTTTTGAATCTTTGACTTTTTGAACTTTTAAATACTCGAATTTATGATTTTTTCAATTTCTGAATATTTAGTATTTTGTTACCTTGAATTTTTAATTTATTGATCCTTTGAATTTTTGCATTTATATATTTTTGTTTTTTTGTTGCATTTTTGTGTTTTTGCGTTTGTAAATTTTTGTGTTGTTGTTGCGTTGAATTGCAGAAGTTTTTAATATAAGAATGCAAGATTTTTTCAATTGCTGAATTCTTGATATTTTTTTAATATTTGAATGTTTGAATTTGAATTTCTGAATTACAGAATTTTTGAATTCTTTGCTCTTCGAATTTCGGAATTTTTAATAATTGAATATTGGAGTTGTTGAATTTTTGAAACCAGAATTTTCAATTTTTTGCATGTTTTAATCATTGATTTTTCGAGTTTTTGAATTTCTGAACCTTTGAATTACCGGATCTTTGAATTTTTATTTCTTTTTCAATTTTTGGATTTAAAAATCTTCGAATTCTTGAATTTTCGAATATTCGAATTTCTGAATTTTTGATGTCTTCAATTTTTGATCTTTTGAATTTGCGAATTTTGTGCTAAAAGGGCATTTCATTTTTTTTTTGAATTTTTAGTGCTTTTGAATTTTAGTAATTCTGTATTTTTGATTTTTTCTTTTTGTATTTGTATTTTTATTGTGGTTGTATTAATTTGATTTGGAATTTTTGCATCTTTGTATTTTAGAACTATTGAATTTGTAATACTTGAATTGCATTACATGAATTTTTGTATCATTGTGTTTCTGAATTTCTGGGTCTTACTTTTTGAACATTTCGATTTTTGAAGTTTATAATTTTTAACATTTGAATTCTTCAACTTTCCTGAATTTTTGAAGATTTGATTTTTCATTTTTAGAATTTTTTAATTATAATATTGTTTAATTTTGAAATCGACTTTTTTTTTAATTTTTGTGGATGTTTGTTGTTGTTATTGGAATTCTCTAATCTCAAATTTTTTAAATTTTTGATTACAGATATCTTGAATTTTAGATATTTTTAGCAAGCAATTTATATATTTTTGTTACTTCTGTCATTTATTTTCAAAAAACTATAAATTTTTCGCTCTTAACGTCTTGTAATTCTGATTTTTATAATGTACATAATTTATCCTGTTTTAGAATTTCGTTCAGTTTTTGAATTTACAAATTATTGAATATATTATTCCTCAGTTGTGCTTAATAACACTAGTAACAGTGACGTAGTGCTCTGCCAGTGATGTTATGCAGCAAAGCTAGCGTTGTGTGGCTGGACCACATAGTCGCAGCGAAGGATACCAAGCTGCACTAAGCCGCTGACGGTCCACCTGAAGAGGTGTTATCAAACCCGCCGGCGGATGTGCAAACCAACCTGTGATTCACTTATTTGTCCGGTTTACTCCACAGTTTATAGAGAACAATTGCGCAAAGAGTGAAGACAAAAAAGACTACCTATCGTGCACAATTGGAATCCGTCTTTGTAGCAATTTTGCTCGATAAGTAGACTTTTTTGGCTTCACTCTCTGCACACTTTTTGCGCCCCTTTATACCCACTAAGACGTCCAAAAAATTGTTGCAAACCCGTTCAACACGGGTCCAATGATGGACGTTTGTTGAACGGTTATTTGGACGTTGTCCAAATTGGTCCAACGAACGTCCTTTATTGGACGATTTTGAAACCAACCGTTCTTATAGGGTACTAACGCCTTCGGTTTATTCAAATATACTCAGTCAAACCGATTCCGAAACCGGTTCGGTATCTTGAATGAATTCAATAAGGATTTCGACTTAGCTCAAATGCAATAACCTATTCTGACTCAGTAGGTTTTGGAATCGGTTGTTGCCTTTCAACTGGATTCCATATTGAATTCATTCAGGATTCCGAATCAAATTGCGAATGGTTTGACCAGGTACCGGGTAAGCCGACTGAGCGGTATCGATTTGATCTGCAGTAACTTGGTATCTACAAAAAACGCACTGTGATTGTGCCTAAGCATATCATTTATACAAAATATCAAAGTACTACATCCGTAGCAACGTTACATTGCATTTATGTGCGTTATCCATCTTCACTGCCGCTTAGTCGGCTTTAAACTAGCCATAACCCATGTTTGAGTAAACCAGACGAACGAGTGGATCACAGATTTGATTGCACTTCCGACGGATGATTTACAAACACGTTCTCCAGCGGAAACTTGGCCGCAGCTGTGTGGCCAAGCTGCATCACACTAACTTTGCTGCATAACATCACTTGGCAGAGCATTGTATAACTGTTACTAATGTTAATAAGTACAACTGAAAAATCAAACAATTAAACAACTAGAAAATTCAAAAACTGCAGTCCAAAATTCCGAAACAAATTATGCAGAAAATATCCACACAAATCCAGAAATACAAAACTTTAAGAAATTTTTTTCAGATTAACTAATATTAAATGTACTTTGTAAAACATTTTCAATTTTTCCTGAATAATATTTCTAAATCGATGAAAGGAGTATGAGCTGTCATTAAACGTCAAATTTTGACGTTTACAGACAGCTTTTACACGTTTCATCGATTTAGAACAACTTTGAATTATTTGTTAGTCTATGGGAGGCGGGATGCCCCACCCGAAGGTACCATCCGCCGGCAGGCATGCTGGCGACCGGATGGCGTGCGAACGGCAGGCAAAAGGCATGCGAATGGCGGGGCTAATATTCATAGCAAAGAACGCAGCCATCCGCCTGGTTGTTGCATCTGAGCCTGCATTTCGTTCGCCCGTCACTTGTCGGCATGTATTGAGGCGATCGGTGTTGGCAGGTGGGGCATCTCGCCTCCGGTTAGCTATCCATCTGCCGTGGTAATGTGGGAAGCTTTAATCAAACGATTATGTCGTTTATATGGCTGCGTTCTGATCTGCGTTACACGTCAATGTTAAAAAACAACAAATTCAAGTTAAAGAAAATGAGTAAATTCATTTCGATGTTTTCTTGCAGTGAAATAGCTTTTCTTCGTCAAATATCTCGTTCCATAGGGTTTGAGAACAATTTTGTCAACTTGTTGCCGATATTTTTCTGACATAGAACTTTAACGTGTTGGATAGTTGAAAGTTGGCCTATGATGTACAGTACTTTGTAGTGACATAATATGCACAAAAGAAAATAAATTGATATACATATGCATGTTTTTATTCAGTTTGAATAGGCGCTCGTCGAGTTAGAGGTGACTGAACCATCGGTTGTAATTGGTGCTATGATAGTTATTTTTCGACAAAAATATGATTACTGGTTAAAAGCCAACTGTCAAAATTCTCTTTGAAAGGAAATTCCGGACAAACCGTCGCTGGATAAATACAGTTCATAGCAGTTATTGGAAGAGAAAATTTTTCTCTTTTGTTTACTGCCAACATCTGTGATTGGCGAGTAACGGTTTGTCCGGAATTCCCTTTCAAAGAGAATTTGACAGTTGGCTTGTAAGCTGGAATTATATGTTTGTCGAGATTTCAAACTTTGATTAAAAAATTGGTTAAAATATTTCAATTTGAATTTAAAATGAACTGTGAATGTCATGAATTAAACTTTGACAGATTGATCATTTATATTCACAAGCGTTATATTTAATTTTTTTTGGACTGTGGCAGACAGAGAATATATATATATATATATATATATATATATATATATATATATATATATATATATATATATATATATATATATATATATATATATATATATATATATATATATATATATATATATATATATATATATATATATATATATATATATATATATATATATATATATATATATATATATATATATATATATATATATATATATATATATATATATATATATATATATATATATATATAATTGCTAACAAAATTTCTATGATTTTATTAATAAAATAATAAGTGCATTAAAACATAAATGAGAGTTTTAAGCATCCTAGCAATATATTTTTACCAACACCCTGTAATTATTTGTGCCGTTTATACGCAATTTTCCTTCAAACAAACTTATGATCATTACAAAAACTGACAGAATCTTATACCTGTTTAATTATTTCAAGAGTTAATTAATATTTTAATATATTTATGTCGTATTCTTTTCTGATTCGCGGCTCAAGCCATATTTTGGAATTATGTACCGGTGGTTCAAAATTATTGATGCATATGCCAAAAATCGAAATAAATATATTGTTTGACGCGAAATTCAAATTGTATTCAGATGTTTTATGTGATTCTATTCTTATTGGAACATTGCACATATTTAAAATCAATTATTTACTCTTAGCTTGGGGTATATGTGGAGCTAATTTCTAAACTGGTAACATTCTGATTCAATTTGCTAACCACGAGTGTAAAAAAAATCTTAAAATATTGCATTTTACGATCTATATCCAATTGTCATTTGTTTGGATCTATCCCCTAAAAACAATAATTTTCTTCCGTTATTTACTTTCTTTGATGTGTGATACAATAGATATATGGGCAATAATTCGTGAAAATATGTTATCGATTTATATTAACGAATTAAATGGTTCTACTTATTCTCTTAGCGATTAGCAAAAAGAAAAGAATCAAAACAATTCTTATTGTAGTTCTGTTTCTAATTCACAAAAACAACTTTGATCTGAATTGATCTCAATTTATCCAAACGTGCTCTACTGTAACCCTTTGATGTGCAATTGGAATCAAGCGCGTAGAGAGAAGGAAAGAACGAGGAAATAAAAAATACGGGTAGATAAACACGGTAAAAAAACTTTACCCATTTTATGTATTCAAATTGCCCATTTTCGGAAGTTATTCGAGCTGTCAAAAAATGGCTATTTTTTGCTTCTAACAATGGGTGCTTTTTATTCATTTCACAACTACTCGATGAGATAATGTCAATGGATATACTGATCTTAATAATGAGTGAAAAGTCATTAAGAATTATTTTAAGCGAGTTAACCTGCGAACTAAGGTTCGTAGCGGAACCTGCAAATTACCGACCTGCATCTGAGTACGTGGTGGAAACGGAACATTTCGACATAGCTCATAAAACAACGGCTGTTTAGACTACTGATGATGTTGCAAATATGCGCCAGTTCGGCATTTTTAGAGCAGCCAAAAGATCCAGCCATCAAAAATATATCCAGTTGGCGGTTTTATTTTGTTAAGCAGTTAAGGAGACAATAATGTGAAATGAATATTATTTTATGTTTTTTTTAATTCAGAAATAATTCTATTGACAGTATTTTTCATTCTGGCGCGATTTTCATGATTGGTTTTTTTCACGCATTTTTTTGTAACAGTTCTGCGAAAAATAAACCCAAGTTGATGTACAAGAGCTTTATTTATGGATACGAACTCTTTACTCACTTAATAGGTTATTCCACTTTTATTGAAAATGCGTAGTTTTCTACGCATTAATTGGTATTTTATTTTATTAGTGTAGTTCGACAGTGCTTGTCTTTCCTACCTGATAAACTGGCTTATTTATTGCCATCTTTATTGCGAGCAAAGAGAGTCATATTTATCCAGAAGAAAGCCGAAGAGAGGATTGAAAATAACGAAATGTATGCAAGAGAAGCATGACAAATTTTTGCATATTTTTGTCTTCTTCCGGTAACATGATGCTGCCATTTGCATTGCTGCGTTCTGATCAGCAATACACGGCTATGTTAAAAAACTATACAATAAAGTTTATTTAAAATTCACTGTTTATGCCATTTAATAGTCTGTTGTTTTTAAATCGATTTTGAAATCCTCGATTTAGCTTCAGGGGTTACACCACTGTAGAGCACGAAAAAAATAGGGTTATTTCGAGAATTTTTTATTGCGCAATAAAATGGTGAATCGACATCTTGTTGAATGGGATTTATAACATAAGTATTGTATCAAATAAAATAATTTTTTCGAGTAATTTCATCACAAAATGGCGGCTCTGCAGCATTTTCACCTCATGCGCGTTTTTTGGAAGGGGTCCACGGTCGGAAATCTATCTCCCGTGATTTTCGACCTAGCGCCAAAAATTAAAGTTTTTCTGATTCCTTATGTCAATAGCGATGTACGTAGGATTTTTCGGATATTTTGATTTTAAGCGAAATGGCGCAGTTTTGAGTGGAAAAACGTCGAATATGTCATAAAAATCTACACAAAATCGTTAATCAATAAAAAGGTAAGCAATAAAAAAAATTTAATCCTGCGTACGTGACTGGCGAAATCAATTTTGAATATACTGTGAAAATTTCAAAGCGACCAAAAATCATTTGTTCGAGTTACATTTCCGGCAGTGGTTTCGAGAAAAACGCGGTTAAAGTTTGCAGTACACCTGGGTTATACTTAAGAAGCGTTGCTGCAAATTTTAAAATTAGTATATTTTTGAATTGTTTTCGTTCTCCATGTTTTGGGATATCATTTTTTACATACTAAAGCACATTTTAGACTAATAAATAAAAAATTCTACAGTGGAGCAACCGCTTAAACAATTTATTATTTAAGATCCATAATTGACCAACACGTTATTTTGCTATTTTGCTAATAATGGTGCATACTATCGAGAACGTTATAGAGTTGTATTGTTAGGCGCTAGCCACTTCAAGAGCTTGAAGAGCTTCTCTAACGTTACACTTAGTAGTCAGTCAGTTCAGCCACATCTAACTGTTCCAAATTAAATCAAATGCTTATAGAAAAAGAGTGGAAGTTTACCTCTTTTGAAAAGTTTGTATCAGTTGCTGTTCTGCAACACATGAAAAATGCCATAAAAATTACGTATTTGCTTCAGATAATTATGTCGTCCATGGAATGGAAATCTGAAATTTGAGCCTGGTGGGGCTTATTATACCATCCTACCCAACTAGTCTACTAACCATGCATATAGAATTTGGCTGACCTACTTTGCTGAAAATGAAGTAATTCAAATTATCAGCACGATTACCCAATCAAGTCTGAAATACCAAAAGTCCAGTAATTTTCATTAATAAAAATTATAATTAGTTACTTCCTTTAGTCTGCCATCTGTCTGATAATGAATTGACAATTATAAATTTACAAATTGAATCTGATACTGGATGCAGACAAAATTTCATGGACCAATCGTTCTGAATTTTGCACAATTCTTCTTCTTCACATCATTGCCAAGGCAACTACAAGAGCTTTTTGCAAACTGCTAAATATTATTATTTTAAATAACATTTTAATCGTTGTTTTAGCAATAATCGGACTTTGGTTTCAAAGTACTACGAAAAAATCGAAAATCGACCAAAAAATAAAAGCTCCCTTAATTACTTGTGATATGCTGTGAAAAACAACTGTGCAAATGTCTCAACGTTTGGTTCAATAGATTTTGAGTTATGGTGTATACCGCGAAACAAGTTGTCGATGTGGCGCCTGACTGAAAAGACAAACAATCTTTGTATCGAAAAAAATCATTTTTTGCCGATACCTTACACAACCCGATACCTTACAATAACATTTAAATAACGATCAAAATGAGAATATTTGTAACAGCTTGTTTGCCTTCATATCTAAAAGTGTTACTTAGGCTATATGGCATGGCTTCATTTACAATTTTTGATTCAATCTTAGTTTTGAACTCTTTCGAAGGCAGTAAAAATATAAATAAACTTCCACTTGCTTGTGGTGTTCTTTGTGAGAACATACAACTAGAAAAGGGAACAAATTGTGATTATATATTCTTTTCCTCATGTTAAAATAACTAAAAAATTGTGAGCAAACTAAACTTCACACATTTGGGTAGCCATAGGTAAACTAACGATCGAAAACAATTTTCATCTCTGAATCCAATTATAAAATTTCGTTCGACAGTTTGTTTCAATATGATTCGACTTCTGCTAACCTGCAATATAACTCTTCGATGTGGCGTTTTGAAATGAGCGTGTAGCACCTTCTGGATATAGGACGATAAAGAATATTAAAAAAAATGCATTTAAAATTCGATTACTCCTGTTTTTCGTACGGGATAAAAACTTGCTTACTTGCCCTCATATGGTTTGTGTGCAACATGGGCCATAATATTGCACATAAAGGTCGAAAAAATGATTCAAATTATTGAGATGTATGCAAGAGGAACATGGCGGCCTTTTACACTGTTTTCATTTGGCTTCAGGATGCAGCCATTTCTGCAATGACAGGTACTAACGTCTTAGACCGGACTAAACTCAGGCCTAAAGTCAAAGATAGTACCGTGTGACGGTACCAACTAGATTCAAGCTTACCGCTATACGTGTACTACCATTTAAGAAATTTGAAAAAAGATTTAGATTTTTTGCTATTAGCTGTCAAAGTTGACCCCAGTACTAGCTGGCGTCCAAAAGGGGCTAACCCCACATTGAGTCCTATGGAAATTCAAGTTTTCTCGTTCGTTTTCCGAGGTTTTAAGAAAAAGTAGTCAATAGATTCACCATCAGTAAATTCTGTGTTGTAGCTCACATATCGGTGAACTCGATATAATACTGTGTTGCGGCAGAACGCAATTGCTGATTGGACTCTCATCCCAATTTCACACTGCACAACGCACATATATCATCACTGTACCTTATAGTGAAACGAAATCATTTATGTTGTGACCGATTACACCGCTGTCGGCTCTCCGAATTTACCTTTGAATGACGAGGCTACTGTTCTCCTGCGCACAAGTTGATCAGATGACAGGTATTCTCCGACACAAGGCCGCAAGTAGGTTTGACTCGGCGAAACGAAGAACCAGCCGATAATAGTGCCTGTCTTTCACGTTTAACGACGATTAATATAGACGGTACCAGTTAACTTAAAAACATGCACTTTATTGACTAAAATAATTTATTAAATATGACATGCGATCAACGTGAACAACGAATATGACTGATCAGTAGGCTGAGCATGATTACCAACGGACCCGATCATTATCGAAGCGGGCTGCCAGAATCCCTTTAAAAATTGAGCAACTGAGGTAAGCTAGCACCAGCTACAGTTTAAGGCATTGCGTAAACTACACTAGTGTCTTGTGATTCATCATACTGTTTTTAGTTCTTTTTTTTAATTCGTTTATTTGACTTGGCTCATAGCGGTAGTTTAACGGAGCCGTGGATCTTTTATATGTTTACAATATATGTAAAAATAAAAATACAAACAAGAATTATTGTTGTAATATGGGATCTCGTGCGCGCAATTTTTATTGCGATCGGAGACCTTCTTTCGCGAGGTCTGTTGGCAAACAGCGTCAGGGGGGTCATTTAATTCTCTCTTGTTTTTCACGTCCCGGTCGAAGCTGGCTTGGTGTCCGGGATCAGATGTTCTCCCCTGCTTCTTGCACTTGTTGTTGATCAGTGTAAATCCGTCGTCATTGTTACTACATTCGTTGCCGATGTTGCTTACAGTTGCCTTTGGGGCTTGTTTGGGGTGCTGGATGATTCTTTTGCGGTTGTCATTATGGTCTGAACAGCTGCCACAAATTTGGCCACCGTTTGTGGTTCAGGCATTGGTATTGAAAACTCTGTTTTAGGTTGGTTTGCCGTAAATGAGTTGGCAATCGGTTGAGATGCATTTTCCTCTGCATCTTCCGCGCAAGGTTGTCCATGATGAGCTGTCTGATTACAAGACTTGCACGTAGGAGTTTGCCCATCATGGGTGCATAGCGTAGTTTGCATAATTGTAGTTCCGTGAGTTTTGAGTTTTATTGTCAAGTAGGAGGGTATAGGCCTTTCAATCCGCATCCTCACTACAAAAACACCGTTAGGAGTACCCGGGAAGAAGTTTCTCCAAGTATCAGGTGTAACGGATTCTACTTCTCCGTATTGCGACATGCATTTTGCAATTGGCTCAGGAAGGGTACGAGGTGATAGGTCATATAACCTTACATCTATATAATAATTCTCAATATATACGGGAATCTTAATTCCAACGTTGTCACTTTCAACCACGTGTTTTAAGTTGTTCTTCAAAACGAAACGCTCGGCTTGTGCTAACGTGTTGAATGATATTAACACTGCATTGCGACGATGATGATACTGAAGGTACAAGACTTCCGCAAGGTTAAGTTGCATTTTTACCTTCAGAAGGTATTCCACTTCACTAAAACTCGGTCGTTTTGAACAAAATTTAAAATCAACGACCGCAGCGTTGGCTCGGAGTAGAGCTTTTTCGTCAACTTTACTCATGATGACAAGAATAATCCTTTGTTCTCGAGACAATGCACACTAGATCGAGAGGCCTGTTGTTCACTTGGCTCGATTGGACGTCTGACTGCGGCAGAAGTAGAAAGTAGACTGACTGTTTTTAGTTGGTTTGCATTGTTCGTTCCTGAAGGTAAGGACCGTTTATGCACTTGCTATGTATGGCTATTTTCTATCTAATATATATTTCTTGCACAAATGTATATTATTGAGTATATTTTTTCGAAAATTCTAGTGAAGATGTCATGTCTCTACATTGAAAGTTCACCGACAATAAGGGATTAAGGGAAAAACGGTACATTGTGGTCGGAATGTTAAAAAATGTGAAATCAATTGTTATCATTCGTTATAGAGTTATGGTGTCTTCGGAAGAGTTGCTGTATGGCACTTAGCGCTTTATTTGGTCGAATCACACTAGTTCGAAATTCAGTCACTAGGGCGGCGCTGGTATCAACTTTTTAATGAAGCTAGATGGAAATGTGGTGTTTTCGAGAAAGTTGCAGGTCTTGTCATTTTTAACCAGTGAAGCAAATTTTCATCAAAATTAGCACTCATCACCAAATAAAACCTGATAGTAATCCATGGTTTCTACACGAATATGTATACAGACGAAAACCTTCCATAGTAACCTATTTTTAAGTTGCAAACAAATCTGTATCGATGAAAAGCGTAACCATGTTCGCTTGTTTGCATTCCTTCCATTCATTCATTCCGCGTGATCATTTTTCTATCTGAGTATGCCACACCATCTTCGATGCTGATTCATTCAGAAGTGAGGCACGAGCTCCATATTTTTGTCCGCATTCAATCGTAATGATTGAGACATTTTTGGCCCTTTAATGCTTAAGAAGGGCATTTGAAAACTATAGTTACGCGCCATTATAGCACTAGCACCTCGGTTAGAACTATTGATGCCAAAATATCCTCATGCTTTATCCTAAAAGAATTGCAATGAATGCTATTTAATTCATGTATCAAGTTTCGAAAGAAATCGCTTGCGATGATGAAATATCTATATTGGCTTGATATTCACTCAATGCTGAGTTGCCTCTGACAATACGTAGTACAGCATTTCTTTACGAATGAAAAGTTTTATTTGGTGCGTTATTTATTTTGATTTGATCGCCTATTACAAATATGATGACCTGATACATAAAGACGATTGGTTCAGTATTCAACATTCGACGTTGATATGCATTATTCCGGATCATCAATATTTTCATCAATCACCATCACTGTTTTAAACATATCTTCTGAAGATGCCAAATTCGAGATAGATAAGGCATTAGTTCAAACATTTACTTATAGATTATGTTTTCAAAAATGCGCCATATTTTAAAACCTGTACGACTTACAAAGTTGGTATCTTCAGAAGATATACTTATAATTACCTGACATACAACTTTGCCGAGAACACCATCTTTCTATCTCATTCCATTAAAAAGTTGATAACAGCGCCGCTCTAGCGACTGAATTCCGAACCAATATGAAATGATCAAATAAAGCGCGAGATGTCACACAACAACTTTGCCAAAGATACTATAACTCTAAAACGAAAGATACGGAATGAACGTGTGAATTGTGGGTTAGCCCCTTTTGGATGCTGGTACCCTCGGCGTTAGCCCCCCGAATTACGAAATGCTCGTGAATTGAAAAATAGTACATGTAATGATTTTATTTTTTCTAGGCAACATGGGTCAATGATCTACAAAATGTATTTTTACAGTAAAACAATGTTAATTTGGAAATACGAAAGTTTTTTTCATTTCCTGTAAAAATGCAAAATGTGGGTTAGCCCCTTTTGGACGTCAGCCATTCAATTGCTGATAAACTGTTAACAGTTGTTAATGAGCCACTCCGGCAAGGTGTTTTTCCGGAAGCGTGGAAGAAGACGGTCGTAATTCCAGTTCCAAAAGTTCTAAATACATCATGAGCAGAGGATCAGTAATAGATGAAGGCAAGAAGCAAGAGAGGAGTCGAGAGTTAAATCAAAGCTCAAAGGTCGAGCCATTTCATGAACCAAGTGAGGCTCCAAGATAGAGCGACGAAAGCACAATGAGCCCCCCCCCCCTCCCACGAAGTAATATCGTGAAGTAGTTTCGTGGGGAAAAAGGACTAAAATAGTTTTTTTTTATTATAAATGGAGAAAAGGGCGAAAATAAAGAGTAAGGAGTGCTTTCAGTGGTGAGGCGCGAACGTGAGTGGTGAGTCCCACACAGTGCGTGTAATACACTATAGTATAAGCATTTGAAGCTTTTCAAACCTTACTATAAAACTCCGCTAGCGAATGAGGGATCTCAATAGTAGCATGTCTGTAATAATATACGTACATGGACTATTGAGAACCAGAGCTACAGGTCCCAAGCTCTGGTAAAGGAGAATGGTTGTGATGATCTGGGCCGCGGTCACCACGTAAAGCAAGATAGGTCATAACTCCAATTCCAAGGCGTGAAGCGACCCGTGCCGAGGGATGAGTGATCGAGGCGGTGAAAAAGATGCTCGATCGTTAACAGAGCCAGTGGGGTACCTGGGCAACCCCCACAGTAAGCGTCCCTTACCACGTTAATGCGGAGCTCTGGCGTGGCGGACATTTATTCTCGCGCTACTCGTGGGATCAAACATGGAGTCAACTAAAAACAAAAACAAACAAACGGCCTCCAAGAGGGAGGGAAGAGAGAAGGTCGATACAGGCACTCAGACAGTGGCCTTCACCTTCTATGGAGCAGCCACGTCGCTCGAAGTGGCGGCCGAGTTCCCCTCGAAGGAAAAAGGCAAGGGCAAGGGCAATCGTAAGACGGCATCGAACGCGATGCGCCCTAGGAAGTCGCCAGGTGAGGGTGCAAAAACCGACACCACACGGCGTGCAACCGTTAAGGCCAAACGCCGTCTGGCCGAGGTAAGCGAGGGCGAGAGTGACCTCGCTGAGCAGAGCGTTGGTACCAGCAACCCGGCGCGACCGGGGCAGGGGGGCATTAACCCCTGGACGCTGGTCACCAGGAAAAAGCCGGCACCGACACCGGAGGTACCGCGGCCCGCGAAGAAGGCCAAGGACAGAGGCGAGGCCTTGTGGTTAAAAACCGACAAGGACAAATACGCTGACGTCCTAAAGTCGATGAAGGCGGCCGAAAGCCTTTCGGCCCTTGGGCAAGATGTGCGTAGCGTGAGACGCACCAACACGGGAGAAATGCTTCTGGTGCCGAAGCGAGGCGCACAATCTAGTGCGGTATACAAGGCCTTGGCCCAAGAGGTCCTTGGTGAAGGCGCCCAAGTCAGGTCGCTAGGTGCGGAAATGACTCTCCAGTGCAAGCATCTGGACGAGTTCACGACCGCAGAAAATGTCGTCGCAGCCGTTAAGGAACAATGCGACGTCACAATCGAGCGGGCCTCCGTGCGATTTAGTGATATACCCTCTGGCACCCAAGTAGCCTACCTCAGGCTACTGAAGGCGGATGCCAAAAAGGTAACCGAGAAAGGTAAGCTGAAGATCGGCTGGTCGGTATGCCCTATTAGCACACCCCAGCCGCCTTCAGTGGATAGGTGCTATCGGTGCCTTGAGTCCGGCCACAAATCCTACGAGAGCAAGAACATATACAGGAGCAAACTATGTCGTCGCTGCGGCGAGGAGGGGCATAAGGAGTGGGGCTGCACTAAGGCGTACAAGTGCCTTATCTGCACCGCTAAGAAGCAAGCCCATAAACATGCTATGGGCGGACCTTCGTGTCCCTTCGGTGAGGCAAATAAGAAGAAGCCGTGAACGTCACACAGCTAAATCTTAACCATTGTGCAGCAGCCCAACAGCTGCTGTGGCAGTCGGTCTCGGAGTCGAGGACAGATGTCGCCCTCTTACCAGACCCGTACCGCATCCCTGCCGGCAACGGCAATTGGGTGTCGGACGGGTCTGGAATGGTGGCAATCTGTACAACGGGACGGTTCCCGGTTCAAGAGGTAATACACTCCTCCGCCGAGGGTGTTGCGATTGCCAAGATCAATGGTGTGTTCTATTGCAGCTGCTACGCTCCACCAAGGTGGCCAATAGAACAGTTCAACCAGATGATCTACAGGCTCTCGTCGGACCTAGTGGGCCGGAAACCGGTAGTCATAGCGGGAGACTTTAACGCTTGGGCAGTGGAGTGGGGCAGCCGCTGTACAAATAGCAGGGGTCAAGCGCTAATGGAGGCGCTTGCGAAACTCGATACTGTGCTAGCTAATAATGGCTCCGCTAGTAAATTCCGTAGAAACGAGGTGGAGGCGTGGATTGACGTAACATTTGCCAGCCCGAGTCTGGCTCCAGGCATGGAATGGAGGGTAGACGATGGCTACACCCATAGCGATCATTTAGCAATCCGCTTTAGGATCAACTATGGTGTGCAGCATCCGAGGACGGGAGATCCCTGTCAGGTACGCGGGTGGAAGTCCAATCACTTCGACAGCGAAGCCTTCACTGCGGCCCTGGGACTGGAGGCCAACACCGACAGTCTAAGCGGGGATGCGCTGGTAGCTGTTCTACCACGCGCGTGCGACGCCACTATGCCGAGAAAAACACTGCCAAGAAACGGCAGATGCCCGGTATACTGGTGGAGTGCCGAGATTGCAGCTCTACGGTCAGCCTGCCTCAGAGCTAGACGTAGGATGCAAAGAGCTCGCACTGAGGATGCAAGAGAGAACCGCCGTGAAGTGTTTCGAGCTGCGAAATTGACCCTTAACAAGGCCATTAAAAGCAGCAAGAGAGCGTGTTTCGACAACCTGTGTGAGAGTGCCAACGCGAATCCGTGGGGTGACGCCTACAGGATTGTGATGTCCAAGACCAGAGCGGGCTCCTCACCCCCAGAACGGTCTCCGGACCGGTTGGCAACGATTATCGAAGTACTCTTCCCGTCTCGAGCCACAAGCCCCTGGCCACCTGCACTACGAGACAGTGCGGGCACGGCCGAAATGGTGGCTCCAGTGACGAATGAAGAACTACTCGCAGTGGCTAAATGCCTAGAAATGAACAAAGCTCCAGGGCCGGATGGAGTTCCAAATAACACTCTCAAGGCAGCGATCATAGCGAACCCGAACATGTTCAGGCTAGCTATGCAGAGATGCCTTGACGAGTGCCGTTTCCCCGATAGATGGAAAAGGCAGAAATTTGTGCTGTTTCCGAAGCCCGGGACGCCGCCAGGCGACCCATCCGCGTACAGACCAATCTGTCTGATCGATACGACTGCAAACTGCTTGAGAGGATCATCCTCAACAGGTTAACCCCGTACGCGGAAGGTACGGACGGCCTGTCAAGCAACCAGTTTGGCTTTCGAAAGGGTAAGTCCACAGTGGACGCTCTCAACTCAGTGATAAGTACTGCCGAGATAGCGATCCAACGGAAAAGGCGAGGTATTCGATACTGTGCGTTAGTGACACTTGACGTGAAGAACGCATTCAACAGCGCAAGCTGGGATGCCATCGCGCTCTCGTTACACCGGCTTAGCCTACCGGTGGGTCTGTAGCGGATCCTGGAAAGTTACTTCCAGAACCGCGTACTGCTATACGAGACCGATGCCGGTCAGAAAAGGGTCCCGATTACTGCCGGAGTCCCGCAGGGCTCGATCCTAGGCCCGGTGCTATGGAACCTCATGTATGACGGGGTTCTGAGACTGAAGTTCCCTCCTGGGGTCAAGATCATCGGCTTTGCCGACGACGTAACCTTGGGGGTCTGACTCCCCGTAGACCTGAGGTAGATTCCTGAGGTAGAACTAACTGCAGAACCAGGAACCGGAGGTCCCAGTCTGCCCGGACTGCCCAGGTGTAGACGAAACTGCCAGACACATACTGTTCGTATGTCATCGGTTCGACGTCGAAAGAAGAGCAATGCTTGACGTCTGTGGCTGGGACACAACCAATGATACCCTTATTCAGAGGATGTGTCAATCGGTGGAGAAGTGGAAGGCAGTCTCGGCTGCTACCATCCAGATTGCCTGTAGGCTACAGGTAATCTGGCGAACCGAGCAACAGACGATGGGCACGGCTAACTAGTGATTGGTTAGCTGGAGTGAATGGTTTGTTCATGCTGAGGCAGGTTTGGCGCAGCGACTGGCAACCGCGTAAGGGGTAAACCCAGCCACCCCGAAGCAAGATAGAAGAGTGAGTGTATAGGCGTATAAGTGGACTGCCTCATGCCAAGACGGGAGGGTCGTAGCGTAGTATGTTGGGACTTAGCTATAGATGCCTCATGGCGTGGCAGAGGAGATAAAGGGTGAGCATCCAAGTCAGTCTCACACGGCATGTTAAGGGTGAGCACAAAAGTCAGCCTCACATGGTATGGTAGAGGCTAGCACAAAAGTAAGCCTAGCAAGGAATGAAAAAGGTGAGCACACAAGTCAGCCTCGCATGGTATGTCAGAAGTGGGGCCTAAGAAAAATGTCCCACATGGGATGCCAGGGGGAGTGACAGAGGTACAATAGAGTGGCACGATCGAGAGTGAATCAGGTGATAGGGTGAGCACCCAAGTCAGCCTCACTTGGTATGGGTGGGGCGAGCACAAAAGTAAGCCTAGCAAGGAATGAGTAAGGTGAGCACACAAGTCAGCCTCGCAAGGAACGAAAAAGGTGAGCACAACAGTCAGCCTCATGTGGGAGTGTTTGAGAGTGGATCAAGGTGCGATAGAGAGAGCACCCAAGTAAGCCTCATACAGGACGTATGAACGCGTGAGTGAGAGTGAATGAGTACATTTAGTACAGCCATCCCCCCAGAAGTAATACCGAGAGGTAGTTCCTGGGAGGAATGATGGCGGAGCCCAATGGAGTTTAGTCGGTATTAATGGCAGCGTCACCATTCGAACCCGACACGCCCCCAGTGCACCCCGTGTGGTAGATTGGACCCTACCAATAGCACGTGTACTGGGCTAGGACGTAAAGGTCTTCTCCATTGTAAAAAAAAACCTTACTATAAAGAAACACACACTCGTAGACCCATAATTCTATACTCAGTTCAGTTATCATTCATCGCCAAAGGAACAGGACAACGAACGAAAACAAATTATTTTTTAAGTTCCTCGCCCACAATCCTTGCTCTGTACTTGGTTCAGTTTACATCCATCGTCAAAGGGACAGGACAACGAACTATCTCCTTTCCCCTTCTGCTCCTTCTCCTCCTCATCCTCCTTATTAAAATAAGCTACATGCATCTCAGTCCTATACGATGAGTTCGACATTTGAAGACAATTCAAAGTAGAGTAGAATGGGGTCAAATAGGTATGGGGGTACAATAGCTATATTATCTTTGCTATGTTATTGCAGTGGTCGCTCATCTTGTGTAAATTAGATACACGATAGAGAACATCGTTGACGACTGTCATTTCGGATGTTACCGTGGATTAGTTACGGCGTCGTTCATGTTTTCGCGCGTTGTTCTGCGAAAACGCATCGTCTTTCATCTTCAGTACAGTGGATTTAATCAATGAAAAATTGTCCAGTGAGTATTTTCTTAAGTAAAAATTAATGCTGAACCCTACAGTTGTGTTGGTTTTTCGATATTTTTGTTTTTGAAAATAATACGGACTTCAACACGACATACGCTTGGGGCACGATAGGTCAGGCGTTTGGGGGCACTACACTGCCTATGATCGCATATTTGTCCTGTTTTCTAAGTGATTTCCTATAATTATGTCACTTATTTGCAATCATGGGCAGTATACTACTGATCATCTCACAGTTAAGCAATCATGTGAGTCGGAATGAAGAACTTCAATTCAACACTTTGGCGACGAGGAGGACACCGAAGAAGTCATTCGCAAATACAAAGCCTACGGCAGCTGCTGGTACAACATGTTTTTTTTTCAACATTTTCTTTCGTGGTTTCAAGATTTTTCACATCATTTGTTACTTCTTATTTTCTTACCTTAGTGATGTCAATTTAAGGGGGTCTTCTACTCTCACGGTTTCAAAAAATCAATTTTTCTTTCTTTGATTGGTTTCAATCTATATATACCTGAGAATACGCCACAGAAAGGATTTGGTGAAAATCATATTCCTTGACATGTTTCTGGGAACCGAAAGGTAGGGGAAAGTAGTCGGCTGTAGGCACTGGTCGGTTGTCGGCACCCCTACGTAACTTTTGACAGAAAGTAGACAAGGACATTCTGATAAATATCATTTATGTATTATATTAACGCGATCTCTTTGTGCCGATTGCTGAAGCAAACAGACTCGAATGTTCTGTTCTACAACCAATATATTTTTTGAACAAGTGAAACTCTACTTAAAAGTTTTTTCTGATGATTTGCTTAGTGTTATAGAAAGAAGTAAATCGATCGAAAAAGTGTGCGCATTGAATATTTACGATGTGAACTTATTCTATTTTGTGATTCAACATTGAATGGCACTGAAATGTTCGCCACAATTTTTTTTGTTCAGTTTTCAAAAATGTTACTAAAATTGGTTGTCGGCACCCCATTTTTTGTGGCAAATGCTGAGTTCTCGATAACTTAATCAATACGGGTATTTTTGGTACGGGTTTTACGAATAGATACCAGAGATCGATCTTTGACACCATTCTAAAACCCAGGCGACCTCCGGTTTAGCGTTTACCATTTACATAAAGAAAACCCACTTGGTCGTGTTTTCACCGCTGGGTCGCACTGTATATACCAGATTGTGACGACAAAAAAAGGGGGGGGGGGGGGGTGTAACGGGGTTTCCCTGCAGAAACCTCCATATTTGGCTTCTATCTGATTTGTCTGAAGCATTTGTCAAAAATGGGCTGCCTGAAACTCACTCAATTGTAGTGAATTCGATCTGTCAGTGCATTAGCAGTGCGTAATATTCGCACCATTTTTTCACATACACAGATTGTGGTTCTGATGAAGAATGATGTTCAAAATGCCTTTGATGGTTGTTGAAATGAATAAATTTCTGTTTCCTTTTGAACCTTGATGATTTTCATTAATATTTTTTCATTTTTCGTAAATTTTCTTAGGGTGCCGACAACCGACCACATTTTTCAAAATGGTAACAAATTATCATCATAGTTAATAATTTTTCTCATGTTGACAGAATAAATTAAATTCTGTCATCAGTTATTAGCTAAGGCCTCTAGCTTTCTATTGGTATGCTTATTCCCATATATTGAGCAATTGGAGTAATGCTGTGAGCCAAAAACAAAAGTGTGCCGATAACCGAACACATTCCCCTACCCATCTCCGGCCGTTTCTGAGATACTAAACGCGGCGCACCACGTTGGCACTTGTCTATGGAAAAACCATTGTTTAAAGAATTCACCGGTCCATTCTTGACGGTTTATGTTTATGTCAGCGTCTATGAATGGTTTCTTGTTTTTTTTGGGGGAAGAAAAATTGCGTCGGACATGTTGAGAAGCGTATGGGAACGAGATCACGAAAACTAAAGAAAGAAAACAAAGGTATCGATGGAAACGGAAAGGGAAAGTTAACTGACAAATCAATCAGCCAGCTAACAAGATTTTGTGGACTGGCGATTCGGAGAAACTCACATTCTGTATAACATATGCGAAATGCAATCTGGGCTTCCCTCGAACATAGCTCGTCATCGATCGAAAATCCCTAACACTCAAAGTGTTCACTCGGCAAGGACAGTTGGTGCAAGTGGCGTCAGGCTGAAGTAAAACGGAGCTTTAGAAACTTTCGAACATGTCAGGATCTACGAACGTCTATCATCTAATGATTTATTAGAAAGATGATACACCCAAAACATCAATGAGTCTCTGAATAGTGGAATCTGTTCCTTAGCGCCAAAACACATGCACAAATTCTGGCAGACAGGCGTTCAATGTTATGAATTATTTGGCAGTTAGTATCTTCAACCAAAGATTTTTATCTTACAAACTATGGAGGCGATGGGAATCACCTTGAGGACTGGAGCTGAAAGATGTGCTACTCGACTCGACAGTGAACGTATAACTCGTTCTGAAAGCAAAGTGGGTGTCGCGGCAGAACAGGCACGAATTCAACAGAGAGAGCAAAATGTGCAAAACCAAGAACATTTTCGTGATGAGGAAGGTGACCTCTGTGGACTCGGCATAGTAGATTACCTAGTAAGTTACACCTATCGAGTTATACACCGTACTTTAACTTAAACGCGTTTTCCCGAAAGTAGTGTTTTTAAGTGGTCAAGTAAGTCTTTTCATAGAAGTACTGATCCGAATTCAATAATTTTTTCTCCAATCGTTCAGAAAACATACCGCTATGTTTGGTCGAGAGGGATTTGCGAAATATTACTTTGTTCCATTTTTATGGCCTCTAATAGGCCAAAAAATAACGTAAATATTAAAATTTTTCACAAATCGTTACATACCTTTTACAAATTATAAAATAAAAGAAATCTCTCTCGTCTAAACATAGCCAACGTGACTATAATTATAAAAAATGTGAGTTTTCTGATTGCAGATTACCCAATTTGCCACAACTTTACTTAAGCGGGACCCATGCAGTTTCAACATCAATGTCATCAATGAAGTTTCAAGGTCGCGAGAGATTTTTCTTTTCGTCCTCAAAAGTAAAATTGAAAAGTCAAAATAAAAAAAAAAAGTTTCTAAATCCATTGAGTAGATGTTTTACAATTTATTTCCAAAAAAGTGCTCAATTGTAGGCCTCGCGAGTAGAAGACCCCTTAATTTTTAAATAATCTGCAAATAAAAGTTGAACCGGTGACTTTCTAGGCGTGTACATTGTTTAATTTAACTCCAGATTTTAGAAACATCGAAATAAAGTACCTTCGCTTTATTCGATTTAGCTTGAAAAATAATTAGCCAGCCATAAAACCATTATGGCCAAAACGTTGCCAGATTATAACCTTTCCAACGAGTGCTTGTTTGTCAAAATCAGTGCAAAAACACCATCGCGCGAGCTCGCCAAAGAAAACTGGCCTACTTGACCCCACTCTACTCTACATAAGATGAGTTAACATTAAAGCTAACGAAGTTATTGGTTTCGAAACTCTATGATTTGCTGAAATCTCGACGCACGATAGAAAATGCGTTTCAAAAATTCAAAATGCTATTTGCCAAATGAATAAATTAATGCAAAAAATCATTTGTTCTACAAATACTAACGCGCATAATTTTTTACTCTACAGCCCTACAACAAAATATACGAAAGTGTTGGAATATTCTGTCCTCCAGAACAACTGGACAAAATGTATCTAATAGAGCAAGAGGATGTTCTGTTTAACTGGACCGAGGCGATTTATATGAATTTCACTCACGTAGGCATAATGAACAAAATGGATGCAATATTTCGCACAAAGGTCAATGGCCAACTTGTAGGGCACATTTATGGTGATATCTATGTGCATGAATATTCTGCTGATCTAGAAATAGAATTGGAACCACTCCCAACCAATGAAGCTGTAATTCAACCATTGAGAATAGGAAATATTAAAGATATACATGATTTGTATCCTGCTAGTGATATCGAGAGCGTCGAGCTATTTGAAAAGCTGGTGCATCAGCTTCCAGGCTACGGTGTTTTTAGTAAAACTAATAACGAATTAGCTGCTTGGAGCCTTCAATCTTACTATGGCGGAATGTTTTCAATGCAAACAAAGCCCGAATTCAGGCGAAAAGGGTAAGTGTAAAATCCAAATGTTTTCGTTTTCGTGATGTATTGGTTAGAATTAGGCGAAGCTGCATTTACTGGTTAATTAGGAATTCTAAAAGTCTGTGCAAAATAAGTCCACGCACTAAGGACCATTAGATAAAAAAACTTGCCGAGCCAATTTTTTATCGATTTATTGATTTCAATAGAAGTATTAGGGGGTGGGCGTAGCGTAGTTGGTAAATCGGTTGCCTTGTACTCAGCACACCTAGGTTCAAGTCCCGACCCCGCACATAGGGTTAGAAATTTTTCATAAGGGATTTTTCTAACCCGAAGAGGCGAATGATCTTAAGGTTAAAACCTCTATAATCGAAATAAAAAACTAGGAGTGGGTAATGTCCGGGACATAACCGCGGTGTTGACGTAGGACTAAACTTGGGCATATCATTTATGGATAATTTGAACCAATGCACTTTTTGAATGAATGTTTACGGAAATTTCATGTCGAATGAGATTGCCACATTCACTGATTTTCTAGGACTTGCAAAAACCTTCGGGTTTGTAGATTAATTTGATAAACATTTGCTTATATGAATCACTGGTACATGTACAGAAGAATTGACAGGCGCAAACTCAATCCAAGTTATTAAATGGAACTTTCTAATTCAATTCTTTCTCCATTATGTTTTCATCCTAATAAGAACGGTTTGCAGATATTTTTGGTGATACCAGACGAGAATCCTTTCTAACGATTCGAACCTTGCCCCCGAATTCGCTTCTGCTGCGTATATACATGAACCCCTTTCGCAGCTCACATCGAATGAGCATTGTATATCGCAATGCGATCTCTTTTATAAACTTCTTAGTGCAGATGGAAGTCCATCCTTTTGTGCGACAAATGGAAATATTTTCATCATTCTTTTTGGTGTGGCTTTCGCTTAGTAGTTTGGAGATTAATTCGATAAACACTGGTTTATATGTGTCACTGATAAAGTACAGCAGACTTGACAGGCGCAAACTCAATGCAAGTTGTTAAATGGAACTTTCTAATTCAATTCTTTCTCCATTATGTTTTCATCCTAAAAAGAACGGTTTGCAGATAACTATTTTGGTGATACCAGACGAGAATCCTTTCTAACGATTCGAACCTTGCCCGAACTCGCTTCTGCTGCGTACATACACGAACATTCCCCTTTCGCAGCTCACACCGAATGAGCATTGTATATCTTTTATAAACTTCTTAGTGCAGATGGTAGTCCATCCTTTTGTGCGACAAATGGAAATATTTTCATCATTCTTTTTGGTGTAGCTTTTGCTTAGTAGCAGGGTTGCCACATTTACTAATGTTCTTGAAAGATTATCAAAAACCACCAATCAAAGCAGGCTAATTAATGCTTTTACAAAATCTATCAAAATTTACGGTAAAATTCACGGAATCTACTACACAGTTGTTTTGATTATTTCCCAACGAATCGCGCAAAAATCTGTTTGTTCCGTACAACACAGCGCAAATAATTGACGTTGGAAAACAAATCGGCAACTTCAGCTGCCAAACACTTAGAAACGATCGAAGCATTTTTCCGTCAATGTCACTTTTCTGACTCAAATTTTTGTAGGTATTTTCTTGCTTCCGTCCAATTGGTCAGTTTATTAGTTTTATCGTACATTTTTCGGATATTATTATAGAAAATAACTAACCCGATAAGAGGGAAGTTATTTTCCAAAGCACGAAATGGAAATTTCAATTGTAATTCTCCTGAGAACGATTTTGTGGTCCTACTAAGAACCGTTTGTTGTGAATATTATTTCGCCGTTTCCCGCTCGGCATGATGATTATTCGCTTGGTATAGATAGCGCACAGATTGGTATCTTCTAACAAACTAACCAGGCAGGCCTCGCTGGCTTCTTAGAGGGCCATTACGGCCGAGCTCCGGAAGAGTAGATCGGTTTTGAAATGCTGTGCAATCTCACGGACCAGGCACTGGAAGAGCAGCTTGTGAATTAGTAACTCTGTCCACTTCTGAGAGCGATGAATTTCACGCAGGGCGACGACAGTTCTTGGTTGGCAGCAATAAGGCAGTAGCTATGATTTGGTTGATAGTCCAAATGCAGCTTCTCGTTGAGCAGCACACGTACGTGTGTTCTGCTCTGTGGCTTAGACACGTCTGGCTTTAAGAAAAACTGTGACACCCATATTTATAGGTTCTAGCATTAATGTTGATTCGCATTAAAAGTAGTTTTTGAACTTTTTAAACAAGTTTTACATAGCAAACAAGGTATCAATAGCAAGCGTTGAACGTTTTCCTTTCGATTTATGAAACAATACTAGTAATTCCTTTAGTAGGAGAAAAGTTATTAAGGTTCAAAGTGTACGTAACGCATCCGTTTTGAAAATTTTGAAATGACACCCAGTATAGTAAAGAAAGACGTAAGTCCTACGTCAAAAACAGAAGATGTATGTCAAGTTGGACGGCTTTCTGAAGGATCGGTTAACGTTTCTACAAGCTTCGATATTAGCAAAAGTGAGTAGACAGCAGATGTCGGTCGGCGGGCTAGCAATGGCAGTCAAGGAGGAAAACCACGAAGTTGGAGAAAATCGGGATATCGTTGTCTAGAGAAATTATACCGCCGATGATTATTCCGTTAGAGTGGCAGCGAAATGGATCGCGAAAATGGGCATCGGTATAGGGTGAAATACTGCCGCCAAGCTGGTTCTCAGCACCAGCTAGCAGATAAATAGAAACGACTAGCATCAAGAAGGAAAAGAAACCCGGCGAAGGTGGTTGTAAACAGATGTAAATCCTTATGGTCGACACCCCCGGATTGGTTCATGTCTCAACAGGGTACGATACTTGCAGCAGACTTGAGCAGGTGAGATATATCGCGAAGGTTTGACAGCAAGTAAGGAAAAGTAACTATGGATAAAACATGACGATTAACACAAAACAAAATAAGCAAGAACACAATCCTTACTAAAGCAGTACTTAACGTTTGCCCCGGATGGATGAGGATTACGAGATACAAGAGGATTAAGTTTAGTCGGTTGGCTTAACAACTGCTACAAACCAATCCGAATCCACCACGAGCCAGCAGGCAACGCACAGTGGTCGGAAATGTCAAAAACGTCGCTAGAGGCCAAACCATTGAATATATTCATAGCGTATCTTTGGAGGAATTGTTCGTAAGAATATTCCCCACAATCTGATAAACAATAAATTGAGGCATGGCTTACTATGATTGAACTAGAAAAATTAACTTTTTATACTGACGAGGTAGAAAGACACCAAGACACCATGTCTTCGACAAAGTTTTAGGAATGCTCATAATGAAGAATTTTGTTGAACAACTTGAGCTTGTAGGACTTAATGTTATCGATTTATAGAGCGTTTTCAAAGGTAACCCCCTTGAATTTAGCTTTTTAATATAGCTTTTTCGCTGTGACTTTTCGTGCAAAAAATGTTCCAGACAAATGTTGAGGTATTAAAACCACATTATATTGTTGAAGTCTACATGTAAAAATTAAATTATTGTTGAAGACTGCATGTAAAAATATTGTTGAACACTGCATAGAAAAATTGTACCTGAAATCGGCGGCGCGGCGTACACCTCCTGTAAAAATACTCATTCGTTTTAGAGTTATTGAATAATTTTAATTTTGTTTACACCAAGTTCAACTGCGTATAAGAGAGAAAGGTGCAAACCAAAATAGACGTGCAGGCACTATTTTCAATGTCCGGACCTGGGACGGGACGTGCAAAGTGAAAAAAAGGCAAATGTCACCGCGAACCGGCAATAGCCTGTCATTGCGAACCGGACCTATCTTGACGATTTTCATTTTCTTGAAAGCAATGACGTTTGGGCAGTATCGTTATTTCCTGGCAAAGTCTATGACGTATTAAGAACAAAATGTTTGCATTTATAAAATTTGTTTTGAATCTATATGTATATGCTAAAAAACCTTTAGATATATTTTGAGGTGGAAAGAAGTTCCTATTGCTATCAGAATGCGTTAAAGAAGATATTTTTTTTCTATCCGCACTGCTCCCGGTATATTGACAATTAATAAAACGAATAAATATTCCAAATAATTGATTTTGTTACTATGTTTTAATTGCCGCAAGGTTCTACTGTATCGATTTTATTGGGTATTTTCGGCTAATTTGAGACTAAGAGAAACGAAAGCAATGAAATTGAAAGACGGATAGGTACTCTAGAACGTATCAGTTATAAACTTAGAACGGAAAACTAGGACTAGGCAGGCTCATATGGACATGATCGAAAGGAAATGTGAAGAATTCTTTGCCTTCTGCTAAGTAGGAGTTGGGCGTTACACCCAAGTCTACTGCATGGTCTATGGTAGAACATAACTTATCATCATGTTTTACCGCTGACGCCGGTATAACATGATGATGTGCCACTTTTCGTTTAATTGATTTTACGCTGCTGTAATTGTGCATCAATTATATAAAAGCTCAATAATGAAATTGCCACAAAACTAAGAAAGTTAAGAATTTGGTATCAAAAAATAAATTCCAGGCTATTTTAGGATGCATTTATTAGATTGTTACAATTGTTGCTTTATTATATAGATTTTCATGAAAAAAAATAATATTTTAAAAAAATATTACTTTATTTTCTAACAAACAAATAATTCCATTCGTGAGTTTGATCACCTTAGCGACCGACAAATGCATATTTATATTAGACAGTGAAAAATTAATGCCGAATATATTTATTGAAAATTTTGAGGAGTATTTTTTGAATAATCAGTGAGATAATTATTTCATAAAATTAGTTAAACACTATGAAAAACTTGCCATCACCTTGTGTGAATAAGATTGGAGATTGTCAGATAAATAAATTGTAGATTGAATCATTTTTAAGTAGTAATTGTAGAATATTTTATTAATTTATTCTTTTGTTAATATTTTAATTCATTAAATAATAAAAAAAAAAATTAAATAAAATTCAAATTTTGTTTGCTGCCACCGAATGATCGGCACCTGACAGATCACAACCCAAGCAGCATTCAAAGTTTTATAGCACGCTACAAAGGTAATCTAAGTTTTATGAGTGGCTATAAAACTACCATAAAACTTCAAATGTTACCAGGGAATGCCAATGTCCAAAACCTATGCTGGGAATAGGAAATAACGGTTAGATATGTTTTCTATGACATGCAGTCAAATTCCCAAATTTCGCTACTAATCACATGGCTGCACTGATTATATACTGTGTCCAGCAGAGTTGAAAATATTCAAATTCATTGAATTAAAATTGATTATATTCAGCCGCAAGCAGCTGAAAACGTTAAACGTATCATATGCTTTATAGGCATATGAATATTTTTGTTCTATTCACCGCGAATCGCAACAGGTTCATTTTCAGCCGTCAAATAAGAGCTTCGATTATTTTTACCTCTGGTGTCTAGTGTAATTATGGCGTAAATTACGTCAAGATTTCGTTGCACATTGTTTTTTTCACCGTAAGAGTTTAAACATTTTCAATTATCAACAACAAATCCGTCTATTTATCTCAACGATTTCTCTGACGTCACCGCAGAATTCGCGGAGTAGCAAGCCTCGCTTCTGAGAGCCGCGGTAGCACACTTCTGTCAATTCAAAAACAGCCAACAAAATTCTGTTAAATAATCATAGTAACCTGTCTCCGCGTTTCCCGCAGGGAGGAGTACAGAAAATCTAGAACTAGAAGCTCCTTTTCCTCCTATTTTGGGTTGCCATAGCAAAAATAACTTGTACAACTCTGGGAGGGAGAAACAGACACTACGCACGAAGTGTAAATAAAAGCACTTGTCACAAAGCAAGAAAACTTCCGACAGTAAAAATCGATCAAGGTGGGCGACGCTTAAATGAGCAAATTTCTTTTTGCGTGTCATTGATGCAAGCGTGTGACCGGCACATGACTTCAATCGTGTGATGGAAATAGAGCTAGGGACAGTATAAAATCAGTGAAAGTTTTTTTTTCCGGGGGCTTTACATTGATTCGAAGATAAAGTCAGACGACAGATTGGTTCCAGTATTCGAGTGAAAAGGAACACATTTCGGAACGATGTGTCTCACCTTCTATTTTAAAAATAAGATGTTTGTGCCGTTCTTTTCCTTCATTCTACCACAATTTTCTAAAAATTTTCTCGCACTGATTATTAAAAACCGTTATTAAATTGAAGCTGAAAAATAAAATTTAATTTTATAAAAATTAAACTATCAGAATCCTTGACTAAGGAATCTCGCCGGTAGAGGCACGTTTATCTGATTTGTGAAATGTCGACCACCATTGAATAAGAGAAATGTACCGGTTTATTTTTCAAATGTAAAAAAGAATCTGCAAAAAAGTTCTTATTTATTTAATGTTACATTCGAGTGTAATTTACGATTGACGGCTCCACCTCATATCCCATAGAAACATGTGACGTTATTTTCTTCCTAAGCTGTTCATTTATTCAAATTCATCCGGCGACTGGTTGAAAAATATCTATTTGTCCTTTCACTTCAAAGCATGATATTTTTTAAACAAAATGCCTTCAAATCGCTTAAGTGGTTAAGGTTCAAAAAATATTGCCTATTCTGAAAGTACATACTGACGAAAATATCTGTGCGAAATTTCATCCAGATCGGAGCACTAGAACCACTGAGAACTGACATACAAGTAAAGTTTTCAACTTGTGTAAGAAATAAAACTGTCGCTTTGAAATGACAACAGCAAGTAGCAACTTGCCACTGGCTGGCGCCTCGATCGGCCAGCAATCGCTATACGGGACTTGTGTGCGAACTTGGATACAATGGTTACTCACGCATGCGAACCTGTATGCGATGGTGATTTTCAACGTATTTTTATTTAAATGTTTACACAGGCTTTTCGGGAAAGTTTGTTCTAGCATATATGTCTGTTCTCTGTGCTAGAACTACAGCCGTTCGAAGCGCGTTGGTTCCATCCTCGTATGTAGTTAACACAAAACTTTGAACGCAGTTATCTGAGAATGGAGTTTCTTGAAAAGGACCGTTGCGGTGAACGAGACATCTCAAAAACTACTCAACCGATTTTCATAAATTTTGTTCTAAATTGTTCGTATTTACATTCTCGTGTACTTGAATGGTTCCTTTTTCATCAGAATTTATTTGATTTTTTTGTAATATTTTATTTTAAATTTTGAATACCCAAAACATAAGTTTTGTTATCAACACAGTTTTTTTATCGCAGAATTATTTTTTTAATGCCGAAACCGTTCAAGTACACCAGAATACATTTTTTTATAATAGCTTACTTTTTTTCGATTTAAGTTGAGCGGTTCGTCTGGGAGAGTGTTCACCGTAAGCCGCTGCGAAAAATGCGCTTCGGTCACAGCAGTGGCCTGTTCATATAAAGTTGTGACAAAATTATAAAAATTGGTTTATGTGGCTAACTAATTTTGGGTCGCTGAATCCATTTCTGATATCAGTTTTGAAATTCCATAATTCTTTTTTCGACTACTTTTATATAAACCCATTTGAAGGCGTTGGGCGTTAAAGGGTTAATATACACGTTAACTACAGAAGTCAATAACATCGGATGACAGAAATGGTTGACCAACAGGTAAAAATTACTAATTTTTCGGTAGTATGATGTTCTGTAGGCAATCAATTTGTAAGAAGGTTTATGAACTACAGGGCGTCTCCATACGGGTATTTTCAAAAACAACACCTTCGGCGCAAAAATGCGTAAGATGAGGCTTTTATATGTTGGAACTACACTAAATTTTGAGTCAGATTGATAATAAGTGACCCATGGGAGACCATCTCAAAAATCGGAAGACGTATAAAGATAAATTACTGAACTGACATTGGATTTCTCAATTAATTTTTCTTGGTGTAGGACAGACGTGGATCATTTTTGTGCGAAAAGCTCACATCTATAGTTTAGCATATTCATTCATCTTTCCAAAGAACTCAAAATAATTCCAATCGCCATTTGAAGCTCTAAGGTACTAACTTAGAGATATCGCCATTTGAAGCTCTAAGGTACTAACAAATTTAATGAATGGAATTGAACAGAAACCCTCAGTTTTCATCCGATTGTGGTAACATTTGGAGATACTTTTATTCAAACTAGGAGAAAAATAAAATAAATATTTTGAAAAGAATTACAAGTCATTCATTTTTGGGGTTTTGTCACTCGTCGTGCCACTGTGCGGGGACGCGGCCATAATGCCGATAATTTGCAATATTTTTTTCATGCAACTTGTTTTTATTTTCTTCGATAGTATGACTAACAAATTGCCTTTTGCTTTTCCAAATAAAATGACTCTTTTAAAAAATCACGAACTTAAATATATGAACTGACAGCAATTTGGGTTGTAAACAGAATCAGTTTTTAAGTCTAGAAAAAACGTCACATATACTTTTAGGCTGTGGACCATTTGGCGAACTTTTTTCACTTTTGATTGAAATTTGACAGTTCCAACCACAAGAGCGACCCATTCCAAATGTTGACCAATGGATAGGTATTTGGAATTGACAGCTGTAAAAACAGTTTTAAATTATGTCACTCGCAGCTTTGGAACTTAAATATCCACTAATGAAATAGCCGAAAAAACATTTGACATAACATGTTTTCGTTTTCATTTTTGCCCTTTATTTTCTACTGAAAAATATCGACAACCTAAATAAAGTACAGAAAACTGTTTCCACCTTTCTTTTAACATCCTCCAACAACAATTATTTAACTGTCTAACTGTTAATTTTAACCATGCTATACAACAGGGTTTATTTACAAATAACTTTCGAAGTGTAAGTTTTTAACTAATAAATAAAAATAGAATATTTTAATGAATCGGATCATCTGATTAAGCTATGAGCACCCAAACACTAAAAATATTATGTCGATGTCAAACCTCATGTCGAAGTAACTTGCTAATTTTTTTATCGAAACTTTGTTCATATTTATTTGCATGAATCTAGGCCTACGTTGATGATTTTCATTTTTTGAGTACACCCTCAAAAGAAACTTTAAACTGGGGCATCGTCAAATCTAACGAGTAAAGTGTCACTTATTCTAAAATTGTTTAATGAGCCACAAATTTTTAAAACTCTTCACACGATTTTCGTCATTATTACTTGTCTTTACTATAGTTATGAAAATAGATTTTAATTCACATGTTTTAAATACAGGGGGCAGGCATAGCGTGGTAGGTAAATCCATTGCCTTGTACGCAGCTAACCTGGGCTTCGATTCCCAACCCCGCACATAGGGCTAGAGATTTTTCCAAAAGAAATTTCTCTAACCCGAAAAGAGGCGAATGACCCTAAGGTTGAAACCTATATAATAAAAATTAAAAAAAATGATTTTAATACAAAGATGATATAAATTATTTTAAAACAAAAAAATATTTTTGAATTATCAAAAAACCTGCGTCACAAAATATTTGTTTTATTCTACATTCCCATTTCTTGGATCAGAGAACATTTACAGCGTCGTCTCATTTCCATAATTACATAACGAGCATAAAATATACGTTAGGCATAGTTCATTGAGCATTTAAGCGACGATACAGAATTACATAATTCAAACATCATAACGACTTTTTAAGATTAATAAAAATCCAAGTGAAAAAGACGCTTTTGTTGAATCCTTCCACTAGTTGTTTTTATAGTGATTATTTGCTCCTTATGTTCAAAAACTGTCGTTCTGTCTGGTAATTTGATTAATTTATTGAAATGTAAAGATTATTTGAAATATTCATATAATCTATGCGTTTTTAATATTTTACATTATAGCAAGATCGCAGTATTGTCTTAAAACGATGCTCGAAGCGCTTGAACGCATCCAAATTCTTATTCAACATTGAATACATAGAAATACAATATATTTGATGATGGCAGTACGGATTCCCGAAAAATTCATCTGGTTAATGTGAATAAGATTTTAAATTCACAGCAAAACTTTGACAATATTTAACTATTTTGCCCAATCTAGACAAAAAATCAAGGAAACTTATTGTTCGTAAACATTTTCAAGCAAGAATACGATAACAATACTTTCCTTTCCTCAATGTTCACTTCTTTGTGGCTCGGAGTGACAGTTTCGTTCTGGCTGGCTATGACGTTCACATTTATTGAGTCTGTTTCTCCCTCCCAGGTACAACTGAATCAACTTATGAAACATTGCGTCTCTCGTTCAAATTTGTGGGAAATAATGTATGCGTAGAAATTAGTTTAACTTTCTCAGCAGAAAGGTTATGCAATTGCTTTGTTTATATCAGACTGGTGAAATTGATCAATCGATTGCGATCTATTAGTCTATGACAAGACAAATTCAAAATTCTTGTAAACAGTTATTTAATTTTCGGCTCAAGGTAAAAACTAATGTCTCTAGATAAAAATAGGTACAAAACTCTACTACTTGACAGTTACGGGTAATGAAGCAATAATCAGATTATTCATATGAATGATAACATAATTTATGTCATGTGAAAGCTACATCATTTTTCGTACATCATCGGCACAACTTGTACCTCATCTGCACAGCTCTATCATTGACCTTTGCTTGAAATTATATTGTGAGCGAACTTTTCCTTGCAAAATAACAACAAAACCGAGAGGGAAAAAGAAGACCGTCTTCGCATGTCCCGTCCCAGGTCCGGACTACGCATAATAAAGGTAAGAAGGTTTTAAGCTCATTTTGTAATGTTTTTTTACTTGGGTATTTTTACTTACAGTCTTCAACAATATTATGTGGTTTAATGCCTCCACATTTAGCTGGAGCACGGTTTGCACGAAAAGTCACAGTGGAAATAGTTATTTTAAAAAAAATTAAAGGGTTGTGTACAGGATACGACCACGTTGACATTAAAAATGTAGCTTTTTCAAGAGCGTGCAAATGAATTTTATCTATCACACATATCGACTCACGTTCTTGCTCACTCGCCTGTGTTCATATGTTACAATTTACTATATACCCTCCCCATTAAAACATTATTTATTGAAGGTCTTTTAACGGTAATCTATTAATTAATCAAGTATCTCACTAGGTGATTGGCATTATTTGGCTGATCCATCTAGTAAAACTAGACTGGTCTGTCCAGAAAATATATTCAAAAGAAAAGTTCCATATTGAGAACTGTGATGAGGAAGCCCATCGCCCTCCAACGGAAATATACAGATTCTCCATGAAATATGAAATTTCATTTTCCACCTAAATTTTCAACAATGTACTAATGAACTTAAGTAAACAATCTTAAGGTTAAGTATTTCTTGATCGATTAGTGGTGGAAAAAATGAAAAAAATGTTGCTAATTATTAAAACGTGTTATACCTCTGTAGTGTAAACATTGCATTATTGAACCAATTCTGCAGCGTTTTATGTTATATAAATGTTTTATGTGGTAATAGGACTGACATAGTTATATCTTCAGTACAGCGGTTTGTTTCATAATTTAAAACAGATTTATTTTAAAATTTAAATTAATATACCCAACCGTTCTATTTGTTGTATATTTTAAAACGCAATTAGAACTGTGTTTTAAAAACAGGGCAGGACAGATACTCTGACTGGATAAACTGGAAAAACAATTTTAAGTCCAGTAACGCTTAAGACATGGCTTGAATTTGAATCGAAAAAGAACACCCGCTTAAACTGCTGCTGGGACGGTAAGTTCTGTTTCAAAATTTTCCGTTGTGTGCAGTACGAAACAAAGGTGTATGAAATTAGAAAACAAAAGGTTCTGCTGGGAATGTGATTGTTTCCGATGCAATTACACTCAGCTTTTTTTACGCAGGGGATACAGGCCATGTAAATGAAAACCGCGTTAATTTAAAAAACGCGTAAATGAAAACCGCGTATGTTTCAAAATCCTCGTAAAAAACCTAAGTGTACTCTCCTATATAAAATACTACGCTGCTGAACAGTGCAATAACTACAGAAGCACGTTGTCAGATGCCTTACTGATAAAAACATATAACCTAAATATATATATATATATATATATATATATATATATATATATATATATATATATATATATATATATATATATATATATATATATATATATATATATATATATATATATATATATATATATATATATATATATATATATATATATATATATATATATATATATATATATATATATATATATATATATATATATATATATATATATATATATATATATATATATAGTTTGATAGAATTTTATAAAATATGCAAGCGCCCCCTGATGTTTAAAAGATTCTTCATAAATCTATAGAATATTCTTAAAACTTCGCGAACGGACTCTACCTCGGTTGATGTTGTTCAGTTTTCCATTATGTTGAAAGAACTTGGATGTTTCATCTTTTAGACAATGTCGTTCATGATCAAACTGTCACCCCTCGTAAAATCATTATTTGTCATAGTTGGGTGGATCACTTCAAGAATTCTTGCGAATATGCTATTTATATTGGAAACACATCTTTATTTACTTATTCATAGTTTTTTGTTTCTTTTTTAATTACTCTGAGCTTTCGGCACTCTATATTTTCCCTTGGAACCAGTTATGCTGATGCTTTTGTTCCTAAAGCGCTCATATCAGTCGTAATTTGACCGGTGAGCTTGCAAATATTGAAGATGCTGGTCCCTTCTTTAAATCATGGAAGAATTAGTTCAATTTTTATATAAAAAGTTTCATTCGCGTCCTTTTATTGGGGCGGATATGCCATGCGCACTTTTACCCCACCGTCAGTTTTTTAACTTATTAAATTGTTACGAAAATAAGAAGAATTTTTTTCATCAAATCAAATATATCCAGCAACGAACCATATATTGAAGATTTTTAGGGTACTGTAATTTTATAGATCCTGATTTATTCAAACAGCCAATTTATGATTCCCAAAATTCAAAAAATTACATCAAAGCAGCGAAAAATGGTCATTCCCCCTTAATTTCAAGCCACTATATTCAAACCTTTCATGCTTATATGTGCGATTAGTTGACTTAATGATATACTAAATCCATACAGAGTTGCCAGGTTCTAGCGCTTGTGTGCTTCTAAACGTCCTATGCGCACTTTTGCCCCACACGCACTTTTACCCCACCCTACTCTACATAAAACTCCCATACATTCCAGGAGATACATTGTTTAGAATACAATGGGCGAGATTCGCAAGACTAGCGACTTCGATGGAGGCTGCTGGTAGTACTTAAAGAGCTGAAAAAATAAGTATTTCCTCAACACTTCGTTTGGGGATCTTGTGAGCGTGATTTAAAAAACGTATCCACCTGGGACGGGACATGCGAAGACGGTCTTCTTTTTCCCTCTCGGTTTTGTTGTTATTTTGCAAGGAAAAGTTCGCTCACAATATAATTTCAAGCAAAGGTCAATGATAGAGCTGTGCAGATGAGGTACAAGTTGTGCCGATGATGTACGAAAAATGATGTAGCTTTCACATGACATAAATTATGTTATCATTCATATGAATAATCTGATTATTGCTTCATTACCCGTAACTGTCAAGTAGTAGAGTTTTGTACCTATTTTTATCTAGAGACATTAGTTTTTACCTTGAGCCGAAAATTAAATAACTGTTTACAAGAATTTTGAATTTGTCTTGTCATAGACTAATAGATCGCAATCGATTGATCAATTTCACCAGTCTGATATAAACAAAGCAATTGCATAACCTTTCTGCTGAGAAAGTTAAACTAATTTCTACGCATACATTATTTTCCACAAATTTGAACGAGAGACGCAATGTTTCATAAGTTGATTCAGTTGTACAAGTTATTTTTGCTATGGCAACCCAAAATAAGAAGAAAAGGAGCTTCTAGTTCTAGATTTTCTGTACTCCTCCCTGCGGGAAACGCGGAGACAGGTTACTATGATTATTTAACAGAATTTTGTTGGCTGTTTTTGAATTGACAGAAGTGTGCTACCGCGGCTCTCAGAAGCGAGGCTTGCTACTCCGCGAATTCTGCGGTGACGTCAGAGAAATCGTTAAGATAAATAGACGGATTTCTAGAAAGTTGATAATTGAAAATGTTTAAGCTCTTACGGTGAAAAAAACAATGTGCAACGAAATCTTGACGTAATTTACGCCATAATTACACTAGACACCAGAGGTAAAAATAATCGAAGCTCTTATTTGACGGCTGAAAATGAACCTGTTGCGATTCGCGGTGAATAGAACAAAAATATTCATATGCCTATAAAGCATATGATACGTTTAACGTTTTCAGCTGCTTGCGGCTGAATATAATCAATTTTAATTCAATGAATTTGAATATTTTCAACTCTGCTGGACACAGTATATAATCAGTGCAGCCATGTGATTAGTAGCGAAATTTGGGAATTTGACTGCATGTCATAGAAAACATATCTAACCGTTATTTCCTATTCCCAGCATAGGTTTTGGACATTGGCATTCCCTGGTAACATTTGAAGTTTTATGGTAGTTTTATAGCCACTCATAAAACTTAGATTACCTTTGTAGCGTGCTATAAAACTTTGAATGCTGCTTGGGTTGTGATCTGTCAGGTGCCGATCATTCGGTGGCAGCAAACAAAATTTGAATTTTATTTAATTATTTTTTTTATTATTTAATGAATTAAAATATTAACAAAAGAATAAATTAATAAAATATTCTACAATTACTACTTTAAAATGATTCAATCTACAATTTATTTATCTGACAATCTCCAATCTTATTCACACAAGGTGATGGCAAGTTTTTCATAGTGTTTAACTAATTTTATGAAATAATTATCTCACTGATTATTCAAAAAATACTCCTCAAAATTTTCAATAAATATATTCGGCATTAATTTTTCACTGTCTAATATAAATATGCATTTGTCGGTCGCTAAGGTGATCAAACTCACGAATGGAATTATTTGTTTGTTAGAAAATAAAGTAATATTTTTTTAAATATTATTTTTTTTCATGAAAATCTATATAATAAAGCAACAATTGTAACAATCTAATAAATGCATCCTAAAATAGCCTGGAATTTATTTTTTGATACCAAATTCTTAACTTTCTTAGTTTTGTGGCAATTTCATTATTGAGCTTTTATATAATTGATGCACAATTACAGCAGCGTAAAATCAATTAAACGAAAAGTGGCACATCATCATGTTATACCGGCGTCAGCGGTAAAACATGATGATAAGTTATGTTCTACCATAGACCATGCAGTAGACTTGGGTGTAACGCCCAACTCCTACTTAGCAGAAGGCAAAGAATTCTTCACATTTCCTTTCGATCATGTCCATATGAGCCTGCCTAGTCCTAGTTTTCCGTTCTTAGTTTATAACTGATACGTTCTAGAGTACCTATCCGTCTTTTAATTTCATTGCTTTCGTTTCTCTTAGTCTCAAATTAGCCGAAAATACCCAATAAAATCGATACAGTAGAACCTTGCGGCAATTAAAACATAATAACAAAATCAATTATTTGGAATATTTATTCGTTTTATTAATTGTCAATGTACCGGGAGCAGTGCGGATAGAAAAAAAATATCTTCTTTAACGCATTCTGATAGCAATAGGAACTTCTTTCCACCTCAAAATATATCTAAAAGTTTTTTAGCATATACATATAGATTCAAAACAAATTTTATAAATGCAAACATTTTGTTCTTAATACGTCATAGACTTTGCCAGGAAATAACGATACTGCCCAAACGTTATTGCTTTCAAGAAAATGAAAATCGTCAAGATAGGTCCGGTTCGCAATGACAGGCTATTGCCGGTTCGCGGTGACATTTGCTTTTTTTCACTTTGCACGTCCCGTCCCAGGTATCCACCATATTGGCGTGGTTCAAGAAATTTTTCCTAATTCAGTAAAACCTATCTTATGTAGTCAAAAACTGTGTTTATTATACCTTTTAGTTTATATGCCGACATTGTTTTAATGTAAAATCATATCTTGTTTGCAAATATTTTTAAATATTCGTTTTCGGGGTTTTTAAAGTTCATTAATGACCAAAAACTGGAAGGAATAAAAACCAATATGAAATCCTGAATGTATCTGAGAGGAATTGTTATCGTGCCCACAAAACGGAAACTTCTGTTTTTTAACCCACCAAATGTCGGTTCGTTCCCACAGTTTGAAAAATTGTATTGTTATTATTACACGAATCAAATATACAAAAAACAATTCCCTCTGCTTCAGGCAAATCAAAAAATTAAGAAAATCTTCAGGGAATTTATATATGAATTTCAAGCAAGTCTTACGAATTTCAGAGATTCAGGATAGTTCTAGAATTTTAAAGAAGTGCTAAATAAAATTCTACAAAATTCCTAACAAATTTGCCGAAATGCTCAAGACAATGCTACCAATTGCAAAGGAACTAATCATGGAAATGTTTTTACACTCCATTTTTAATCATTCTGGTTGATGGAAACCATAACATTAAAGATTAAGTACTTGGTGATAGGACAGTTTATCACTAATAGGGTGATGAATTTAGTGATTTTTGTGAAGTTTCGTTAAATATTAAACATAAAAAGTAATATGTTGAATTTTATTTTTGTGTTTCGATACTACGTACGTTTCGATAGTACGTACGCTAAACGTCTACCGCTTATTGTAGTGCCCAGACGCTGCAGCCATGATCTTACCCGTTCGACATAAGAACAAAAACTGATTCAAACGTGTACGTGTCACCTCTATTTATAAACTAACCGTATATGGTTTAGTCACTTAGGTGCGAGTGTATGCAAATGCCAACGTTGCCGAAAATCGATTGCGCTTATTGCATCTCCCGGAGACGATGTTGCTCATATGGGATAAGAGCAACAACTGATTTAAACGGACATGCGTCGCTTCTATTTATGACTTTTCGTGTTTCATTGAGCCACTAAGTTGCCCTCTATTGACGGCTGTGTCTGAGAAATCTGCCTCACGAATGGTAATTTTCCCGTTTTTCGTGAACTTTTTAATATTATCAATTTCCAAAAATCTCCTTTTATTGGGGAGATATTAAATTATTACCAATATTTAAGTTAGGTGTTTCTGAATCGGTTGGTGTATGAATGATTAAAATCTATCTAGTAATATCGGAGTTATAGGCGTGCAAAGCTTACAAAGTTTCGTTACATGGGAGATAGTTTAGATTTTAGAATGACACCTAGCCCCAGATAGTGGAGTAAGACAGTTTTAATGTCAAAACTAAATTTGAGGGTGTTGCCATAGAAAACGCTTTACAAACATTAAATCCTACAAGTTCAATTAGTTCAACAAAATTCTTTATCACGAGGATTTCCAAAACTTTGTCGTAGACACCAACTTTCTACCTCGTCAGCATAAAAAGTTATTTTTTTAAATTTGCCTAATTTTAATTTTTAAAAAGGTTGTGGGGAATATTCTTACGAACAATTACCCTGAGAATATTTTCGATGGTTTGACCTCTAGTGAATTAAGTTCAGGTTTTTGGGGTTGCCGACCACTATGCAGCGGTGTCTTTTGATGACTCCTTCTCGATAACAAACATTTACCCAATTTATTGAGCAGAGTCGTTTGGTTCACTAGACTAGGTCTAGGCCTCTGAAAAATTCTTCAAAGTTTGAGGGTTTCTCTACGTTTCTTTTAAAATAAACGTTAAAAAATCAGCCCCCCCTCCCTCCATTGAGAATTTTCTGCGCACGGGCCTGGTTTTGCAATATTTAGGTTTACTGCGCCATAATTCATCTTAGCTCCTCTATTCATCGCACCCATTTGAACACATTAGTTAGAGCGGTGTCTGTTATCTCTATTCAACGCATTAGCTTAAATGGTAGGATGAATAAGGGTACATTGTACTCGATTTTTCGCTTCGTTCAAACGCGAAAATTTCACGTTTTCCAGGCATTTTTTTTATTTTACTACTTGTTAAGAACGAAGCAAAGACCTATTTAAGCGCAATCTAGTCACCCTTAGTCGAATTATTAACCCATTATATCCCAGGGGTTTCAGAAAGTGAGCCAAATGCAGTGATATCTTCAATTCCATCAAAAAATGTATCAAAGATTATGGGAAAAATTTATTTAAGTTCTATTTAAGCGCAATCTAGTCACCCTTAGTCGAGTTAAAAGTGTGACATCCTGACTAATGAGATGAATAAGGGCTCGTCTACCCTAGTATTGGAAAAATATGTGTCTTTTTTAATCCTCCGGCACTCGCGCCGTTGTATTTTGTGCAACGCCTTCCGAAACTATAGCGAAATCTTCTTTCAGCACCAGCGGCTTCTCATTCGGGGAGCCATTCGCGCGAGTGTCGGAGGGCTAAGGCGCACATGGTATCAAAAACAACAAGGAAGTCTAAATGTAAGAGCAAATCTACATTTATCTTTCAACCTGAGCAATTTTATGTTAATCAACGATGTCAGATTTACAGGTATGTTTGCATTTTACAGACCTTTGATAGTCTTTTACAGATTGTTAACCCTAGAACGTTGCACTTGCGTTTTCCACCCTAGAACGTTGCACTGGGGTATAAATGTACCCCACGCATTTGATCGCAATTTTCGCAGGTAAAAATGCAAACAAAAGAAATGTGTAATACATCATTAAAACTATAAAGAGAGCTAATCGTTGCAATTGGTGATTGCAACGATTTTTGTCGGAAGTTGCTTGTAATACTGTTCGACATAATTTCTAATGTTTCTATGTTTGCGAGTCTGCGCAACTCGTTTGTGCTAAACCAGGGAGAACGCTTCAAAATCATTTTCGGAATTTTATTTTGAATCCTTTGAAGCGTTTTCTTCCTAGTAGCACAACAACTTGCCCAGAATGGCACTGCATATAGCATTGCCGGTCTAAATATTTGTTTATAAATTAATAATTTGTCCTTTAGGCAGAGCCTAGAATTCCTATTATAAGAGGGTATAAACATTTTATATATTTGTTGCATTTTCTTTGGATTCCTTCAATGGGATCCTTAAAAGTGAGTTTTTTATCGTAAATCAAACCCAAGTTTTTAACTTGATCTGACCACGTTAAATTCAAACCATTAAATTTAATAATATGGTTATTATTTGGTTTAAGAGAAGAAGCTCTTGGCTTATGCGGAAACACAATCAATTGTGTTTTTGTCGCATTAGTGGAAATTTTCCATTTTTTCAGGTAATCATTGAAAATATTCAAGCTTCGTTGCAGTCGACTGCAGATATTACGAAGACTTACGAAGAGTCACGGGGTTTGAGTACCCGGAGTATTCCGGTATTAGACAAAAATGATTCCCAGAGGCACTTAACTGATCGCCGCAGTTTTCTTATCATAATTTATATATGAAAAGTTGGGGAATTTGATAAGAAATCAAATGCAACTGGTTTAGTCCACTGCACGCATCTGTGGCCAGAGTCACGGGGTTTTAACATCCGAAAAATTCCTGGTATTAGGGTAAAGTAGTAAAACTGCCAAAATATTCGACTTTATCCATTTTCATTTTAGTTTCCAAGTGTTAGGGGAACTGGGGGGAAGCCCGACACCCTGGGTAAACCCGACACCCTGGGTAAGCCCGACACACCACGACTTATCCCAGATATCAAATTTTAAATCATACAATAATGACAGGATATTATTAGTACGATTATTTTTGGCATTTCGATACATATCGATGCCATATGGGTTCATAAATGTCAACAAAATAAACAAAACAAGCGAAAGCAAAGTTGATGCGCTTTTGGATGTTATTTTTAGTTGATACATTTTAAGGTTTTAATAACACAAAAGCTTTGAAAATGACACACATTCTATTCTACTCTTCATATCGTTATTTGTATGTATTGAAGATAAGTTACCAGTTGCGTTTGATTTTTTATCAAATTCCGCAACTTTTCATATACAAATTATGATAGCAATCCCACGGCGACTAATTGAGTGCCTCTGGGAAACACTTTTTGTCTAATAGCGGAATACTCCGGGTACTCAAACCCCCGTGACTCTGGCCACAGATGCGTGCAGTGGACCAAACTAGTTGCATTGGATTTTTTATCAAATTCCGCAACTTTTCATATATAAATCATGATAGAAATCCCGCGGCAACTAATTGAGTGCCTCTGGGAATCACTTTTTGCCGAATACCGGGAGTTCTCCGGGTACTCAAACCCCCGTAGCTCTGGCCACAGATGCGTGCAGTGGACCAAACCAGTTGCATTTGATTTCTTATTAAATTCCGCAACTTTTCATATATAAATTATGATAGGAATCCCGCGGCGACTAATTAAGTGCCTCTGGGGGTCGCTTTTTGCCCACTGTGCAGTGGCATCACAGAAAAGTGACTTTTTACAGCCTGTAGGTAGATTTGGAAGATCAGAGGTAAAAATATGGTGTAGGATTGGTGCGAAGCTTGATCATTGAGGAACGCCTGCTTTAACCGGTAGCTTATTAGATTTACAATTCTGGTAAGAAACCTGTAGGGCACGGTTAGTAGGATAATTTTTAATTATCTTTATTATGTAAATTGGAAAATTGAAATCCCATATTTTGGCAATTAATCCTTTGTGCCAAACACAAACACTGTCGAAAACCTTTTCGATGTCTAGAAGAGCAACTCCAGTGGAATAGCCTTCTGAGATATTTGCCTTTATCATGTTAGTTATTCTCACAAGTTGATGAGTAGTTGAATGTCAAATACGATATCCAAACTGACGTAGGTTACTGGCAGGCGTTGCCGTATCTATCCTCAGGTACGGCGGCCCGTCATGGTCAAGAGCACTGAGGGTAACCAATTACCTACAGAAACTGGAGAGCACCTACCGCGTGATGTGTCTCAGAGTGATATCTGCCTACCGCACGGTATCATACGATTTATCATGCTGCTGAATGCATTATTAATAGTCTTTCCCCGCACGTAAAAGTTCACATATACGGTGATTTCAATCAACGCGGTATTGATTTCATACCAGATGCTGATAATGAGAGCATCCTACTTCCTGTAGTAGGGGAAAATGAAACTTTGCAGTTCATTTGCGATAAATCTGCCAGTTTAGGCCTTAATCAAATAAATCACATAAGAAATCAGCGGCATTGTTATTTAGATTTATTAATGACGAATATAGACGAAGACTTCTGTGTAACGGAATCACTTACTCCCTTATGGAAGAATGAAGCTTATCATACAGCCATTGAGTTTTCTATATTCTTGCATGTTAACGACAGACCTGGTGATAGTGAATTTGAGGAGGTATTTGATTACGAGTCCGATAACTATGAAAGCTTGAGGCAAAAAATTAATGCTATAAACTGACAAATGATTTTAAGAAATGAAGAAAATGTTGAAGCTGCCGTAGACATCTTCTACAAAATATTATTTGAAGTCATTCACGAAGATATACCATTAGGGTTGTGGTACCGGTAATACCGGTACTGAAAATCCCGGGAATACCGACCCATTTTTGGTACCGTAATACCGGTACTGAACAATAGCCAGTACCGGTATTTTCGTTACCATACAATTTTTTTATGACCATCATCATAATAATTCTAGAAGTTAAATATTACTAGCTCCCGTTGTACTGAACGGTATGATTAAATTCCTGCTCTATTTTGTCGAAATTAAATTTTAACGATCTTATACTAAATTTAAAAATATTCACATCTAGTGTAAGAGACAGAAAAAATTTCTATGCATTTGTTATTAGCGACATTCTGATTGGTTTCCATTATTCTGTATTTGGTTTGCTCTTTAAACTTTTTTTTTATCTTAAATACGTTTATTTAGGCCCAAATGCTTTAGCTTAACGAGGCCGATAATTCATTTTTTTTAATTACATATCACATGTTAGTGGGGGAAGGAAAAGCCGTATTTAGGGGCGGCTTGCTCCCCTCTTATGTAAGTAAAGGAAAAAGGTAGGAAGTGGGATACATATTGTGTAATTGACATCGTCGTTTACTGATTGATCATTGTGGCGGATATGCACACTTTGTTGTAGTGCTGTAGTTTCCAGCCTGTAATCGCAGGGGAGAGGGGAGGGTCGATATTTCGGATAATTATTGGCACTCTGATGCTGTCATGATGTTCTCTATATCATCTGCATGTGAGGTATGTCATTATGTTCTGGGTAGACGGTTATCAAGAAGGGTATGCACCGAAGACTCGTGAAGTAATGCCATATTGTAGATACAGGGATAGGTTGGTGAGATTCTACTGTGAATGAGAGAGGGGAAAATGTATTAAACTTGGACATCAATAGTTTTCAAAAAAATATAGATAAGAAAAATATAGGGGTGGTCACGGCTTGCCAGGACGTCCCGGACTGGCACATAGGGTGATCTACCTCGGGCCCGAAGGGAATCTATTAGTTGGGACCTGGTAACACAGTACTCTGCGCACAGCCAAACAACATGCTCGATGTCGTGATAGCCGTTCTCACAAACACAATGATTACTTTCAGCAAGCCCTATACGACGGAGATGCGCGTCAAACGAGTAATGGTTGGACATGCTCCTTGACATCGTACGAATAAAGTCCCGGTTCACATCCAACCTCTTAAACCAAGCATTCGTTGATACCTTCGGGTAAAGGAATGTAGCCACCGTCCCAGATGCCCATTGCTCCATGAGGTTTGCCAACTATCGAGCGTCATCTGACGAGAGATACTGAAAAATTCGTTGAAGCAAATTGGTCTTTCGTAAGTGTCGCCTTCTAATGCGCCCACCTTGGCTAAAGAGTCCGCCTTCTCTTTGCCCGCAATAGAACAATGTGACGGGACCCAAACCAAGGTAATCTGGTAACATTTTTCAGATAACGCACTCAGATATTCCCGTATTTTCCCCAGGAAATACGGTGAGTGCTTTCCAGGCTTCGCCGCACGGATGGCCTCAATGGAGCTGAGATTATCCGAAACGATGAAGTAATGGTCTGAGGGCAGGGTCAATGATCCCGAGAGTATACTGAATGGCAGCTAATTCTGCGACTTAAATTGAAGCAGGATCATTGAGTTTGAATGAGGCAGCAAGATTTTCGTTGAAGATACCGAAGCCTGTGGACCCGTCGAGAATTGATCCGTCAGTGTAGAACATTTTGGCGCAGTCGACTTGATGTTATTTGTTATAGAAAATATTTGGGACCACTTGTGGGCGAATATGATCCGGAATTCCACAAATCTCTTCCTTCATGGATGTATCGAAAAATACAGTTGGATCAGAAGTATCTAAGAGATGAGCACGGTTGACGTTATACGTAGATGAATTAATGTTCTGTGCCATGTAATCGAAGTACAAGGACATGAATCGGGTCTGAGTATTAAGCTCGACAAGCCTTTCGCAATTTGCAATCACCAATGGGTTCAGAATATCGCATCGAATGAGCAATCGATATGAGAGGTCCCAAAATCGATTTTTCAGCGGAAGAACGCCCGCCAGCACTTCGAGACTCATCGTATGGGTCGAGTGCATGCAACCCAAGGCAATACGCAAGCAACGATACTGGATTCGCTCCAGTTTGATGAAGTGTATGTTCGCAGCGGAGCGAAAGCAGAAACATCCTTACTCCAACACTGATAATATCGTTGTTTGGTACAGCCTGATTAGGTCTCCTGGATGGGCACCCCACCATGTTCCAGTTATTGTACGGAAAAAGTTGATCCTTTGTTGGCACTTCTGTTTCAGATACCTAATGTGACATCCCCAGGTACCTTTAGAGTCGAACCATACCCCGAGATATTTAAATGTTGAAGCCTGAGCAATAGTTTGATCCATTAATTGAAGCTGTAGTTGCGCTGGTTCCCGCTTTCTAGAAAATCCAACTAGCTCAGTTTTCTCCGTGGAGAACTCGATACCCAGCTGGAGAGCCCAAGCAGACAAATTGTCCAAGGTATCTTGCAAGTCGACGGCTTTAGGACCTGTAATAGAGACCACACCGTCATCTGCAAGCTGCCTTAGCGTCCAGGAATTGACAAAACATTCGTCAATGTCATTCACGTAAAAATTGTAGAGGAGAGGGCTTAGACATGAGCCCTGGGGACGGCCCATGTAGCTAAATCGTGATGTCGATAAATCGCCATGCGAGAAATGCATTTGTTTTTCAGACAACAGGTTTAGCAAAAAGTAATTTAAAATTGGCCAAAGACCGTGCTGGTGCAACTTCTCATAAAGAATGTTGATCGAAACTGAATCGAAAGCCCCCTTAATATCCAAGAATACTGATGCCATCTGCTATTTGTTAGCATATGCCATTTGAATTTCTGTTGAGAGCAACGCAAGGCAATCGTTCGTCCCTTTGCCTTTGCGGTAGCCAAATTGTGTATCTGACAGTAAGCCATTTGTTTCGACCCAATTATCGAGGCGAAACAAGATCATTTTTTCGAATAACTTCCGGATACAGGACAGCATTGCAATCGGACGATACGAATTGTGGTCGGAGGCTGGTTTTCCTGGTTTTTGGATGGCGATGACCCTCACCTGTCTCCAGTCATGTGGGACAATGTTACCCTCAAGAAACCTATTAAATAAATTCAACAAGCGTCTTTGGGCAGTGTCTGGCAGATTCTTCAACAAGTTGAATTTGATTCTATCTGGCCCCGGGGCTTTATTGTTACATGATAAGAGAGCAAGTGAGAACTCCACCATCGTAAACGGTGTTTCGTTCGCGGTATTGTAAGGCGACGCGGCGCGGTAGATTTTCTGTGCCGGGGCGGAATCCGGACAAACCTTCTTGGCGAAATCGAATATCCAACGGTTTGAATATTCCATGCTCTCGTTAGTACTGTTTCGGTTTCGCATACGTCGGGCCGTGCCCCAAAGAGTGCTCATCGATGTTTCTCTTGTTAACCCGTCGACAAACCGGCGCCAGTGACTGCGTTTCTTAGCTTTCATTAAATTTTTCATTCGCTTTCCTAATATCGCGTACACTATATAACTAGCAACTAACTCGTCGTTCCGGAAGGTTTTATACGCGGCAGCTTTCTCCGCGTACACGTCTGAGCACTCTTTGTCCCACCACGGGTTGGGAGAACGTTTTTGGGTATTCACGTCGGGTACTCGTTTCGTCTGAGTTTGAATCGCGGTATCGAGAATCGAGTTGGACAAAAACTTATATTCTTCCTCCGGGGGAAGTACCTGTGTTGAATCGATAATTTTGGATATCTCAGCAGCGTAGCTCTTCCAATCAATGTTTCGTGTGAGGTCATAGGGAACATTGATTGGTGCCGATGGTCTTGAACAAGTGGTGATTACAATTGGTAAGTGGTCATTACCGTGGGGATCAGATATTACCTTCCACTTGCAATCTAACCATAGTGATGTCGAGCATTAAGATATGTCCAGTGCACTTGCTTGTGCAGGTGGTCTAGGAATCCGTGTCATTTCCCCTGGGTTCAGAATTGTCATATTGAAGTTGTCACAAAGGTCTTGAATTGTCGAAGATCGATTATCGTCGTATAGACAGCCCCACCCCGTACCGTGAGAGTTAAAGTCTCCAAGAAGCAGGCGGGGCGAGGGAAGGTGTTCAATCACGTTGGAGAATCTTCGATATCCCATCATGGCCCTAGGAGGAATGTAAATAGCAGCAATGCAAAGATCTTTGCCTTTGATTGTTGTTTGACTAAATTTTTATGCTCCTTCTCGACAACTACGTAACCGCAGAATCTTTTGTATAATTCGCCATCGCACTAATTATGCCAAGTTTGGCCCTTTAAACCAAATGATGAATATTTACAACAAGCATTGCGAAAGCATTGACTTTACTATGTCGAAAATAAAACTTAAGCAGCAGTTTAAAGTAAACCAAAATTTTAACTAGTGTTAAGTTTGTTTAATAATTATTGTAAGAAACCGGTCTACATCTGATTGACGACTTGAAATAAATAAATAAATAAAGATGCATCCTGCGTGATAGCGAGCATGATGCCAGTCGGGCTGGTCATTCGGGAAGATGAGGAGTGTTTCGAGCTACGTGGAAATAGAGGAGCCCGCGCACCAGGGTGACCTCGGTCGCCAGATGGCAGTGTGAGTGGGACAACTCCTCGAAAGGTAGGTGGACCCACCGGCTGATACCTAGCATATCGAGCTGGGTGGGAAGACCCCATGGGGAAGTTCACTTCCACCTGACACAATTCCTGTCGGGCCATGGCTGTTTTCGACAGTACCTCCAGAAGCTCTTGGCTTATGCGGAAACACAATCAATTGTGTTTTTGTCGCATTAGTGGAAATTTTCCATTTTTTCGGGTAATCATTGAAAATATTCAAGCTTCGTTGCAGTCGACTGCAGATATTACGAAGACTTCTACCAGTAGCTGAGATGCTAGTATCATCACAGAAAAGTGACTTTTTACAGCCTGTAGGTAGATTTGGAAGATCAGGTAAAATATGGTATAGGATTGGTGCGACGCTTGATCCTTGAGGAACGCCTGCTTTAACCGATAGCTTATTAGATTTACAATTCTGGTAAGAAACCTATAGGGCACGGTTAGTAGGATAATTTTTAATTATCTTTATTATGTAAATTGGAAAATTGAATTCCCACATTTTGGTGATTAATCCTTTGTGCCAAACACAAACACTGTCGAAAACCTTTTCGATGTCTAGAAGAGCAACTCCAGTGGAATAGCCCTCTGAGATATTTGCCTTTATCATGTTAGTCATTCTCACAAGTTGATGAGTAGTTGAATGTCAAATACAAAATCCAAACTGCTTAGGAAGAAAAATAGAATTCTTATTGAAATACTATTGACATCATTCTAGTTAGAATGATTTTTTTTCAAATAATTTACTACAGTAATGTTTCGATTATATCACTCCTAGTTATATATATATATATATATATATATATATATATATATATATATATATATATATATATATATATATATATATATATATATATATATATATATATATATATATATATATATATATATATATATATATATATATATATATATATATATATATATATATATATATATATATATATATATATATATATATATATATATATATATATATATATATATATATATATATATATATATATATATATAGGGATGGATGTATATTTGCATAAAACAATATATAAGTACAAGTATTTATATTCACTTAAATATATACATACTGATTTACATATGCGAACTAAGATACGTACATTTACATATGTATACACACAGATACATGATAGCACCAGCAGTGGTAGGAAATAGCCCTACCAACGCACTGGACGGGCCACTATCCGCGATGCGCAAAGTGGTGGAGCAGCTCGATTCAATGATCGAGTTCACTACCGCAAAGCAAAATATAAGCAAGGAGCTGAAGCAGAGCCTCCGGGTGCTCCGGAAAGCTGTTCGTGTCGCAAGACAGGAACAGCAGGCTTACGCCAAGAGGGTGGAATGTCGGAAGAAGTCCGACAGAGAAACCCAGACAGTAGCCTCCAAGAGGGAGGGAAGAGAGAAGATCGACATAGGTATCCAGACAGTGGCCTTCGCCTTCTATGGAGCAGCCATGTCGCTCGAAGCGGCGCCGAGTTCACCTCGAAGGGCAAAGGCAAGGGCAATCGCAAGACGGCGTCGAACGCGAAGCGCCCTAGGAAGTCGCCAGGCGAGGGTGTAAAAACCGACACCAAACGGCGTGCAACCGTTAAGGCCAAACGCCGTTTGGTCGAGGTAAGCGAGGGCGAGAGTGACCTCGCTGAGCAGAGCGATGGTACCAGCAACCCGGCGCAACCTGGGCAGGGAGGCGTAAACCCCTGGACGCTGGTCACCAAGAAGAAGCCGGCACCGACACCGGAGGTACCGCGGCCCGCGAAGAAGGCCAAGGACAGAGGCGAGGCCTTGTGGTTAAAAACCGACAAGGACAAATACGCCGACGTCCTAAAGTCGATGAAGGCGGCCGAAAGCCTCTCGGCACTTGGGCAAGATGTGCGTAGCGTGAGACGCACCAACACGGGAGAAATGCTTCTGGTGTTGAAGCGCGGCGCACAATCTAGTGCGGTGTACAAGGCCTTGGCCCAAGAGGTCCTTGGTGAAGGCGCCCAGGTCAGGTCGCTGGGGGCGGAAATGACTCCAGTGCAAGCATCTGGACGAGTTCACGACCGCAGAAGATGTCGTCGCAGCCGTCAAGGAGCAATGCGGCGTGACAATCGAGCGGGCCTCTGTGCATTTTAGAGGGGGACCCTCTGGCACCCAAGTAGCCTATCTCAGGCTACTGAAAGCGGATGCCAAAAAGGTAACCGAGAAAGGTAAGCTGAAGATCGGCTGGTCGGTATGCCCAATTAGCATACCCCAGCCGCTTTCCACTAGGTGCTATCGGTGCCTTGAGTCCGGCCACAAATCCTACGAGAGCAAGAACATAGACAGGAGCAAAATATGTCGTCGCTGCGGCGAGGAGGGGCATAAGGAGCGGGGTTGCACTAAGGCACACAAGTGCCTTATCTGCACCGCTAAGAAGCAAGCCCATAAACATGCTATGGGCGGACCTTCGTGTCCCTTCGATGAGGCAAATAAGAAGAAGCCGTGAACGTCACACAGCTAAATCTTAACCATTGTGCAGCAGCCCAACAGCTGCTGTGGCAGTCGGTCTCGGAGTCGAGGACAGATGTCGCCCTCCTATCAGACCCGTACAATATTCCTGCCGGCAACGGCAATTGGGTGTCGGACGGGTCTGGAATGGTGGCAATCTGTACAACGGGACGGTTCCCGGTTCAAGAGGTAATACACTTCTCCGCCGAGGGTGCTGTGATTGCCAAGATCAATGGTGTGTTCTATTGCAGCTGCTATGCTCCACCAAGGTGGCCAATAGAACAGTTCAACCAGATGATCGACAGGCTCTCGTCAGACCTAGTGGGCCGGAAACCGGTAGTCATAGCGGGAGACTTTATCGCTTGGGCAGTGGAGTGGGGCAGCCGCTGCACAAATAGCAGGGGCCAAGCGCTAATGGAGGCGCTTGTGAAACTCGATACTGTGCTAGCTAATAATGGCTCCGCTAGTAAATTCCGTAGAAACGGGGTGGAGGCGAGGATTGACGTAACATTTGCCAGCCAGAGTCTGGCTCCAGGCATGGAATGGAGGGTAGACGAAGGCTACACCCATAGCTATCATTTATCAATCCGCTGCAGGATCTATGGTGTGCAGCATCCGAGGGCGGGAGATCCCTGTCAGGTACGCGGGTGGAAGTCCAATCACTTCGACAGCGAAGCTTTCACCGCGGACCTGGGACTGGAGGCCAATACCGACAGTCTAAGCGGGGATGCGCTGGTAGCTGTTCTATCACGCGCGTGCGACGCCACTATGCCGAGAAAAACCCTGCCAAGAAACGGCAGATGCCCGATATACTTGTGGAGTGCCGAGAGTGCAGCTCTACGATCAGCCTGCCTCAGAGCTAGACGTAGGATGCAAAGAGCTCGCACCGAGGATGCAAGAGAGAACCGCCGTGAAGTGTTTCGAGCTGCGAAATTGGCCCTTAATAAGGCCATTAAAAGCAGCAAGAGAGCGTGTTTCGACAACCTGTGTGAGAGTGCCAACGCGAATCCGTGGGGTGACGCCTACAGGATAGTGATGGCCAAAACCAGAGGGGGCTCTTCACCCCCAGAACGGTCTCCGGACCGGTTGGCGACGATTATCGAAGTACTCTTCCCGTCTCGAGCCACAAGCCCCTGGCTACCTGCACTACGAGACAGTGCGGGCTCGGCCGAAATGGTGGCTCCAGTGACGAATGAAGAACTACTCGCAGTGGCTAAATCCCTAGCAATGAACAAAGCTCCAGGGCCGGATGGAGTTCCAAACAGCGCTCTCAAGGCAGCGATCATAGCGAACTCGAACATGTTCAGGCTAGCTATGCAGAGATGCCTTGACGAGTGTTGTTTCCCCGATAGATGGAAAAGGCAGAAATTGGTGCTGTTGCCGAAGCCCGGGAAGCCGCCAAGCGACCCATCGGCGTACAGACCAATCGACACGACTGGCAAATTGCTTGAGAGGATTATCCTCAACAGGTTAACCCCGTACGCGGAAGGTACGGACGGCCTGTCAAGCAACCAGTTTGGCTTTCGAAAGGGTAAGTCCACAGTGGACGCTCTCAACTCAGTGATAAATACTGCCGAGATAGTGATCCAACGAAAAAGGCGAGGCATTCGATACTGTGCGTTAGTGACACTTGACGTGAAGAACGCATTCAACAGCGCAAGCTGGGATGCCATCGCGCTCTCGTTACACTGGCTTAGCCTACCGGTGGGTCTGTACCGAATCCTGGAAAGCTACTTCCAGAACTGCGTACTGCTATACGAGTCCGATGCCGGTCAGAAAAGGGTTCCGATTACCGCTGGAGTTCCGCAGGGCTCGATCCTAGGCCCGGTGCTATGGAACCTCATGTATGACGGGGCTCTGAGACTGAAGTTCTCTCCTGGGGTCAAGATCGTCGGCTTTGCTGACGACGTAACCTTGGAGGTCTACGGGGAGTCAATTCCTGAGGTAGCACTAACTGCAGAACACGCGATCAACACGGTGGAGGAATGGATGAGCTGGAGCTCGCTCATCATAAGACGGAGGTAGTTATCGTTAACAACCGCAAGTCGGCACAACATGCAGTTATCTATGTGGGAGAAGTCGCGATCACTTCACAGCGAAGTCTGAAGTCTCTCGGAGTCATTATAGACGACAAGCTGAGCATCGGCAGCCATGTCGACTATACATGCAAGAGAGCGTCGACTGCTGTTGCGGCTCTATCGAGAATGATGTCCAACAGCTCAAAGGTGTGCGCCAGTAGACGTAGGTTACTGGCAGGCGTTGCCGTATCTATCCTCAGGTACGGTGGCCCGTCATGGTCAAGAGCACTGAGGGTAACCAGTTACCTACAGAAACTGGAGAGCACCTACCGCGTGATGTGCCTCAGAGTGATATCTGCCTACCGCACGGTATCACACGATGCATCCTGCGTGATAGCGAGCATGATGCCAGTCGGGCTGGTCATTCGGGAAGATGAGGAGTGTTTCGAGCTACGTGGAAATAGAGGAGCCCTCGAAAGGTAGGTGGACCCACCGGCTGATACCTAGCATATCGAGCTGGGTGGGAAGACCCCATGGGGAAGTTCACTTCCATCTGACATAATTCCTGTCAGGCCATGGCTGTTTCCGACAGTACCTCCACTGGTTCGGGCACGCAGAGGTCCCAGCCTGCTCGGACTGCCCAGGTGTAGACGAAACTACCGAACACATACTGTTCGTATGTCCTCGGTTCGACGTCGAAAGAAGAGCAATGCTTGACGCCTGTGGCTGGGACACAACCCCTGATACCCTTATTCAGCGGATGTGTCAATCGGTGGAGAAGTGGAACGCAGTCTCGGCTGCTACCACCCAGATTGCCTGTAGGCTACTGGTAATTTGGCGCACCGAGCAACAGACGATGGGCACGACTAACTAGTGATTGGTTAGCTGGAGCGAAGAAGGCCGAGCGCAAAAAAGGGAGTGAATGGTCTGTTCGTGCTGAGGCAGGTTTGGTGCAGCGACTGGCAACCGCGTAAGGGGTAAACCCAGCCACCCCGAAGCAAGGCAGAAGAGTGAGTGTATAGGCGTATAAGTGGACTGCCTCATGCCAATATGGGAGGGTCGTAGCGTAGTATGTTGGGACTTAGCTATCGATGCCTCATGGCGTGGCAGAGGAGATAAAGGGTGAGCATCCAAGTCAGTCTCACACGGCATGTTAAGGGTGAGCACAAAAGTCAGCCTCACATGGTATGGTAGAGGCTAACACAAAAGTAAGCCTAGCAAGAAATGAAAACGGTGAGCACACAAGTCAGCCTCGCATGGTATGTCAGAAGTGGGGCATAAGAAAAATGTCCCGCATGGGATGCCAGGGGGAGTGACAGGGGTACAATAGAGCGGCACGATCAAGAGTGAACCAGGTGATAGGGTGAGCACCAAAGTCAGCCTCACATGGTATGGGTGGGGCGAGCACAAAAGTAAGCCTAGCAAGGAATGAGTAAGGTGAGCATACAAGTCAGCCTCGCAAGGAACGAAAAAGGTGAGCACAAAAGTCAGCCTCATGTGGAGTGTTTGAGAGTGAATCAAGGTGCGATTGAGAGAGCACCCAAGTAAGCCTCATACAGGACGTATGAACGCGTGAGTGAGAGTGAATGAGTACATTTAGTACAGCCATCCCCCCAGAAGTAATACCGAGAGGTAGTTCCTGGGAGGAACGATGGCGGGGCCCAATGGAGTTTAGTCGATATTAATGGCAGCGTCACCATTCGAGCCCGACACGCCCCCAGTACACCCCGTGCGGTAGCTTGGACACCTACCAATAGCACGTGTACTGGGCTAGGACGTAAAGGTCTTCTCCATTGTAAAAAAAATACATATATGGATATATAAGCGTGATATAATCGAAACATTACTGTAATAGAAGAGAGTAAACTAATTGGTCGATAGCTAGAAGCTTCTGCTGGGTTTTTATCTGGCTTCAAAATAGGAATAACCTTGGCATTTTTCCATCTTTCAGGGAAGTATGCTAATTCAAAACATTTGTTGAATATATTTGACCAAGTATCTCATGGTGATTTCGGAAAGATTTTTAAGAAGAATGTTGAAAATTTCATCATAACCTGGAGCTTTCTTATTTTTTTTAACTTTTTCATGATGGATTTGATCTTATCATAGTTTGTTTTAATATAGCTTTTTTCGCTAAGACTTTCGTGCAAAAAATGTTCCAGACAAATGTTGAGGTATTAAAACCATATTATATTGTTGAAGTCTACATGTAAAAATTAAATTATTGTGAAAACTGCATGTAAAAATATTGTTGAACATTGCATATAAAAATTGTACCTGAAATCGACGGCGTGGCGCACACCTCTTGTAAAAATACTCATTCGCTTTAGAGTTATTGAATAATTTTAAATTTTTTTACACCAAGTTCAACTGCGTATAAGAGAGAAAGGTGCAAACCAAAATAGACGTGCAGGCACTATTTTCAATGTTAGTACTACGCATAATAAAGGTAAGAAGGTTTAAGCTCATTTTGTAATATTTTTTTACTTGGGTATTTTTACTTACAGTCGTCAACAATATTATGTGGTTTAATGCCTCCACATTTGTCTGGAGCACGGTTTGCACGAAAAGTCACAGTGAAAATAGTTATTTAAAAAATAACTAAATTTGAGGGTGTTGCCATAGAAAATGCTTTACAAACATTAAATCCTACAAGTTCAATTAGTTCAACAAAATTTTTTATTACGAGGATTTCTAAAACTTTGTCGAAGACACCAACTTTCTACCTCGTCAGCATAAAAAGTTTTTTTTTTATTTTGATCGTAGTAAGCCATGCCTAATTTTAATTTTTAAAAAGGTTGTGGGAAATATTCTTACGAACAATTCGTCCAAAGATACCCTGTGAATATATTCTATGGTTTGGCCTCTAGTGAATTAAGTTCACGTTTTTGGGGTTGCCGACCACTATGCAGCGGTGTCTTTTGATGACTCCTTCTCGATAACAAACATTTTTCCAATTTGTTGAACAGAGTCGTTTGGTTCACTAGACTAGGTCTAGGCCTCTGAAAAATTCTTCAAAGTTTGAGGGTTTCTATACGTTTCTTTTAAAATAAACGCTAAAAAATCAAGCCCCCCCTCCCTCCCTTGAGAATTTTCTGCGCACGGGCCTGGTTTTACGATATTTAGGGTTACTGCGCCCTAATTCATCTTAGCTCCTCTATTCATCGCACCCATTTGAACACATTAGTTAGAGCGGTGTCTGTTAGCTCAAATGGTAGGATGAATAAGGGTACATTGTACTCGATTTTTCGCTTCGTTAAAACGCGAAAATTTTACATTTTCCAGGCATTTTTTTATTTTACTACTTGTTAAGAACGAAGCAAAGATGGTGATACCTATTTAAGCACAATCCAGTCACTCTTAGTCGAGTTATTAACGAAAAAGTGTGACATCCTGACTAATGAGATGAATAAGGGCTCGTCTACCCTAGTATTGGAAAAATATGTGTCTTTTTTAATCCTCCGGCACTCGCGCCGTTGTATTTTGTGCAACGCCTTCCGAAACTATAACGAAATCTTCTTTCAGCACCAGCGGCTGCTCATTCGGAAGCCATTCGCGCGAGTGTCGGAGGGTTAAGGCGCACATGGTATCAAAAACAACAAGGAAGTCTAAATGTAAGAGAAAATCTACATTTATCTTTCAACCTGTGCAATTTTAAGTTAATCAACGATGTCAGATTTGCAGGCATGTTTGAATTTTACAGACCTTTGATAGTCTTTTACAGATTGTTAACCCTAGAACGTTGCACTTGCGTTTTCCACCCTAGAACGTTGCACTGGGGTATAAATGTACCCCAAAACTGCAAAATGCATGCAAACAAAAGAAATGTATAATACATCATTTTCTTCGTTTTTTAATTGCGAAAACAGCTGTGTAAGTGAAAGTAAGTAATTTATTGAATCAACGATACATAAATTGGTTTGAACCTAAAAAAGTGAAAAATTCGCTGTTTGGACTTTTTATACAAAAATTACTATACCTTGCGAATTTTCAACCGATTTGAAAAAAAATCTAATTATTCTAAAAGTTGAAAGAATGGACTTGAAACGGTATAAAATGGAATTTTGATATTTTTGAAAAAGTGCAATTATTTTGAGAAGTGAAAGTTTAAAAATCGTGTTTTGGAAAATACCACGAAATGGGGTGGAAATTGAAATGAAAACATATTTCTGACATTGGTAACATGCAACGTTACTGTTACAGCAGTTATTGTGCGCAAATTATACTTGCGAGCCATTGCTTTGAAAAACTATAAAAAAATAAACAATAAAAATCAGCAAAAATGAGAACGATTTCTTGTTCCGCTTCAATATTAAATTAACTAAATTAAATCAATGATTAAAAACGATTATATAATACTAAGTGTTACTTACGTAGTAAAACAACCAGTATTTAAACTGGTATTGTCACGAATCACATTTCAACTGATAGCACGAAACCTGACGAAACACTAACGGCAACCGTACACTGGGGTACAAATGTACCCCACACCAACTTGGACACCTGCTTCCACAAAGGCTATAAGCAAACTGGCTATACCACCTTTTTCTACTCTTACTAGGAACTCTAAATTGAATTATGGTTGGGGTCCCAGGTCGGTAAATGCCGAATTCTCGTTTTCACATGGCTCAAAAGAAGGCGTGGTGTACATTTTTACCCCAGTGCAACGTTCTAGGGTTAACGAAGCTCAAATCTTGAGACATTTTATCTATTACAATATAAAGAAACGCTTCCACTGACTACACCACAATATTTCCAGCGTTAGCTTAGTTCTTGATAATGTTTGTTGGAAACCATTAACAATATAAGAGTCATTCCATGTCAGATATTCAACCAAAATTTGAATTCCTTCCAAAATGTTTCTTTAGCTAAAATGATTGAAACATATTTTTTATTTTGGCTGAATATGATATTTTTTCAAGTTGTTTGTTTTTATGGACTCCAAAACGGCTTAACCGATTGCCGTTAAAATTTACTCATAGTAGGCCTTTGTTATGGAGCGTGGCAGATAGTATGCATTTGTTATGGAGCGTGGCGTCGGTTCGTCGCATGTGAAGTGAAAAACTCTTCCGTAAATTTCTGTCATTTCGGATCATTTTTAACGCGTTTATTCTTTGGAAAACGGTACCAGGATCCTCGGATAGTCGGACATTATGGAATATGTACATCGAAGGAAATAGATTCATGAAGTGGGATGACTCGAAAAAGCGTTTCTCGAAGGTTTTTTTCCTCGCAGGAGCATCGTCAGGACTCATGAGAGAAGACACCTCCGCGCCCGCCGCTCAGCACTTCAACACGAATGCTCTTGCTGCGAACGGCAGTGCGAAAAGAACCATGCTATTGCCAAAGTGAGACGGACGAGTCATTTGAAAATATCGTATAGGGGAACGCGGGGCTATTAAGGCAGTGGGGGTAACTCGGACCCTCTCGATTTCTCAGAAAATAGGAAGACTTTCTGACTATCGTACATATTTGTGGAACCGCTATTCTGAAACATTATTTTTGAGAGCTGAATTTGATTCTTTGTTCTTTGTAGAAAGGAGATACAACGTGTTTCGTTGTTTTGCCATCCTCAAAACAAAAATCATTATAATGAAAAAAAAAACCGTGATTAAAGCAACAAATAAAAGTGAAAAAATAAAAAGTAAGTGCGTTGGAAAGCTTGAGGCTCCTATTTAATGGAATGATTTTTATTTGGATGAAAACACAGATATTGTCAAAACGCTCACCACTTTTGTGCGAAATGAGCGTACGGGGCTATTCGGACCCCTATTCTATCAAGCACTGTTCAGCGGCTTGCGGCTGCGCACACCATTGCACAAGCCACAACAAAGAAAATACATGATGCGCCAATCGACAACTGTGACTAATCTGACTAATCAGATTAAGTTTTTGTAACGCAATTTATTTTTTTGCTTCTTAATGAGTTTCTCCAACAAATGTTTCATAGATTAACATAATTCGATTGTAAAAAATTTAATGAAAAAATGGCGGTCTGAATTTCCCCGTAAGGAGGTCCGAATTACCCCTACATTGTAAAAGGATAGAAAAACGTAGAGGTTTGCAAATCGTCGCATAGCGCTGCCATGGAGTGATGCAAATGAACCTTTTATGGCACAAAAATGTAGCTGAGGTTCCAAACTAACAATAAGGATCTTTTACCGATATTTTTTTCACATCTATCCACCTAAAAAGGCGATTTTCTTAGGTAGGTCCGAATAGCCCCCTACACTCTGCATGGAAAGCATTTGTTTGGCCTTCGATGGTATGTTTTTCTTTCTGTCTCTTGTTCTTTCTACTGTGGAATTTGTGCGTTGGGCGCATTCGGTCCGTTCACTCATTGAGTGCTTCCTGGAGGTGTAGTTTATGGGGTGCATGGAAGTCGCGGCGTAATGCCGTATCAATCAGCCAAATCAATTGTTGATGGATTCCTTACAGACGAATAGCACGTAGGACCATTCGGGAACAAAACTGAATAATAAACAGCAGAGCAATCATTAAAAAGTAGTATACCGTTGGAATTGCTTTGAATATTATTCCAGGCTCGGTGTTTGGCGTTAAAATCACCGATTATGAAGAATTTCGACCGATTTCTTGTAAGTTTTTGTAAGTCTCCTTTCAAGAAATTAATTTGCTCGCCAGTGCACTGAAAAGGCAAATAGGCTGCAGCAATAAAAATGATACCAAGATCAGTTTCAACTACCCAAACTGTCGATCACCTTGGTGTCAAGAGACGGCGTAACGGAATGTTTGAATCTGCGATTAACCGCTATTGTGATTTCTCCGCCGAATCCAACAATTCGATCAAATCGATGAATAACAAAATTAGAGTTACTCTTCAATTTAATATTTGGGTTTAAAAAAGTTTTGGTCACAACGGTTATATGCACATTATGTATCCTCAAGAAGTTGAAAAATTCATCTTCGCATGTTTTTAATGAATGAGTATTTCAATTTAATAAATTTAAATGATTATTTAAAGTCATTGTTAAACTTCAATTTCATTACAATTTTGTTAGCAAATTCTCACCCCGCTTGAAAAGTTTCAAACATGTAGGTAGAATTTTACATAGCAATCATCATAGGTAACATAGAGTCCTGCAAGTTTTTTAATTTTTCTTCCGTTACGCTACCTAGATCCATTGGACTAAAAGAAGCGTTGGGTGCAAACGAGTTTGTAGGCGTGGTAACGGTAGCCGTTATTTTGGCCTTGTTACCTGCCACTGAAGCATAAGATGAAACACCATTGTAGGATGGTGTGACGGAGGTAGAAGAAGTTGTTAATCTATTTTGAATCGGATTAACACGTTTGGAGGTGTTTTCTTGAAGTGTACCTGATGAATTTTTTATTTGTTGTTTTTGTTGTCTAAAACGAGAATTTATATTTTTTTCTCGAACAGGACAACCCCAGAAATTCGATTTATGATTTTCGCTACAATTAACGCATTTGAAACTTTTTGTGGTTTTTTTCACCGGACAAGTATCTTTCGTGTGAAATTTATCACCACAGATCATACACTTGGAATCCAAATGACATTTTTTTGTGCCGTGCCCAAAGCCTTGGCATCTACAACACTGGATCAGATTTTGAATTCTGCCCCCATGCCATCTATAATGTTCCCACTTTACTAGTTCGTAGAACATAAAACGTGCTTTTTAAAATACTTTCAAATTATTAACCTCATTACGGTTAAAATTAATTAAATAAAGCTCCTGGATAATTTCAGAGCGTACTGGCGTGTTATCGCCGCTAGCGTTTCTCTTCATAAGAATAACTTGTGAAGGAGAAAAGTCAAGTAAATTTTTCAATTCGTTGGATATTTCATCCAAACTTTGACCTTGTAGCCCTTTCAAGGCAGCCTTGAATGGTCTATCTGTCTTGAAATCATATGAATAAAATTTATATAACTTCTCCGTAAGATACTGGACTAGTCGTTTGTGGCCAATCAATTCCTCCGCTGTAACTCGACATTCTCCTCTTCGGCCAATCTGAAAAGAGACATTCACGTCCAGAAGGAACGTCGAAAGCTCAGTTCGAAAGGCTTTGAAGTCGGAGATCATCACTGTTATAGACGGAAGTGATTGCGTTCTTCTCATTGGCATTATGCACAATGCGAGGAAATTTAGAAATTTTATCAGCTTCACATTCGGATAAAACATCGAATGAGTTGCTGCAGTCAATTTAAATTTTCGGGTGGAGAAGATACCCTTTTTCGTTTAGGTTTAATTTTTGGCACACGGTCTTTCTGGGAAGACCCAGGCATGTTGTAAGAATTAAATATTTCTTTAGGCTGAATTATTCCTGAAAAATATTTTATTCTTGACTGATTGATTAGAAAAAGTAGGTAGTCTTGAGAAAGACTAATTGTAGAAAAAATTATAGGTAGTCTTGAGAAAGACTGATCGAGCGAAAATTTAGGTAGCATTGAGAACGTCTGTTGCTGTTAAAAACTCTAGGTAAACCAGGAGCTATCAAGATTTGTGACCGGTTCGAAAGAAGGTTCAAGCCGGGTATGATTTCTGTAGTGTACTTCTGGTGAGTATTCGGCGAGTGGATAGACCGTGTATGTCCAATGCGTGCAGTTAGCAGCAGGGCAGACGAGGGGCGGATGGAGTGATATGCTGTCGAGGACTGGATGATGTTCTCTGTGTATAATTGGTAAAATAGAAAAACAGGTATATTTTTCTATAAACATTTGAATAATAATTGATGATTATCGATTTCTTACCACATGTAAGGAATCGAAAGTCTGGATGTAATGTTAAAATCCATTTGATACAAACATTACCTTAAGACGGGGCTGGTTGATGGAACGATTACCTCGGAACACGGTTTGTCCTGTATACGAAATGGATAATAGGAAAATCAATTGAGCTAGCACCTACTTAAATCCTGAATCAAGCTATTTGCATGCAGACAGGATAGCTTTTACACACACAGTAGGCATTTGTTATGGAGCGTGTTTGTGTGCTGTTCGTTGGGGATTATCTGCCCGCCATATGGCGCTTCGAAACAAATTGTGTTTCCTCCTATTTCGTTGACTGTCGCAGCAACGCGCGATGGGTATTAGCTAGTTATTCATAAATGTTCAAAGAGTTATTTTCCTAGAACAACGATCAAATGGATAGTAGTATCCATATTATATAAACTTAGATATTTTTTTCTAATATAAAAAGTCTCTAGATCATTAGAAAGAAGAATTCAAAACTTGCCTCGTTTAAAAGAGAAGTACGTTTCCGGATAGTAAGTATAGCAGTGATATTGATTTGTTTGTATTAACATTGATCTACTAGCGACAAAAAATATACCATAAATATTATTCAAATTTAAAATTTGAATTAACGCGAAATTGGCTAAATGTCGGTCATTGATGTCTTCGGAGATATTTATTAGTATAATAAGTCTCTCTTTCTGATACTGTATGTATAGAGATTCATCCCCCTAAAAGTGAGATATCTTCTGAGAGCTATTCATTGAAACGCAATATTCAAAAATAACCAAAAAAAACTAAAAAAAATATTGTTCTAGACCCCCCGATAGAACATTTCAAATTTAGTCTCAGATGAAAGAGGAGTATGTAAGCTTTCGGTTAGTGAGTACCTCAGCGATACTGATTTTATTGTCTTAATATTGTTCTACTAGAGACACCGTGACAGTAGTATAACTAAGGGGTTGAGGCCTTGCTTCACACAACTCGCGATGCAATACTAACGAATTCTGGTTTATCCTATCACTAATATACGCTTGTCTCAACGGTCACGCCACGCATGTCTACGTACAAACAGATTTAATGTGAAACCGCACAAGGCACAATATAACAGCTATAATGAAAAATATTATTTCTTTAGTTATTTGGACAACTGTGGAAAGTCTATAGATGATACATGCAATATGCAGGGATCGAGCGAAACTTTGGATTTAATTTGTGAAGTTACGTTCCAATTTTTCCGGATTGAATTTAGAATTACTCTGAATCGACCACTCCAAAGTTATCTTTATATTCATTTCCACCTGGAAGATGTTGTTTTTTAAATTTAATAAAACTTTGGTTTTAAACTTTGAAGTCCCGTTCCATTTTTTAAAAAAAAAATTCGCATGAAATTAGTTGGAAACCTACGCCCCTGCCATCGTGAATGTCATCGTTGCTAGAACTTGATTGCAGGGGCTGCGGCGTGGCAAATAGGTGTGCAAATGTGTCGAATAGGAATCGGGGAAGTTGCTACAAACCCGTACTCAAAGAAATTCTTCACCAAATTACGGATTGTTTCGTTTGTAGGCGCCGAATGCCTTCTATATTTTTTACGATAAGCACGTACAGTTTTCACTATTGAAGGATCGTTTTCAATGTAAAGCGCTACACTGTCAGCGTGTTCTTGTGGTGTAAATCGCCTCATAGTTAAAATGGTATATATATATATATATATATATATATATATATATATATATATATATATATATATATATATATATATATATATATATATATATATATATATATATATATATATATATATATATATATATATATATATATATATATATATATATATATATATATATATATATATATATATATATATATATATATATATATATATATATTTGTTTATTTGTTTATTTGTGGAGCAGGGAAAAGCCCGCTGGAGTGAAGCTCATTTTTGCCTCTTCTCCAGTAGGCATAAAACCTTCTCATCTTTTCATTGTCAACAGGCAATATGCTAACCCTAATGACAAAAAAGCTAATTACTACATAATACACAGAATATAAATAATATACAATGATAGAACATACAAGTAAGTTCAGTACTTATTAACTATGTCTAACACAAACTCGAAAAGTGAAACTGGCTTAAGTACTACTTACAACATAATACAAAAATTTTATAAACGAAAGCAACTAAACAGTGGATATGACTTCAAAAAACTTTTTTTTATGGTGGCTCGGGACAAATTAAAGTCGAAGGCATCAGAGAGTTGATTAAACATACGACTCATACAGGCTATGGGTTCGTTATGACCATAATTAGTTCTAGCAACAGGAAGGCGGAAAAAAGTATGGGATCGCAAAACACGACGATGGATGTTGAAGTTCAGCTGTTGAAGTAATGCGGAGCAGTCGATATTACCTTGAATAATATCGGAGACAAACAAAGCCTTTGCGACATTGCGACGACAACTGAGCAGGTCTAGACCGATCAATTTACATCTGTCTTCGTATGCGGGCAAATTTATCGGGTCATTCTAGGGAAGATGGCGCAAGGCAAATCGTAAGAACTTGCGTTGAACGGACTCGATTCGGCTGATGCTGTTTTGATAGAACGGTGCCCAGACCACTGATGCATATTCTAATATCGAGCGTACTAGAGAGCAATAGAGTGACTTTAAACAGTGCACATTTCTGAAATTTTTGGCTGTACGAAAGATAAATCCAAGTGTTCTGGAAGCCTTTGATGTTACGTATGAAACATGGTCTCTAAATGTTAACTTTGAGTCAAGAATTACACCTAGATCTTTAACAGAAGTATCTCTCCGAAGATTGTTGCCATAAAGTTCATAATTGAAAATAATTAATGAATGCTTACGAGTAAAGGATATTACGGAGCACTTAGATGCATTCAAGACCATCTGATTGTTGCTGCACCAATTAGCGAAGATTTCTAGATCGCATTGAAGAAGTCTTGCATCATCAAGACATTTTACGATGGTGAATAGCTTGAAGTCATCGGCATAGGAAAGCTTGACACATTTTAGTAAAAGGTGGACATCGTTCATGTATAACAGGAAGATTATGGGTCCCAGGTGGCTGCCCTGTGGAACTCCGGAGGTAGCAGCAAATGGTAGGGAAAGAGTATCTCCAATTTTAACGCTCATTTGACGGCCAAATAGGTATGAACGCAACCAATTAAGAAAAGGTCCATTAAAACCCAGCTGTTCGAGTTTGCCAACAGCTATACGGTGGTTGATCTTGTCGAAAGCTGCAGTAAGGTCTGTATAAATCGCATCAACTTGATGTCTTTGTTGGAGCGCATGAGTTATGTATGATGTGTAGGAAACTAAGTTGGTACTGGTAGATCGCTTAGGAATAAATCCATGTTGTTCTTCAGCTATTATGTTACGGCAGTTGTGAGTGACAAAATCCAGGACGATTGACTCGAATAGTTTGGATGTAGCGCACAAGGCTGCAATTCCGCGATAATTGCGCACGTCGCGTTTACATCCCTTTTTAAAAACCGGGAAAACGAAGGATCGCTTCCAACAGTCAGGAAAAATCCCTGATCGCAGAGAGTCGTTGAAAAGGCATGATAAGGGTGTAGCGAGACTTGTAGAACATTGTTTTAGAACAATCGCTGGGATCCCATCAGGACCGACGTTACATGATTTTTTTAGCTTTCTACATGCAGTAATAACTGCATCAGAAGTAATACGAGGATGTTGACCAATGGGGAGCCCACATGGAACTCTTAGAACAGCAGTAGATATTTCTGAAGAGTTCAGTTTATCGTATGTAAAAACACTGCTGAATTGCTTACGAAATAAATCGCAAATATCTTTGGTAGATGAAGCTTCTTTTGCATCACGGATCATGACCGATGGTAAACCTGACTCCTTCCTTTGATTATTTATATAATTCCAAAAGGCCTTTGGATTGGACTTTAGGTGATTTTGAGTGCGTTGTTCGTGGATACGAGAGAGACGTTTGTTTAAACGTTTATATCTGTCGTTGGAAATAATGTAACGAATTTTCAATGGGCGCGTGCGAAATTTCGAGATTTTTTTCAAAGCAGATCTTTTGGCAGATTTTAAACGTTGCAGTGTTCTATTTGTCCAGGGAGGGGAGCAGGGAGTTTTTTTTAACTTTTTGGGTACGTACTGGTCTATAGCGTACAGTAGAACGTTCGATATGACGGTTGCAGATTCGTTGACATCTCTTCCATCGACAACATTGCTCCAAATGATGTTACTCAAGAATTGGTTCATGGCGAGGAAATTTGCATTTTTGTAATCATAATAGATAGACTCAGATATATCTCGAAAGACGATGGGCGAGCAATCGCGAATCGAAAGATGTAAAGGTTGATGATGGTGGCATTTCTTTACAAGCGGAGACGGTGCTTCAGAAATGGAACAGTCATTAATTAAGTCTAAACTAACAAAGCATAGGTCAAGTACACGGCCGTTACTGTTAACGATGTTGTTAATTTGTCCTAGTCCTGCGGTGTTGTAACTGTCCAACAGTTCTGTTGCTAGGTGACTAACGGTGGAGAATGAGTTGTCAGGGAAGAGGTACTTAGCGGGACAGGAGACCCACTTAATACCTGGGAAGTTGAAATCGCCAAGTATTACCATATTATCACTAATTTTCATTTGTGAAGCGATCCATGTAACAGAGCTAAGATGTTCATTAAACAATATTACGTCGCTGGTACGATCCGGAGGAATATATATTACGCAAATGAATAACGTAGATTTTGAAAGCGTTAGAGCGACCCATATTTGTTCTACACATGAGCAATTAGGGGGAAAGAGTTGGCGTGATTTAAAGCGAGAACGCGTTGCAATAAGAACTCCGCCTCCATGGTTCCTGCTACTGTGAGAACTATTTCGGTCGGTCCGAAAAACGGTGTAAAGCGGGCCAAATATTTGGTGTGATAACGTATTACCATTCAACCAGGTTTCAGTAAAGGCATAGATGTCATATGATGCATCGGAGCAGGCTAAGTAGTAATCAGTTATTCTCGTATTCATACCGCCAACATTTTGGTAATAAAATTCGAGTTGTTGGTTCAAACCAGTGATGTCTGAATTCCTCGTTCTCGTGGCAGTTGAAGTGGGTATGTTGGTGTGCGATGGGCTTGAAGGGTGTACTGATAGAGTTGATTGGGCAATGGGGTATTGAGTAGCAAAGGGGTTCTCGGCGATTGAATTGTTCGTGCTGGTAATCCATTGGTTATTTGTCGCATTGTATTGGAAAGACGTTGACTTGGTAGCAAATTCTCTTTCACCAACGGGGCGGTTTGAAAACGTTTGTTCAAACTCCGATCTAAAAAAGGAGAGATAGTAATCCCGGGAGGCCAGAAATCCTTTGAGGTGAGGAGTCCCTCGAGCGTAGTAGGAACACTGATCTTAAAAGATACATAAGATAACGGTCGTTCCTGTTCACGATCTTGGCGTACTAGCTTAACACAGAAAATCAAGTTTGGGTCGCACCTGGATTTGCTTACTATATAGAGGATTAAATTATTAGCAGTTTCATTTGGCTGGAATCGAGTTACATAGAACCATTTTCTTGATATTGTGGGAGGTGCAACCGAGAGCGTTGGAATTGTTAATGTTTCAGAACGTTCAATTAAATTACAATTAGGAATACTTAAGCTTTGTATGGCAAACTGTGATCCGGGAACCGTGGGCTGCTGTAGAAATTGTTGACTGTGACGGTGGGGTTGATCATCGACGACAGCACGTACACTGGCGCCGGTGTTGAAACATACGGTTGCGTTAGCAGTATTTGCGTTGTGGGAAGCGGATGTGGAGCTGTTAGTGCGCATGGCAGCTGCGGCGGGAGCAAATGAACGCGCAGCATATGCTGGGGTGATCAGCGATGGAATGGTTTCGAAAACTGGAGCAATTGCAGGTGGTGCAGCGGCAGCAGATGGGCGAGGTGGTGCGGCAATAGCAGGTGCAGCAGTAGTATTTGCTATTGAAATAGGTGTAACAGTGGCATGGGAAGTGGCTATGGCGGTAGTGGGTGCAGCAAGACCAGTGACGGCAGTGGTCTCGGTATAAGAAGGCAAAACGATGATATTAGATGCATCATTTGATGCAATCGCAGCAGATGCAGTGGCAGTTGATATAGCAGCAGTTGATTCGGTAAAGCACACAGCAGTAGCAGTAGGTTCGATGGCAATGGGTGCAGCAGTAGTAATAACGTTAGTCGGCGGCGTAGTAGTAGTCGGTATGAGCTCGGAATTAGCAGCAGCAGATGCAATATCATCAATAGCGCAGGTGTTCACAGGTGCATCTATAAGAGGGACTGGTATAATATTGGAAAAATCAGACGTACCGATTGAAACATCAACTCTCCGTCGCTTATCTTCCCGTGGCCGTCGAGATGAGTTGAAACTTGAGGTACGGTCTCGTTTGTTTCCGCAGGAAGTATCGTCGCCAGGCATGAGTGAGTTGAAGATTTCGGAGAATGAGAAATGCATCCGATTCAGCTCTTCCTCGAAGTTAACAGTAGCGTTGGGATGGGTGGGTTGGCTATGAGGCTGGTTGCAGTTACTGGGGCGTGGTGGTCCGTTGGAAAGATTGCGACACAAAGCACGAGTAGCATCGATTTGTAGGCCAACTAGTTTCATTATAGATGTTATACGGAGTAGAATGAGATCGAGTGTAGGGTTTTGTATTGGTTGATGCTGATGGATTCCAGAGCTACGGCACAACTGACAAAACCAAAAGGCTCCGGGACAATCGCGTACGGCTTTGTGCTGGTTGCTATTCAAACTAGCACACTTGAGGTGGAAGGATTTGCGACATTTTCCACACTCAACTTTGCCACTGCGAACGGTACCGGAGAAACAAGGGCTCGCATCACACTTTTTAGACATTGTTCTCCTTATGACGGCACCGGACAAACACTATTGGTTTCGTATAGTTGACGTTCACTACTGTGAATGAGCACGGGTATGCCGAATGCGAAAATAAAACAATGGTCGATAGCAGCAAACACGAGTGAATAGATTTCACCGAAATCCATATATTGACCAGAGTTGAAAAAAAACCGACACTATGTCTAAGTTCGATACGGGATAAGCAATCGAATTTGCAAAAAAAACTGAAACGATAGCGCGTTTAAACCGATGAAAAATCAAAATTGCATATATATATATATATATATATATATATATATATATATATATATATATATATATATATATATATATATATATATATATATATATATATATATATATATATATATATATATATATATATATATATATATATATATATATATATATATATATATATATATATATATATATATATATATATATATATATATATATATATATATATATATATATATATATATATATATATATATATATATATATATATATATATATATATATATATATATATATATATATATATATATATATATATATATATATATATATATATATATATATATAACATAACTCCTAAAAAATAATTTAATATAAGATATGTGAAAAGATGATATTCATACACAATGTGTTGTTTTAGGCTCATTTCGAAAAGTCTTTTTGTAGCGATTCCGTTATTGCTGTTTGAATTTCAGTAAAAATAACGATTAACAAAAATATTTTGGTTTATTTCCAGGTACGGTATCCAACTTGCCCAAGCGCTTACAAAACTAGTCATTCAACGAGGATATGTACCTTTCGTGGTAATTAGGCCGGAAAATACGGCTTCACGAAGTCTCTATACTAAGTTAGGGTTTAGAAAAGCGTTTGAGAGTGTGAGAGGAGTTTTCAAACCGAACACTTTTAATGTAGAGGATGACAAAGAGAATGAGGAGAACCAGAAACAAGATTCAAACTGTGACAGAGACAAAAAAAATCGTTAAGCAGAAAAAACTATTGCTTGATCTATCTATCTTCTGCACACGTAAATTTTTATAGCTAGCGTATTCCGGATGCAATCAATAAACATTTTGCTTTATACTCGAGACAATTGATTGAAAAAACATCTATGCATTTTTTGTGATATATTGTGAATGTTTCATCTTCTCGATTATGTTTTCTGAGGTGTGTTTGCGGATAGTTCAGGCCCTTAATTTTTGTGCTATACTTCCGGTGATTGAGTCTTCTAATTTTCACGCTGCTTTAGGTATGTTTTGACAGTTCGAGTAAACACACGGTACGTGTCAGACGTATGCTAATTTGCTCCGGGCTATCTAGCGCAGATTTAGTTAATTCGGTTAGATATTGCTACTAGTAGCTGCCGTTTCCAAAGGTGACTAAAGGTAGTGCGTTGTACAGTGATTCGCAAATCACCACACTACTATCTCGATGTAATGAACCCTATACCTTCAAGCACACAAAGCAAGCACACCAACACAGTCCTGAGTGACTACCGTCAACAACTTCCCACAAGAGCCACACCACGCGATGAAACCACCGCCCCTCAATCTCCGTCTCGACCAGAAAACACACGCATCACATAAAATCCGAATTCTTCCCACACAACAGCTATCTCGCTACCCGTACTTCTTTTTGAAACGACAGTGTCACCACATTCTCGACCAATAATCGATCAATTCAAAAACGATGAACCGGTGAGTGTTCAGGGAACAACAACAATCTCTAGGAGGAGACGCAGCTCCGTCAGTGCGGACGTTACAGTCCAACCGGAATTGGCGGATAACCAGCGTCCCTCCTATACCTTCAAGCACACAAAGCAAGCACACCAACACAGTCCTGAGTGACTACCGTCAACAACTTCCCACAAGAGCCACACCACGCGATGAAACCACCGCCCCTCAATCTCCGTCTTGACCAGAAAACACAAGCATCACATAAAATCCGAATTCTTCCCACACAACAGCTATCTCGCTACCCGTACTTCTTTTTGAAACGACAGTGTCACCACATTCTCGACCAATAATCGATCAATTCAAAAACGATGAACCGGTGAGTGTTCAGGGAACAACAACAATCTCTAGGAGGAGACGCAGCTCCGTCAGTGCGGACGTTACAGTCCAACCGGAATTGGCGGATAACCAGCGTCCCTCCTCGAGCAAGGATATCGAGACGCACAAGAGTGAAAACACCTGTCCCTCGAATGGATCACCACCGACTGGCCTCCGTGCCATACAATAACCAAACAAGACTCAGGCGGCTCAACTGACAAACACTCTATTTGCGGAACAATTCAATTTTTTTTTTTCATTTATTTAATAGGCACAAATGCGTTAGCTTGGCGGTGCCAAATTCAACCTGTTTCGAGCAATGTACGGAGGAAGCGAATAAGTTTTGTGGTCGCGATTTACCGAGGTATACATTCGTTTCTTACCGTTGAGTGCATCGCCGTGATAGTGTAATATGGAGTACAGCTGGAACTGTCGTTAGTTTTGCTGCAAATTTGGTTTTTTGCTGGTTTCTGACACTGCCACCGTCGCTGAAGTTCATCTGCTCGACTTTTGCTTCCCGCCGGTCGAATGAACACAATTTGCTCTACTATACGTTCGATGTCTGCAAAAATGGATAAGGGGAAAACAGCGACGCAAGCATTGTCCAGTGTGTTAGGTGTAAACGAAAACCTCAAACGATCGAGAGATGATTTAAACCATTTAGATGGTCGGATGGAGACTCTCGAGGATCTGCTGAGCCATACACTGATAATATAGCTTCGTAAATATAATGAAATCGATCATGCAATGCACGAATTCATTCGTTGTTTTCTGCAACGAAGTACTTTCGTGCATTGTAACCAGGGTGGCCAGATAGAATTCCTTAATATCGGTAGGGTCACTAAAAGTTTATCGGTAGTTATCGGTAGGCCGGGTTGTTGTCCCAAAAACGTAGTATTGACATAGACTGACAACACAGATCTCAGACCAAATCCAACCCAAAAAATGAATGTTGAGTAGGATGTGTCCAAAATCAATAAAAATCGGTAGTTTTCGGTAGGAATAACGAAATATCGGTAGTTTTGCCTTGGTCGTCTGTGAATCGGTAGGGAAGACCAAAATCGGTAGGACTACCGATAAATCGGTAGGTCTGGCCACTCTGATTGTAACTAGTAGGTTTCGTTCATTTCATGAAAAAGAATGGCCGCTTGGTGAACGAAGGCTTTCGTAAATTTTACACGTTTAATGTACACTACACGAATGTAATAGTTGATAACGACACTAATTTTCGCGAATGAAACGAAATGTATCGTTTATTTTAATAAACATTTGTGTATAATACGAACGATTTCATTACTCACACGAATTTATTTCGTTCATCTTAGGAAAGTTTTCGTATTCATTATTTTTGCAATCGATATTTTAGGATCGATGTTTGACGACAACGATTTTTTTTAGCTAAATAACAGAATCGATCTGGCAAAATCGATTTTATTTCAACCTGCTCACCTGTATGGAGGACTAGAAAGATTGTGGTGTGATGAAATGGACGCTTGATGAACACAAGTTTTAGTAAATTTTACTTATCTAGTGTACATGGCACGAATGAAACGAAATGATTCGTTTGTTTCAATAAATGTTTGTGTATATTACGAACGACTTCGTTGGTCGCACGAATTCATTTCGTTTATTTTAGAAAAGTTTTCGTATTTGTTCGCCTCTTACTGATTTCAGTCGATCTTTTGGGATCGATGTTTGACAACTTCGATTTTTTTAATTTATGTGGCCAAATCGATTTTACTGTGGTGTGAAGAAATGGCCGCTTGATGAACGAAAGTTTTCGTAAATTTTACTTATTTAGTGTACATTGCACGAATGTTGTCGTTGAAAACGACATTATTTTTCGTGAATGAAACGAAATGTTTTGCTTATTTTAATAAACATTTGTGTATATTACGAACAATCTCGTTGGTCGCACGAATTCATTTCATTCATCTAAGAGAAGTTTTCGTAATCATCTTTCATCGTTCATCTCTCGTCTCGTTAAATTTTGTGAGGAGTAAAGTGCATAACGTTAAAAGTTAATTAAGTAGTTAATTTCTCCGGGTAAAATAGTGGCCATGTAACTAGAATCTCCATCTAACCGATAGCAGTGCAAGAAACCATACAGCATGGCTGTTAAAGCAATCACCGATGAAGCTCACTTCCAAACCGAACTAGCCGCAGCAGGAGGAAAATTGGTCGTTGTGGATTTTACCACAGCTTGGTGTGGACCGTGCCGAAACATATCGCATTTGTTCGATCAGCTTCCGGCGAAATATCCAAAGGCTGTGTTTCTCAAGGTGGACGTCGACAGATGCACCGAAACGGCGCCGTCCCAGGGCATGTCGACCATGCCAATGTTTATTTTCTACCGAGCCAGAACAAAGATTGACAGCTTGTATGAATCTGGAGAAGATTACGGTCATGGAATGTTGGACTTGAACACCTTCATCCAGAAAAACCAGGGCGAATGTTTGAACGAATCGAACGACCACCCGATGGTGAATGCGCTCAGTTCCAGCTGTGGTCATCTGGTGTCCGATTGTGACGAACAGTTGATCATTTAGATTACCTTCAATCAGCTGGTCAAAATCAGTGCCATCAAGTTCAAAGCACCGCCTTCTCACGGATCGAAAAAAGGTGAGAATCTTTATAAATCAACCAAGCCCCATCGATTTCGATATGGCCGAATCGCAAGTTTCGGTGCAGGATCTGGTACTGGGGCAGAAGGATCTTGTGTCAGGGTCGCCGATCTCGTTGCACTTCGTTAAATTTCAGAACGTGCAGAATATGCAGCTGTTCGTGAAGGATAACCATTCTGGTGACGAGACGACCATTATCGATCATTTGGCGTTCATCGGGTCACCGATTGTAACGCCGGGAGAAGGATGGTTAGAAGGCGGTGGATAGGTGCGGTGACGAATATGTTTGATCGTATATTTAAAAGGTTAAAGATAGTGATGCGCGTTAACTTGTTCTTTTTATAAATTGTTCAATAAAATAATGAGAAGGAAAAAATGGCATATTATTTTGATATTGCTCCGGCAGAGAAAAACTCAATCGTATTCATACAAAACCAACGAGCAGTTCGTGATGGCTCAGCTGAATCCGTACAGCTCCGGATTCTGGATCGACTGGAAACGAAAGAGGTTCAGGAAATCTTCCTGAAATCGGCGGGCACGGATACGGCTACTACATAGTCAGACTGAGACCGTCGTGATGAATTGTTGACGTATTCTACCTCTATTGAAGCTTTTTTGACGTTGACGGTTTGACGAATAGTACTCGTAAATATTACAAAGATGTTCGTATATAGCAGCGAACAATTCGTTTGCCGAATGAAGCTGTTTCGTAATAAGCCAACGAAAGTCGTTTCGTGGTATTCACGAAAAATTCGTAATAAAAAATAAAAATGTTTCAATAGAACTACGAACGATTCATCATATGTACGAAAAAATTCGTATATTTTATGAAAATTGTTTGTACGAAACAAATTCCTGGCGATTTACGAATATATTCTATCAGTGTATGAAAAAAAAAGATCGACGATGGTAATGCTCGAATTGAAGACAAAATTGAAACCATTAATAACTGTATTATTAGTTGGAAGAAATTGCCACTCTACGAAACGACGTCCAACAGGTGCGGAAATATTGTGCTCGGGATAGTATCCAGCTAACGGAACGCCTAGTGAAAACGAACAAAGACGTCAACTGTAATAAAGATGCTATTTCCCGACTTGAAAGATCAAATGACCTGCTGCTGACTGGTGTACCATATAATTCATCGGAGAAAACTACTATCTTCGTTGTCAAAATTGCCACAGTTCTCGGTTACTGCGACTCGGATGTTCCCGTCGTCTTTTCGAAGCGATTGGCCCGGGTCCCCATCGCTGTTGGTTCATCGCCTCCGATCCTTATTCAATTTGCTATCTAAAGTGTCTACTTTAGACCGAATATGAAATGTAGGGTTTTATCGCAATCCGAATCCGATCCAAGTATCCAGGATAACAATCGCACTGAATATTTGTTCATAGAATTCCAGTTACACCATGGAAAGTTTTTGCTGGGTGTCTTTTACTGCCCCCCGAGGGTGGATTGTTCGGATGTGCTAGAACAGAAACTTCATGAATTCTTTCTGCTTTACTCCGACGTTATATTAATCGGCGATTTCAACACGGATTTGAATCAAAGAACCACGAAAACAATAGGCTTTCGCAATGTCCTGTCGCAATTTTAACTGCATCAACCATGAACCTACTCATTTTCATACAGGAGGATGCTCCCTCATTGATCTGTTACTGACAAATAATGATAATTTTGTCGTTAACTTTAATCAAGTTGCTGTACCGGGGTTTTCAAAACAGGATTTGATTTTCTCTACAATAAACATCTTGCGTACTAACTCGGATCATCAAAATTGTTACAGAGACTACAGTCAGAGAAGAGAAGGGCCACTCGAAATCAAAACTTCTCACAATTCTTTTTAAAATTACTAGCGGCACGTGGTGTCGAAGCCCTGCAAAATACACTGTTAATCAACACATTAGTTCAAAATTATACGACGTTATTGGTATAAAATATCTAGCAAATTCATCCCCGATAATCCGACAAGTCGTCAGAATATGTTCTTCCAAATAAAAATTGTCATGCAATAATTAACCCATCTTTCAAACATTAACTGCGTGTTTGGGTTGCAAACGAATAATTTACTTTAAATAATTACCTATCCTTTTCCATCGAAAAACGGAAGTTTTAATATTGAAGTGTGTAAGCATACATTTACGTTTAAATATCGAAACTTTTGACTGCACAGTTGATTCTTAGAGCACTGACCAAGAAAGATTTTCAATGGAAATCTTCCCAATGGTTATTCTGTGTCCTTTCTTTTGAGAACCACCACGCAACGACATTAAATTTAAACACAAACAGCATTTTGTTAGCCAGCCATTTTCCTTTTCCAGGATTCGATATAAGTTTTTTTGGTCCTTATAAAAGTGGAGGAAATTAGTTTATAATTATTTTCAATCTTTAATATTAAAGGCTGCTTTGTATAAATTATCATGAGTACTTTTTCAAGGATTTAACGTCGCATTTCAATTTTTACGAAATGTCACCGAGGTCTTTAAACCATGACAATCGTTCTGACTACTCACCAGTGTTGCCAAAATTAAATCTGGTCGGTGTTAAGTCAAACCAAACTAAGTCGCAAAACATAAAATATGAGATAATGATAGACCTGGATAAAGAATTTCTTCAGTTACATTCGACTTTTACCAGATTTGAAATTTGTAACAATAAGCAAGAATTACAGCAATAATTAATTTCCAATTATAATATACAGGATGCTGCGATTCACACTTTAAACTCGTTTTTCTCGAAATCAATCTATTGTTACTTAGTCCGGTCTGACTTAACACCGACCATCTGTACTGGGAGTTGAAAATTCTTCGTATTCTGTACCACCACAATGACAAACATAATTTATAATTTATATAATTTTATATAATTATTTTTCATTCGAGATAGTGATATACTGAGTAGGTGCTGATGCTGATATTTGGCTGCGAAAACCCAAAAATTCCGACTCGGAATCAGTTGTTTCATTTGCGATAAAATTTTGCCAGAAACCAGTCAAAATTCCGGAGTGTTCTACTGGATAATGTCAAAATCAGCTCCAGTTCAAGTTGTCATTTTGTTTTCAACCTAAGCAGAGCTGCGGCCAGGGTCACATTGGAAGCTGTGGTTCAGTCTAGAAAATCTTTTAGCCATCTGTTTTGCTTTAAACAGAAGGAAGATGTGTGTAAAATTTCCGGAAAATCTATGAAAAATTGAAATATTTCCAAAAATTTGTGGAAATCGGTGAAATTTTCATGAAAATGTTAAAAATCTGTCTTCTGAAAAAAAAAAAAGAAGCTGTAACCAAAAATTAGTCAATCTATGCGACGTTTGTTTGACAACTCAGTGGTGGGGTTTGTCAACAAAGTTGTTTTGCTTTACTCCTGCGAATAGAAAAACCAGTCCGACAAACATCTTTAGTTCCGATTCGTTTGATGTTGGATTGAATCAACGGTTTTGTCAGGCATTGTGCCCAGCAGTGTGGAGTAACGTCAGAAGAAACAATCAAGAAATAATCAGCTCATCCAACACGTCTCATGTTGTTAAATAAATCTGGCGGCGAGAAGCTAAGCTGGGGCTAGAGCCGACATTAGAATGCGAGAAACCTGCTTGCTGCAAACCAAAGGGATGATGTCAGAGTGAAAGCCGAGCGGATCTGCACTGGCTAAAAGCAGGTAGCCAGGTTCCATTTGATATGCTGCAAGCAGGTTTCTCGCATCCTACTGTCAGTACCAGCCCATACACAGTTTCTCGCCGCCACTCTGTAAGCGGCCTATCGCAGTAAACGCAAGCAATCCGCTCGGCTTTCAATAGGTTTGTTTCAATACACGTTTCTTGCTCCTAGTTGCTCCGTACCAAACAGGAACAAAAAAAAGCTAATTATTAATTCGGTTCTCTACTAGAAGTAGAAAAGGAGAAGAAGTACTCCAGTTTCTCCTGGTGCTGTAACAAACCTATTTTGACATCAATCCTTTGATTTGCTGCAAGCAAGTTTCTCGAATCCCGCATCCTAATGCCAGTGCTAGCTCCAGCTCAGTTTCTCGTCATCACTGTGTCAGCGGTCTAACTCAACATTTACAACCTGTTTACTGGTATGCATCGCAGTGTTGAATTATTTTACCTGTCATGTTAAAAAAAATCTGTACCAAACTGTACTTTTTTACAAAAATATGTTATCCGTATCGTGCAGAATCTGTACCAAAATACTCGAAAAATCAATACCTTTCTAGACAATTCTGTACTTGTGGCATCGCTGCTACACACTTTTCAGATCTGCGTACCGAGAAGCCATTATTAATCAGTTATTCAGCAGCCAAATTAAAGACTTTTTCTAAAATAAATTTAAAAATAGTTAGACTGTTAGAGAAAACAACTCAAATACTGTTAAGACCGACGATGCCGAGATTGTATACGTTAATTGAGCCATTAAGCCATATGCTGTTTTCGATGCAGCTGACGTTTTATCGAACTTTTTTTATTTTTTTGTTCGCAAACTTGAATATTTTTTATACAAAATTGAATTATCACGACAAAATCTTCCATTAGATTCCCTAATATGTGCTAAGTGCTCTTGTGACCTTCAGTACATACATTAGCTTTCACTGCATTGGATTGGAATTCAGAAAAAAAAAGTTTACTTCTTCAGCTTAATTATCACAAGTAATATTCATGACAAATGGAAAAATCCACCACCCTTGCGAAAGATCACATTCCACTACTTAGAAAGAGGGCTCTGCAATCATGTGCTCCTTAGTAAGGGTTCCTTACGAGTTACTCTTCAATGTGCAAAATTAATAAAAGCATTTCTGTCAGACCATGTAATCAGAGAACATTCCGTTGAAACTGGATGATTCTCCGGACGCCTCGCAAAAATAACAGGTAATGTCGTTTAAGAAAACGAGCGTTCAATGATTACATACAGCAATAAGCATAATATCTATCAGAAAAGTAAAATCTATGATACGAAACGCAATAATACATTCTCTGTTATTTACTGTACGCTTTAGCGAAGCTTGACCTTACCGCCTGCAACGATTTATACGAGCCAGTCTCAAAAGTTATAGAGTACTTGACAATCTGTAATTGTATTAGTGTGTTCAACGGTTTGTTTTCCTCCACCTGTCATAGATGGAGGAAAACAAATCGAAAGTAAGTTTTCGGTCGGATTATTTTCATGATGGAATAGGACCAACTGGAATTGTACGTCCCACGAATAAGTTTTACAGCGACATAAAGCATTTCAACACCATCATAAATACTTTACGAGAGCTGATTTAAATGTTTAAATTGGCTGACAGTTTTATATATGACAGCTGGAGGAAAACAAACCCCCAAGTAGTGTGAGTGAAATCATTTGCATAGAACTCTATACTAGTTGAAACGTCATACGGGTGCACTCTCAAATCGAAGCAAGGAAAACCAGCAACAAATCCGATTTGCTTTTGTGAGAACTTTCATAATTTTTTTTTTGTTCGCAGTGGTACTTCTCTTCTCTGCTACAGCCGTATCGATTACAATACTTTGCAGATGACATTACATGAGGTTGACTGGTCCTTACTTTATAATATAAGCCTAATAAAAAAAAATTATACACAAACTTTAACATATATAGTCCAACGATTCCACATATTGTATGGATGATACCCTGAACAGGTCGTTAGGCTATTGGATTATTAGATATTTATTCGGGAAGTGATCCTGATTTGGCCGTCGATTTCCCGAATATGCGTCTGGTAGAACTCTATGATACATTCGTTCCAGTTCGTGTGTCTAAACCTTTCCATAACAAATTCCATTTTAACGACGAAATACGTAATGCTATGATATCGAGAGATGTGGCATACAATCAGTGGATTAACAGTCGAAGTGAACCAAATCATGCGCAATATAAACGTTTGCGAAACCGGGTTAATCATTTAATTTCCAAAGCCAAATCAGATTATGTGTGTGGAGTATTGAATTCGTGTGATTCTAGTAAGCGATTGTGGAAGAAATTAAAAGATCTTAATATCTCCATATCCCAAGATAAGAAACTACACACGTCGAATACTGGTGATGAAATAAATTCGTATTTCAGCGGGAATTTCATAGCTGACCCAGAATAGACCTTTCTCGTCAAAAAATTTTATATGATAGGATGCTTCCTTTTTTATCCCCAATTCGTTACTGCCGATTGCCGCGATGATTTGGTACCTCTAACTATTGAAAAAAATCAAAAATAGTGCAAGCTGCTCACTTAACCCCATATTCTGAATACCTATCTTGCCTTGTCTCCCCGTATTTCTACACCATTTGGATGAATTTCCTGTGGGGAATACTAAAAGGATGCCAGATCTGCATATATATTAGTAAATCTGCAGATTTTGCATTTTCACTGCAGATGTTTTGCAGATTACAAATATTTAGCAGAACAAAGCCTATGCCAGCCAATTTATACACAAGCCTTCAACATTTTTGATCATTTAAAATATATACATACTACATTTCTACAGTCGAGTCTCCTACTACGCGGTTAACTGGGGACGTGAAATAGGAATCCGCGTTGTAGGATACCCATAGCTTATGGGATTTCGACTAATTGGGGCTGTGGCCGATTATTTCGTCCGCGTCAACATGTAGCGCCATACTTTCTTTAACAAAGTTGTTGTACTCACTTGGGCCTACAACTTAGAGTAATTGGGTATCAAATTAGTTGAGAACTGTGCCGCCAGGGGTGTTATGAAGAAAGAGTAAATAAATCGAACTTCTCGTCGTAAATTCGACTATCATCAAATGGATTCAATGTCAAATATATCAAGACCCCGATTATTTTGAAAGGTGGTAACTTCGGGAAATTTGTAAAAGAAGTCCAGACCTTCTAGATGGCAGAAAGTATAACTCGCAATTGTCCCACCAGGCGGCGCTAGTGAAAATGCAAATATTCAACACATGTTAAAATAATTCTATATCTCAACATCGTGATTAGATAGAGTAGTACTGTCTTCAGCAAAGTTGCTCGAGAGGTCGAGGACTACCCAACGGTAACAGATTAGTTTGGAATACTCTCACTATGCGGCGCTAGTGAGCGTAGAAGCTTTCAGCACATGGTAGATTATGATATATCTCAAAAGTCCAACAACTTGGAGAAATTGTGCTTTCGGCAAAGTTCTCAAGGAGGTCAAGGGCTACTCGATTATGGATAGATTAAACTGGAATGGACCCGCCAGGCGGCGCTAGTGAGCATTATTTTTCAAAGCATATATCTCTAGATCTTGATCATTTGGAAGGGTGGTGTCTTTGGCAATATTCATAGGCAGGTCGAGCTCTGTCCTACGGCGAACAAATTAGTTCAGAACTCGCTCACAAGATGGAGCGCCATGAATGCGAATGAAATTTTCTTAACATTATAGATATATTTCTAAAGTCTGATAATGTAGGTAAACGCTGTTTTTGGTAAAGTTCTTCAGGGGGACAAGTGCTGTTTGACAATGTATAGAAAAATTTCGATTTTACCCGCTAGGTGACGCTAGTGAGCACGAATTTTTCCCTTAAATTTCTGCATCTCGATATAAAGACAATTTTGAAGGATGGTGTCTTCAACAAAGTTGCTCGAGAGGTCGAAGACTACCCAACGGTAACAGATTAGTTTAGAATACTCTCACTATGCGGCGCTAGTGAGCGTAGAGGATTTCAGCATGTAGTAGATAATGATAAATCTCAAAAGTCTAATAACTTGGATAGATGATGTTTTCGGTAAAGTTTTTGAAGAGGTCAAAGGCTACTCGATTATGGAACTTGTCTACTAGGCGTCGCTAATAAGAATGACAAGTTGCTGTTTGACAATGTATAGCAAAATTTTTTATTTTACCCCCTAGGTGACACTAGTGAGCACGCATTTTTCTTTTCAATTTCTGTATCACAACATTAAGGCAGCTTAGAAGGGTTGTGTCTTCAACAAAGTTGCTCGAGTGGTCGAGGATTACCCAACGGTAACAGATTAGTTTAGAATACTCTCACTATGCTGCGATAGTGAGCGTACATGCTTTCAGCATGTGGTAGATTGTGATATATTTCAAACGTCCAATGATGGCGCTTTCAGCAAAGTTTTAAAATGGCTCAAAGACTACTTGATTATGGATAGAAGAAATTGAAATGGACTCGCAAGGTTACGGTAGTGAGCAAGTATATATTTTAAATTCTGTATCTCGAGATCATGATAGTTTGCAACGGTGATGTCTTTGGTATGGTGAACAGATTAGTTTAGAACTCACCCATTAGGCGGCGCAAAGGAGGATAAAACTTTCAGAATATTGTAGATCCATTTTTAAAGTCTGGTAATTCAGGTGACTGTAGGTGACGCTAGTAAGCACGTTTTCTGCGTGAGCACGCATTTTTTCAATTTCAGCATTTCAATATTAGGGCAGTTTTGAAAGCCGGTATCTTCAACAAAATTGTTTGATAGGTCAAGGACTACCCAATGGTGACCGATTAGTTTGGTATACTCTCACTATGCGGCGTTAGTGGGTGTGGAAGCTTTCAGCACATGGTAGATTATGATTTATCTCAGAAGACAAATAAATTAGACAGATGGTGTTGTCGGAAAAGTTTTTGAGGAAGAATAAGGGCTACTCGATTATGAATAGATTATTTACTGCTCTGATTCTTGTTAATTTCATCTAAATTTCTGAAGTAGTCTCGAAACGGATAAGAGGATAAATTCATCAACCCATTCTCTGGCACATAATGAGAGTATTCAAAACCAATCTGCCATCATCAGACAGCTCTAGATCTACCGATGAATTTCACCTAAGAAAGTCTTCTTCTAAACTGTCATGATTTTGAGGTAGTGAAATTTGTAAACTAAAATCCACGTTAATCTGATAACACCACTTTCTCCTCCCCCTTTCTTCTTTTTTTCACGTTAATCTGATAACACCATTTTCATCGACACGAATGCACCGCTCTTCAGTGTAAAGTGTCATAAATAAACAACAACAACAACCATTTTCATGAATTATCAAACTTTTGACTTAATTTGACTTAATCTACAGTAGAAGTTGTATTCTCCATTGCAATGAGTGAGTTCTGAACAAATCTGATCACCGTAAGATAAAACTCAACCTGTCGATGAATTTTGCCAAAGATACTACTCATCCAAATTATCCTGATCCCGAGAAATAAGAATTGGAAAAAAAATTGCTTGCTCACTAGCGCCGCCACTCCAATTCAGTCTGCCTATAATCGAACAGCCCTTGATTTCCTCAAGAACCGAAAATACAATCTTTCTAAGTTAGAGATGTATCATAATTTACCAGGTCCCAAAAGTTTCTGCGCTCACTAGCGCAGCATAGTGACAGTATTCTAAATTAATCTGTTACCGTTGGATAGTCCTCGACCTCTCAAGCAACTTTGTTGAAGATACTACCATTATAAACTGCCTTTATGTTGAGATGCAGAAATTGAAAAGAAAAATGCGTGCTCACTAGTGTCACTTAACGGAAAAAATAAAAATTTTCCCATACATATCAAACAGCACTTGTCCCCCTGGAGAACTTTACCAAAACCAGCGTTTTCCTAAATTACCAGACTTTAGAAATATATCTATAATGTTGAGAAAGTCTCATTCGCATTAGCGCCATCTAGTTGGCGAGTACTGAACTAATTTGTTCGCCTTAAGACAGAGCTCGACCTGTCTATGAATATTGCCAAATACACCACCCTCCCAAATGATCATAATCTCGAGATACTGGATATGAAAAATAATGCGCACTAGCGCCAACTAGCGGGATCATTCAACTTTAATCTATCCATAATCGAGTAGCCTTTGACCTCCTCAAGAACTTTGCCGAAAACATCATCTTTCCAAGGTATTCGACTTTTGAGATATATCATTATCTACTACATGCTGAAAGCATCTACGCTCACTAGCGCCGCATAGTGAGATTATTATAAACTAATCTGTTACCGTTGGGTAGTCCTCGACCTCTCGAGCAACTTTGTTGAAGACATCATCCTTCTAAAATGCCTTTATATCGAGATGCAGAAATTGAAAGGAAAAATTCGTGCTCACTAGCGTCACCTAGCGAGTAAAATCGAAATTTTTCTATACATTTGCAAACAGCACTTGTTCCCCTGAAGAACTTTACCAAAACCAGCGTTTACCTAAATTATCAGACTTTAGAAATATATCTATAATGTAGAGAAAGTTTCATTCTCATTAGCGCCATCTAGTGGGCGAGTTCTGAACTAATTTGTTCACCGTAGGACAGAGCTCAACCTGCCTATGAATATTGCCAAAGACACCACCATTCCAAATGATCATGATCTCGAGATACATGCTGTGTAAAAAAATGCTCACTAGCGCCGCCTGGCGGGTCCATTCATTTAATCTATCCATAATCGAGTAGCCTTTGACCTCCTCAAGCACTTTGCCGAAAACACCATTGTTCCAAGTTATTAGACTTTTGAGATATATCATAATCTACCATGTGCTGAAAGCTTCAACGCTCACTAGCGCCACATAGTGAGAGTAATCCTAACTAATCTGTTACCGTTGGGTGGTCCTCGCCCTCTCAAGCAACTTTGCTGAAGACAGTACTACTCCATCTAATCACGATGTTGAGATATAGAATTATTTTAACATGTGTTGAATATTTGCATTAGCACTAGCGCCGCCTGGTGGGGCAATTGCGAGTTATTTTTTCTGCCATCTAGAAGGTCTGAACTTCTTTTACAAATCCTCCGAAGACACAACCTTTCAAAATAATCAGGGTCTTGATATATTTGACATTGAATCCATTTGATGATAGTCGAATTTACGACGAGAAGTTCGATTTATTTACTCTTTCTTCATAACACCCCTGGCGGCACAGTTCTCAACTAATTTGATACCCAATTACTCTAAGTTGTAGGCCCAAGTGAGTACAACAACTTTGTTAAAGAAAGTATGGCGCTACATGTTGACGCGGACGAAATAATCGGCCACAGCCCCAATTAGTCGAAATCCCATAAGCTATGGGTATCCTACAACGCGGGTACCGCGCAGTAGGAATCCGCGCAGTAGGAAGCCGCGTTGTAGGAATCCGCGTAGTAGGAGACTCGACTGTATGTCAAATTTATTGAAGATTTTTGTAGCAATCTGCAGACTTTTATATTTTCACTGCAGGCTATTGTTTAAATAGACCTGGCATCACTGATGCTGAAATGATTCATTCATATACCTGTCAAAAACATAGAGCATTGCATGAAAATGTATAACCTCACTTTTCTGACAGTTCAGTGTGCTTGTTTACCTAAGAATTGTTTACATGGACTTTTAAAATTTACATTACTTGAATACTTTCGATACTCTTTGAAAGACTATCAACTCATGAGGATTGGAACAATGGGAACCTGGTGCCACATTATGCAACCAATTCTAATCGACCTTTTCACACAAGCTTGAATACAATAAACCTGTCGTTTCGAGATGCGTAATGTCACCCCTGGTTCATACATTGACCAATCGGCGCTGGATGCAAAACCCGGTGGCATATGCTGAATCGTAAGATCAAGCATTGGGCTATAAAACGATTGCTTTCTGGATGATGGATAAGGATTTGTACACATTTGTTTGTTTGCTCGTGGGTTAAGTCCTAACAAGATGATCCGATTTATTACTCATTTTTAGGTGGTGAAGTTTACCTGAACTTTATAGGTAACGAATTCGGTCGATGATAAGTTGTTGAAATGATCGTTCACTGCCCATACCAGAAACGTTTCCATTGGTCAGAATGCCTACCAGCGTATGATAGCTGCAAACATGAGGACAACAAGGTTATCGCTTTCGAATGGAACAATTATTTATTATTCGTGTTCAAGTTCCATTACAGCAAAAGTTTCGTCGATTGACGATTATCGCATTGTCGTTGATTTAGCCAGCAAATGCTAAACAGTGCTCGGCACTGACAATAAGGAGTAAGAAGGATTTGATAGGAGTGATAAGAATGAAGAGCATTATACATTCTGGAAGAATATCAGGGAGGAGAAATTATATGTAAATTTATATTATATCCCGAGTTGCCATCATTTTTGCACCGCAATAAAGCTATCTGGAACTGCTTTCTTGTTCAAATTGGCGGGAAATAACTAGGCAGCGAATGATAAATTGCATAGTCAATTTATTCACTTTTTCGGAAGAATAAGTAATTAGTATGTTGTGAATATATATGTGTCGCCGGTGCCGTGTGTTATGGTGGTACCGAACGGAACCGTTGGTCAGCAGACCGTCCTTGTCGTACTGGTCATAGATGCGACGTTTTTTCTCATCTGATAGCACTTGACATGTTTCGGAGATCTGTCTTAACGCTCTCTACTTAGCGCAGGATACGCGAAACCGCTGCTAGCTTTCGAAAGGAAACTCCTAGCTGCTGCTACTCTATCAGTCTCTCTCTCTCTCGACTGAGGACTACAATTTCGGTCGACTAAATTGTGCTATGAAAATTGTACTTCCTGGAATTTCACCTAACGAGATCAATTCATTGTGAGGAATTTCGCTGCGTTCCAATATTGCTTGCCTCTGTAGGTGATGATGTGTGTGGATTCACTTCGGCAGCCATGTCTTATGTTTTGGGTGATTTTGCTATCTTATTCTGCTGAATAAACCATCTGGCTAAAGCCTCTACGTTATACTATGGTCACTTTAAAAACGCATTGCTATTTAATCTTGTAGCTCTTGGCAAGTCAGTCCTGGCACTGTTCTCGACTAATCCTGGCACTATACCGCTGAAGTCGCACTTATTACGGTGATCAAACTTGGCGAGAGCGGCAGTGGTTTCGTCGGAATAGACCTTTCTCGTCAAAAAATTTTATATGATAGGATGCTTCCTTTGTTATCCCTAATTCGTTACTGCCGATTGCCGCGTTGATTTGGTACCTCTAACTATTGAAAAAAACAAAAATAGTGCAAGCTGCCCATTTAACCCCATATTCTGAATACCTATCTTGCCTTGTTTCCCCGTATTTTTACACCATTTGGATGAATTTCCTGTGGGGAATACTAAAAGGATGCCAGATCTGCATATATATTAGTAAATCTGCAGATTTTGCATTTTCACTGCAGATGTTTTGCAGATTACAAATATTTAGCAGAACAAAGCCTATGCCAGCCAATTTATACACAAGCCTTCAACATTTTTGATCATTTAAAATATATACATACTACATTTCTATGTCAAATTTATTGAAGATTTTTGTATCAATCTGCAGACTTTTATATTTTCACTGCAGGCTATTGTTTAAATAGACCTGGCATCACTGATGCTGAAATGATTCATTCATATACCTGTCAAAACATAGAGCATTGCATGAAAATGTATAACCTCACTTTTCTGACAGTTCAGTGTGCTTGTTTACCTAAGAATTGTTTACATGGACTTTTAAAATTTACATTACTTGAATACTTTCGATACTCTTTGAAAGACTATCAACTCATGAGGATTGGAACAATGGGAACCTGGTGCCACATTATGCAACCAATTCTAATCGACCTTTTCACACAAGCTTGAGTACAATAAACCTTTCGTTTCGAGATGCGTAATGTCACCCCTGGTTCATACATTGACCAATCGGCGCTGGATGCAAAACCCGGTGGCATATGCTGAATCGTAAGATCAAGCATTGGACTATAAAACGATTGCTTTCTGGATGATGGATAAGGATTTGTACACATTTCCACATAGATCTTTCATTAGGGCCTAAATCGCAAATGTAAACAAACTGCGTTTTCGCTATTATGATATTATGCAACAAAAATACTACAAGATTGAGGTGAAAATTAGTTAAAATGGTTTTTAGTTCGATTTATAATTAAAGAAAACAAAACGGCGAAACATACATTTTCTTCAAGGTTTCTACTTAGACCCTTCTTCTCATATGGAATATAAAGGCTAAACTTACATTTTAGACAGAACCGGTCGTACGGTTATTATACACAAAATTATTCTTTAAACGGCGGTTCTATTATATAAATGATAAGCAATATCTACTATAATCATGTCTACTCGACAGTTTTGCACATAAACATTCGAATATTTTGATATTTTCATGAAATTTGAAAAAGGATGTACACGCTCTTTCATTTACATTGCGTTTCTATGCGCCCATTTTCTGAGCCCTATTAAAAAGTATACTGTCAAGCTCGCCCATTTACCCAGCCCTACCCAGCAAGACAGAATCAGTTTAGCCCATTTACCGCGCCCTTCTTAAAATTATGTAAACGGTTTAGCCCCTTCGCAAATGGTGGTTGCTGAAGTGCGAAATCACGACTGGAATGCAAATTGGGCGTAAGCATTTTTTTAGTTTCTACCCACTAAAAGCACATAGGAATTAAATTCTTTGTTATATTGTCATAAGGTTCAACCAAAGATGCTTCCGGAAAAACATGACCATAAAGTAATTTATACCTACAATAAAAACTATTTAGAAAAGCGTCGCCGAATATTGAAACTGACTTTTCCTCGCTTTTCTCCATTTGAGTACATTGCGACTTAGGCCCTAATGAAAGATCTGTGTCGATTTGTTTGTTTGTCCACCAGTCACAGGTGGAGGAAAACAAATCGAAAATAGCTTTTCGGTCGGATTTTTTGTCGTGACTAACGACTTACCTTTCAATATAGGGGCCCCTTTTCAAAATTTCGGAAGAAAAATGATGTAAGATTTTGAACGCTTATATCTTTTGTTGTACTGAATGGATTTAATCAATTTCTTCGGCATTTTGTCGAAAATATTTGTACCATTGTTGTATTAAATTTTGGAATATGTAGGATATTCATTATCAACGGAAAAATAGTGTTTTGAAAAATCTTTCGAAAACGACTCGGAAAAGTGAAATTTTTCAGCCCATCCCGCACAGAGCCGTCAAAATGGTGCAGCAAATGAACAATAAAATAATGAAAAGTTTATATAAAGGTCCACTACATGTTTGTTCCTATGATTATTCGTATTGGGTTGCTTGACGAGAGCAGTTGGTGGGGGAAAGCCGGGATATTAATTTTGGTTAAGCCATTAGAAGTCGGACGGAAAGGAAAGGCTCATGCACGCCACGAGAACGAGCGAGAAAGCGATAGTAGTGCATATAAGCGAAAGCGTTACGTACATTTTGAACCTTATTAACTTTTCTTCTACAAAACGGATTGCCAATCTTGTTTCATAAATTGGAAGGAAAACGTTCAATGCTTGCTACCGATACGTTCTTTGCTATATAAAATTTGTTTAAATAGTTCGAAAACTACTTTAAATGAAATCAACATTAATGATAAAACCTATAAATAGGGGTGTCGCAGCTTTTCTCAAAGCCAGACGTGTGTAAGACGCAGTGCATAACAGACGTGCGTGGTCGTGAGAAGCTGCATCGGACGACCAATCAAATCAGCTACCATCGGAGAGAAGAAGAAAAACGTTGGTAGAGGTGGTGGCGGTGAGAAGTCCAAAAAGCCAAAGGCTAAGAAACGCAGTCACTGAAAAGGCGGTGGTAACTGCCACTAAAAATGCCACCAAAACATCGAAGGCTGCAAAGCGTACTCATTCGGTGTGAGCTGCGAAAGGGGAAAGATCGTATGGATGTACGCAGTAAAAACAATCGTCGGCAAGGTTTGAATTGTTTTAAAAGATTCCCGTCTTGTATCAACATAGTTATCTACAAACCGTCCTTATTAGGACGAATACAAAATGGAAAAAGAATTCAATTAGAAAGTTTCTTTTATTAACTGGTATTAAATTTGCGCTTGGTAATTCTGTACTTTTACCAGTGAATCATAAGAAAATGTTTTTCTAATCTACAAACCCGAAGGTTTTGCAAATCCTTCCAAAAAAATCAGTGAATGTGGCAACTCTACCACTAAGCGAAAGCTACACCAAAACGAATGATGAAAATATTTTCATTTATCGAACAAAAGGACGTCCTTCCATCTGCATTGTAAAGTCAATAAATAGGAACACCATGATGAAAATCGTGCTCATTCGGTGTGAGCTGCGAAAGGGGAAAGATCGTACGGATGTACGCAGTAAAAACAATCGTCGGCAAGGTTTGAATTGTTTTAAAAGATTCCCGTCTTGAATCAACATAGTTATCCACAAACCGTCCTTATTAGGACAAAGGCAAAATGGAAAAAGAATTTAATTAGAAAGTTTCTTTTATTAACTAGTATTAAGTTTGCGCTTGGTAATTCTGTACTTTTACCAGTGAATCAGAAAATGTTTTTCTAATCTACAAACCCGAAGGTTTTTGCAAATCCTTCCAAAAAAATCAGTGAATGTGGCAACTCTACCACTAAGCGAAAGCTACACCAAAACGAATGATGAAAATATTTTCATTTATCGAACAAAAGGACGTCCTTCCATCTGCATTGTAAAGTCAATAAATAGGAACAGCTTGATGAAAAGTGTGCTCATTCGGCGTGAGCTGCGAAAGGGGAAAGATCGTACGGATGTACGCAGTAAAAACAATCGTCTGCAAGGTTTGAATTGTTTTAAAAGATTCCCGTCTTGAATCAACATAGTTATCCACAAACCGTCCTTATTAGGACAAAGGCAAAATGGAAAAAGAATTTAATTAGAAAGTTTCTTTTATTAACTAGTATTAAGTTTGCGCTTGGTAATAGACCTTTCTCGTCCGACCTAACCCCCTGTTTTCTTATTTTTATTCAAAAGACTACACATTTTTAAGAATATTTCCGCTGAAATGAGACTTTTTAGAGCTATCGTGATTTTTTAAAGATTTTTTTTAAATTTGAAAAATGCAAGAATGTTGAGTATTTTTTCACCTTTGCAAGAATGGTGGGACTCAAAATATGTGTTTGGGCAGCACTGTTTTGTATATTTTTGCTTGGCTTCCTGGCAACGCGGCAAATGAAGTGGTGAGTCGCGGTACAAAGTTCATTGGATATGTAAACCAAAGAGAATAGGGAAAGAGACGAATAGTGTGAAGCCAAAAATACCTTATTGAGCAGACCAATCGTGCAATGTAAATAAACATTACTCATGCCTGAGTTGGAGGAGATAAGTATTGTACTTCTATCAAAAAAGAAATTTGAATTTTCGTCAGAATTTAGTTCAATCGTGATTGTAAGGTGCATTCTAGAGTATATGTATGAGTAAAAATAAGCTTTAGAATTATTTCATCTCTTTGTTTCGAAATGCACATCGTTTGATAAACAAATCCATCGATCGACATACGGTTTGTTTTCAAAATATAATAGGAGTCATTTAAAGTGCTGCCTGTAGAAGCGGTTGCCAAAATTCTAGTGTTGAAATCATCATAAAGGGAGTGTTGCCGTTTTGACTGATTTTCACTCTTCGTCTCTTTCACTATTCTCTTTGATGTAAACAAACTAAAGTGAACCTCTCGGTGGAGAACGTTGCATGGTAATGTTTAACCTCACTTTTTTGACAGTTCAAAGAGATTGTTTACATGATCTTGGAATTTTTGTTGATTCGATCATAGTATGAGAAACTTGGTTTGGTTCGCTGCCAAATGTTAACACTTTCCCAACAAGGTCGCTCAGCTGTATTTTTTAATTGATGTCGGCATCATACATTGTTCCGTTAAATTTAACATTTTTACTTTTCTTGTACATGATTCATTGAAGAAGCAAGGAATTTCCAGCTAAACATTTGAAAAAGGCCTATAAAATGATTATAAAGGATTATTGTAACTGATTCCAAAAGGATTATAAAGGCAGTGAAATACGTACTCAATGAATTAAGGGGTGTGTCTGATGTAAACAAGATGCGCAATCAAACTAAATAAAACAGTATTCAATTTTTAAATAGAATTATAATGAATTCGACCAAAACTTCTTTTGCCTTTTTCTCATTTTCAAATGTTTGGGTAGAATTTAGATTATTTTATCGTTGTTGCGATCAATTTCGTTTGGTTTGTTTTGTTCACAATGTTCACGCAGAGCATTTTGGTGATCTATGGCAATTGATGACCTTTACACCCCATACTAGGTCCGCTCCTGTTGCAGCTGTTTCGCCCTGTCCGGCACCGAGTCAACCGATGGTCCAACCTGCGCCGCACTCGTCTGTCGCTATGTCAATGGAAGGGACTTGGATTAAAGGCCAAAATTTCAGCTACGGTTGGTGCAATCGGTTTGCCTTCGGCCACGTTGGACATTCGGCTAACGGGAATATTCAGCGATTCCGATTCGAAGGAAGCAGCGCCAGTAGCAGACTGCTTCGGTTCAGCAATACGCTCCGGTATCGGACGAAGCTAACACTCCGACAGGACGAAGGTTTCAACGAGGGGCTCAGGCATAAGTAGCAGAGTCCTTGCACTTCCTGCTTGTCGAGTGAACAATTCCGACGAAACCACTGCCGCTCTCGCCAAGTTTGATCACCGTAATAAGTGCGACGTCAGCGGTATAGTGCCAGGATTAGTCGAGAACAGTGCCAGGACTGACTTGCCAAGAGCTACAAGATTAAATAGCAATGCGTTTTTAAAGTGACCATAGTATAAGGTAGAGGCTTTGGCCAGATGATTTATTCAGCAGAATAAGATAGCAAAATTACCCAAAACATAAGACCTGGCTGCTGAAGTGAATCCACACACATCATCACCTACAGAGGCAAGTAATATTGGAACGCAGCGAAATTCCTCACAATGAATTGATCTCGTTAGGTGAAATTTCAGGAAGTACAATTTTCATAGCACAATTTAGTCGACCGAAATTGTAGTCCTCAGTCGAGAGAGAGACTGATAGAGTAGCAGCAGCTAGGAATTTTCTTACGAAAGCTAGCAGCGGTTTCGCGTATCCTACGCTAAGTAGAGAGCGTTAAGACAGATCTCCGAAACATGTCAAGTGCTATCAGATGAGAAAAAACGTCGCATCTATGACCAGTGCGACAAGGACGGTCTGCTGATCAACGGTTCCGTCCGGTACCACCATAACACACGGCACCGGCGACACATATATATTCACAACATATTGTTTGTGGCACTAAAAACTGGATTCTAACCGCACTGCGCACTTACCGTTCTTTCATTAAATTCTTCTCATAGACTGGTTAGTTCGACTAGTCTGTCTATGAAAGTACCATCTCTATCACTGGAAATACATGTGTTTTGACAGCTCGCAGTTTTGAGATCACTCGCACTTTGAAAGTGCGGAGTCCAGGTTGGTGGGAAGTGCGCAATACTAATTACTTATCCTTCCGAAAAAGTAAATAAATTGACTATGCAATTTATCATTCGCTGCCTAGTTATTTCCTGCCAATTTGAACAAGACAGCAGTTGCAGAAAGCTTTATTGCGGTGCAAAAATGATGGCAACTCGGGATATAATATAAATTTACATATAATTTCTCCTCCCTCCAGAATGTATAATGCACTGCATTCTTATCACTCCTATCAAATCCTTCTTACTCCTTAATGTCAGTGTCGAGCACTGTTTTGCATTTGCCGGCTAAATCAACGACAATGCGATAATCGTCAATCGACGAAACTTTTGCTGTAATGGAACTTGAACACGAATAATAAATAATTGTTCCATTCGAAAGCGATAACCTTGTTGTCCTCATGTTTGCAGCTATCATACGCTGGCAGGCATTCTGACCAATGGAAACGTTCTTCGATATGGGTATTGAACGATCATTTCAACAACTTATCATCGACCGAATTCGTTACCTATAAAGTTCAGGTAAACTTCACTACCTAAAAATGAGTAATAAATCGGATCATCTTGTTAGGACTTAACCCACGAGCAAACAAACAAATGTGTACAAATCCTTATCCATCATCCAGAAAGCAATCGTTTTATAGCCCAATGCTTGATCTTACGATTCAGCATATGCCACCGGGTTTTGCATCCAGCGCCGATTGGTCAATGTATGAACCAGGGGTGACATTACTCATCTCGAAACGAAAGGTTTATTGTATTCAAGCTTGTGTGAAAAGGTCGATTCGAATTGGTTGCATAATGTGGCACCACTGGTGCCGCACCAGGTTCCCATTGTTCCAATCCTCATCCCTCTTGAGTTGATAGTCTTTCAAAGAGCATCGAAAGTATTCAAGTAATGTAAATTTTAAAAGTCCATGTAAACAAGTCTTAGGTAAACAAGCACACTGAACTGTCAGAAAAGTGAGGTTATACATTTTCATGCAATGCTCTATGTTTTTGACAGGTATATGAATGAATCATTTCAGCATCAGTGATGCCAGGTCTATTTAAACAATAACCTGCAGTGAAAATATAAAAGTCTGCAGATTGCTACAAAATCTTCAATAAATTTGACATAGAAATGTAGTATGTATATATTTTAAATGATCAAAAATGTTGAAGGCTTGTGTATAAATTGGCTGGCATAGGCTTTGCTCTGCTAAATATTTGTAATCTGCAAAACATCTGCAGTGAAAATGCAAAATCTGCAGATTTACTAATATATATGCAGATCTGGCATCCTTTTAGTATTCCCCACAGGAAATTCATCCAAATGGTGTAAAAATACGGGGAAACAAGGCAAGATAGGTATTCAGAATATGGGGTTAAATGAGCAGCTTGCACTATTTTTGATTTTTTCAATAGTTAGAGGTACCAAATCATCGCGGCAATCGGCAGTAACGAATTGGGGAATAAAAAGGAAGCATCCTATCATATAAAATTTTTTGACGAGAAAGGTCTATTCTGTACTTTTACCAGTGAATCATAAGAAAATGTTTTTCCAATCTACAAACCCGAAGGTTTTTGCAAATCCTTCCAATAAAATCAGTGAATCTGGCAACTCTGCCACTAAGCGAAAGCTACACCAAAACGAATGATGAAAATATTTTCATTTATCGAACAAAAGGACGTCCTTCCATCTGCGTTGTAAAGTCAATAAATAGGAACAGCTTGATGAAAATCGTGCTCATTCGGTGTGAGCTGCGAAAGGGGAAAGATCGTACGGATGTACGCAGTAAAAACAATCGTCGGCAAGGTTTGAATTGTTTTAAAAGATTCCCGTCTTGAATCAACATAGTTATCCACAAACCGTCCTTATTAGGACAAAGGCAAAATGGAAAAAGAATTTAATTAGAAAGTTTCTTTTATTAACTAGTATTAAGTTTGCGCTTGGTAATTCTGTACTTTTACCAGTGAATCATAAGAAAATGTTTTTCCAATCTACAAACCCGAAGGTTTTTGCAAATCCAAGAAAATCAGTGAATCTGGCAACTCTGCCACTAAGCGAAAGCTACACCAAAACGAATGATGAAAATATTTTCATTTATCGAACAAAAGGACGTCCTTCCATCTGCATTGTAAAGTCAATAAATAGGAACAGCTTGATGAAAAGTGTGCTCATTCGGCGTGAGCTGCGAAAGGGGAAAGATCGTACGGATGTACGCAGTAAAAACAATCGTCTGCAAGGTTTGAATTGTTTTAAAAGATTCCCGTCTTGAATCAACATAGTTATCCACAAACCGTCCTTATTAGGACAAAGGCAAAATGGAAAAAGAATTTAATTAGAAAGTTTCTTTTATTAACTAGTATTAAGTTTGCGCTTGGTAATTCTGTACTTTTACCAGTGAATCAGAAAATGTTTTTCTAATCTACAAACCCGAAGGTTTTTGCAAATCCTTCCAAAAAAATCAGTGAATGTGGCAACTCTACCACTAAGCGAAAGCTACACCAAAACGAATGATGAAAATATTTTCATTTATCGAACAAAAGGACGTCCTTCCATCTGCATTGTAAAGTCAATAAATAGGAACACCATGATGAAAATCGTGCTCATTCGGTGTGAGCTGCGAAAGGGGAAAGATCGTATGGATGTACGCAGTAAAAACAATCGTCGGCAAGGTTTGAATTGTTTTAAAAGATTCCCGTCTTGTATCAACATAGTTATCTACAAACCGTCTTTATTAGGACGAATACAAAATGGAAAAAGAATTCAATTAGAAAGTTTCTTTTATTAACTGGTATTAAGTTTGCGCTTGGTAATTCTGTACTTTTACCAGTGAATCATAAGAAAATGTTTTTCTAATTTACAAACCCGAAGGTTTTTGCAAATCCTTCCAAAAAAATCAGTGAATGTGGCAACTCTACCACTAAGCGAAAGCTACACCAAAACGAATGATGAAAATATTTTCATTTATCGAACAAAAGGACGTCCTTCCATCTGCATTGTAAAGTCAATAAATAGGAACACCATGATGAAAATCGTGCTCATTCGGTGTGAGCTGCGAAAGGGGAAAGATCGTACGGATGTACGCAGTAAAAACAATCGTCGGCAAGGTTTGAATTGTTTTAAAAGATTCCCGTCTTGAATCAACATAGTTATCCACAAACCGTCCTTATTAGGACAAAGGCAAAATGGAAAAAGAATTTAATTAGAAAGTTTCTTTTATTAACTAGTATTAAGTTTGCGCTTGGTAATTCTGTACTTTTACCAGTGAATCATAAGAAAATGTTTTTCCAATCTACAAACCCGAAGGTTTTTGCAAATCCAAGAAAATCAGTGAATCTGGCAACTCTGCCACTAAGCGAAAGCTACACCAAAACGAATGATGAAAATATTTTCATTTATCGAACAAAAGGACGTCCTTCCATCTGCATTGTAAAGTCAATAAATAGGAACAGCTTGATGAAAAGTGTGCTCATTCGGCGTGAGCTGCGAAAGGGGAAAGATCGTACGGATGTACGCAGTAAAAACAATCGTCTGCAAGGTTTGAATTGTTTTAAAAGATTCCCGTCTTGAATCAACATAGTTATCCACAAACCGTCCTTATTAGGACGAAGGCAAAATGGAAAAAGAATTTAATTAGAAAGTTTCTTTTATTAACTAGTATTAAGTTTGCGCTTGGTAATTCTGTACTTTTACCAGTGAATCAGAAAATGTTTTTCTAATCTACAAACCCGAAGGTTTTTGCAAATCCTTCCAAAAAAATCAGTGAATGTGGCAATTCTACCACTAAGCGAAAGCTACACCAAAACGAATGATGAAAATATTTTCATTTATCGAACAAAAGGACGTGGACGTCCTTCCATCTGCATTGTAAAGTCAATAAATAGGAACAGCTTGATGAAAAGTGTGCTCATTCGGCGTGAGCTGCGAAAGGGGAAAGATCGTACGGATGTACGCAGTAAAAACAATCGTCTGCAAGGTTTGAATTGTTTTAAAAGATTCCCGTCTTGAATCAACATAGTTATCCACAAACCGTCCTTATTAGGACAAAGGCAAAATGGAAAAAGAATTTAATTAGAAAGTTTCTTTTATTAACTAGTATTAAGTTTGCGCTTGGTAATTCTGTACTTTTACCAGTGAATCAGAAAATGTTTTTCTAATCTACAAACCCGAAGGTTTTTGCAAATCCTTCCAAAAAAATCAGTGAATGTGGCAACTCTACCACTAAGCGAAAGCTACACCAAAACGAATGATGAAAATATTTTCATTTATCGAACAAAAGGACGTCCTTCCATCTGCATTGTAAAGTCAATAAATAGGAACACCATGATGAAAATCGTGCTCATTCGGTGTGAGCTGCGAAAGGGGAAAGATCGTACGGATGTACGCAGTAAAAACAATCGTCGGCAAGGTTTGATTTGTTTTAAAAGATTCCCGTCTTGAATAAACATAGTTATCCACAAACCGTCCTTATTAGGACAAAGGCAAAATGGAAAAAGATGGGTTGGTAATGTATATGACATAACAGGGGTGTCGTGAGCACACTTCGAAGCTATTTCAAATCTTGCAAAGCATAAATTGACATAATTTCAATGCTTGTTCCTTTATGAATGAAATGACAAATTTTCAGGTCAACGCGGCAATAACTTTGCAATTTATAGAACAATTTTATATTTTTAGTTATCATATATTAACTGTCATCTCTTCCAAACAACTTAACCCTCTGCTGCCAACCACGTGGTTTTGCAGGGTTAAGGAGAATCATTGTAAAATGTCCAATACATAATTTTATGTTGTTACCTCCACTAAAACCACTTCAGAACACTCCCACCTGTCATACATGTACATTGTCTGCATGTTGAAATCAATATATGAAATTATTGACCTGTATTCAACGCGGAGAACTCGGTAATAAAATTGTTTTGCTGAATATACTAACGAACGGGATCCCCAGGAAAATTTCGCTGAGCCCGGTGAATCGAACTTAATGCGCAAAATTTAGCCATTTGAAGGAGATACAAGCAGAATTTTAAGAATATGAGCATCACGGTTATGTCCCGGACATTACCCGCCCCTAGTTTTTCGCTAAGCGTGTTCATTTCTGTACGGAAAAGATTCCGATGGCTGTTTCGAGAGATTTTAACATTGATATTTCAAAGCAAGAAAATTGTTCATTTCATGAATGAATGTCTCAACGAGCTTAGAATCCAGCGCATCCCCTATCAACGCAGACGCCAACAACAAAGGTTCTTTTCAGAACCACCATAATTATTATAAAGAATAACTTGAAACATTCCCACATATTTCATTGAGTATCATTCGATTTGAATTACAAGTCAAACGAGTAGTCACGACACTCCGGTTATGTCCTAGACATTACCCACCCATCTTTTTTATGATGGAACCTAACCAACCGGTATAGACTTATCCAGCTGCGTTGGTACTGTACCGTTTTGACGTTTGGATTGGGAGGAAAACAAACTACTCCTGCCCGGTCAAACCATTCGGAATTTGATTCGGAATCCTGAATGGAGTCAGTATGGATTCCAAATCAAATGCAACAACCGTTTGATGCATTTGATTTGGAATCCATAATGGCTCCATTCAGAAATCCGAACCGGTTCCGGAATGAGTTTAACTGGGTGGGCTTAAGGGGAGGGCGGTAGTATAAAATTGCGAAATCTTGGTGTGCAGTATTTCAAACGTCAGATATCTACACAGTACGTCTCATGAATAAGTTTTACAGCGACACAGAGCATTTCAACACCATTATAAATACTTCAGGCGAGCTAATTCGAACGTTTAAATTGGCTGAGTTTTATGTATGTCAGCTGGAGGAAAACAAAACCCAAAAGTGTGTGTGAAAGGAATTGCATAGAACTCTACAGCGACAAGGTCTACCCTAAAAAAGTTTAGGCAGACTTCAATTGGACAAAAAATGATTGGAACGGGAATTTGAAAAATATTTAATTCTCTTGTATTGTTGGACATACAAAACGGCGATGAACACGGTATGGATCTAGGGGCAGATCACTAAGAATGTATAACAAATTTGCATCAAATTGAAAAAAATGCATTTAATTTCCATTTTTGCATCAGCTTTGCACGGCCTCGCAAAAAAGTTTGTTTAACAAACGTCCTACGCTGATCCACTTTGTTCGACGTTTTGTTAAATGTAGGGCTAGTTTTTCTGTAGGGTTTTGACGTCTTACACGCAACGCAAACAACATTGCACGCAACGTAAAATACATTATGAATTTCTATGTTGATGGAAATAAATGCATTTAATTTCGCTGATTTTTAAAAATGCATCGCAAGTGATCTGCCCCTATGTATGGATTTTAGTTGCATTTCTCACTCACTTGTTTATGTACTTTCTCACATTCACAGTTAAGTGGCCACATTCCTCCCACATCTCCGACAGGTGTGGTTTCTGCGCTGGCCTATGTAAAGCATTTCGGCGCGTGCTTGCCGTTACGGAAGAACGAAAGGAACAAATCAGGTGCACCCTGACGATGCCAAATTTCTCCATTGCCTCGCTAGTGCAATCTAACTACATTACATGTTACAAACGCCGCCGAACCCTCATACAGCAGCTAATTATTTCCGAAAGCTGCTTTCAGATTTGGCCTAGCGCGGAAGAAGTTAACATCCAAGTGGATCCAGAGATAGTACACGAGGACGCGGACGATGAGCGATCAGATATCGAAAACGCTGTGGAAGACGCTGATGAATTAAACATTTTCCTTTGGAACCAAAAACCGAAATGCGCATCAAGGGAGAGAATGGGAAGATTTACGTTATTAGCGGGATGGGAGAGGAAAAAGTTGAAATGGGTGATTTGCAGAGCGTTTACGTCGATTTATGGATCCGGATCGCAACATGAAACAAAATAGTTCAAAGGGAGAAAAGGAATCTGCTGGTTTGCCGCTAAAGAAGGATCGTTCATTACCCATTCGGAACCGATGTCCATATTGTAATAGAGTTTGCGGACAAGTACCTGATGACGACGCACATTCGATGGCACACGAGTAGGTTAAGGTTTCACTTATTTTCTTTTCTGTAAATTCCAATTATATACTGTTTACTGTTACAGGTAAAAAGCCCTTCAAATGTGTCCCCACTGTTCGAAAACATTCACTCAATCGATAACGCTGAAGATACACGTCAGGTTTCACACCCGGGAAAACACGAGAATTTGCATACCACCGGGAAACTGTTCGATTGTCGCGATTGTGGTAAAAAGTATAACACATATGTGTCCAAAGGCAAGGTTTCTAATACCAACGTAAAGGAAAAGATGTACTCGTGTAAAATATACAGCCAAACATTCAAGCATCAGCAAAGCAGGGTGTACCACATGAGCAACAAAACCAAACACAAACGGTTCGACAGAGGTTTTGAGAGATCTGAAGACGGACGAAGGAGAGGCGATTTGACGAAGCTAAAATAACTTTCTCGTCCCCAAATTGTTAAAGCTACCATGCACAACACCGGACTACTTGAGCAATTTGTCCTGAGCATGTTTTTGGCAAGTGGTGAGGATAGTGTATCCGTTTATTGGGTAGTATTTGGCGCACCAACATTAGTAGCGTAAATATCCAGCGCCAGACGCAGGTTCCGTTTGATGGATTCGCTATCGACAGACTCTTCATCATCTCGACTTCCATGAGCTCATTCAGTACTTTATGATAAAATAACAATAGTCTAGACAGGCTACGGTCCGACCCGGATGTAGAATTCAACTAGATACATTCGACAATAATACCACGCAAGACTGGCAGTATACTCGACTGCTGTATGCTTTTCAAGAGCAGCTGATTTTTGGTGAACTATCGGAAAGGATTCAAACGAAATTGCATTTGCTTACATTTCAGCATGTATCAAACAATTGAATTCAAATAGTTTGTACCTTTCCGATTTATTTGAGGCATGATTTTCCTGGAAAGACAAACACCAACAGTATCAAAATAGCGCCGATTTTTTTTTAACGTGGCGAATGAATTTTTTAAAGTCACGTAAATAAAACAATCAATCAATCAGCCGAATTTCAAACCTTAACATTTTTTCGTTTTGACAACAAATTCTGTCAAAACACATCAGTTTCGCGTACGGCGTATTTTGCTATCCTGAATGAGCAAGGCACGTTTGTCAAACTTCTCCATCAACAAGTTTGACAAATTTCTCTATTAACAAGTTTGACAAACTTCTCTATCAACAAGTTTGACAAACTTTTCTATCGACAAGTTTGACAAACTGCAGCGTTACGCTGTTTGAAGTTTTGACAAACTGGTCAGTACACTGTTTGACAAATAGACAAATAATCGCTTTGACAAACACGAATGAAATATTTGGCAAACTGTGTTTGATCAAATATTTGAAGAGCCAGTACACAGCAGTTCAAATTTATTTCACGAAAGAAATATTTGACGTTATTACAAACAGTGTACTGGTAGCTTAACAAGATGATCCGATTTATTACTCATTTTTAGGTGGTGAAGTTTACCTGAACTTTATAGGTAACGAATTCGGTCGATGATAAGTTGTTGAAATGATCGTTCAATGCCCATACCGAAAAACGTTCCCATTGGTCAGAATGCCTACCAGCGTATGATAGCTGCAAACATGAGGACAACAAGGTTATCGCTTTCGAATGGAACAATTATTTATTATTCGTGTTCAAGTTCCATTACAGCAAAAGTTTCGTCGATTGACGATTATCGCATTGTCGTTGATTTAGCCGGCAAATGCAAAACAGTGCTCGGTGCTGACGATAAGGAGTAAGAAGGATTTGATAGGAGTGATTATAATGCAGAGCATTATAAATTCTGGAAGAATATCAGGGAGGAGAAATTATATGTAAATTTATATTATATCCCGAGTTGCCATCATTTTTGCACCGCAATAAAGCTTTCTGCAACTGCTGTCGTGTTCAAATTGGCAGGAAATAACTAGGCAGCAAATGATAAATTGCATAGTCAATTTATTTACTTTTTCGGAAGGATAAGTAATTAGTATGTTGTGAATATATATGTGTCGCCGGTGCCGTGTGTTATGGTGGTACCGGACGGAACTGTTGGTCAGCAGACCGTCCTTGTCGTACTGGTCATAGATGCGACGTTTTTTCTCATCTGATAGCATTTGACATGTTTCGGAGATCTGTCTTAATGCTCTCTACTTAGCGCAGGATACGTGAAACCGCTGCTAGCTTTCGAAAGAAAATTCCTAGCTGCTGCTACTCTATCAGTCTCTCTCTCGACTGAGGACTACAATTTCGGTCGACTAAATTGTGCTATGAAAATTGTACTTCCTGGAATTTCACCTAACGAGATCAATTCATTGTGAGGAATTTCGCTGCGTTCCAATATTACTTGCCTCTGTAGGTAATGATGTGTGTGGATTCACTTCGGCAGCCAGGTCTTATGTTTTGGGTGATTTTGCTATCTTATTCTGCTGAATAAATCATCTGGCTAAAGCCTCTACGTTATACTATGGTTACTTTAAAAACGCATTGCTATTTAATCTTGTAGCTCTTGGCAAGTCAGTCCTGGCACTGTTCTCGACTAATCCTGACACTATACCGCTGACGTCGCACTTATTACGGTGATCAAACTTGGCGAGAGCGGCAGTGGTTTCGTCGGAATTGTTCACTCGACAAGCAGGAAGTGCAAGGACTCTGCTACTTATGCCTGAGCCCCTCGTTGAAACCTTCGTCCTGTCGGAGTGTTAGCTTCGTCCGATACCGGAGCGTATTGCTGAACCGAAGCAGTCTGCTACTGGCGCTGCTTCCTTCGAATCAGAATCGCTGAATATTCCCGTTAGCCGAATGTCCAACGTGGCCGAAGGCAAACCGATTGCAGCAACACCACCCACCGTAGCTGAAATTTTGGCCTTTAATCCAAGTCCCTTCCATTGACATAGCGACAGACGAGTGCGGCGCAGGTTGGACCATCGGTTGACTCGGTGCCGGACAGGGCGAAACAGCTGCAACAGGACCGGACCTAGTATGGGGTGTAAAGGTCATCAATTGCCATAGATCACCAAAATGCTCAGCGACTAACATTGTGAACAAAACAAACCAAACCAAACGAAATTGATCGCAACAACGATAAAATAATCTAAATTCTACCCAAACACTTGAAAATGAGAAAAAGGCAAAAGAAGTTTTAGTCGAATTCATTATAATTCTATTTAAAAATTGAATACTGTTTTATTTAGTTTGATTGCGCATATTGTTTACATCAGACACACCCCTTAATTCATTGAGTACGTATTTCACTGCCTTTATAATCCTTTTGGAATCAGTTACAATAATCCTTTATAATCATTTTATAATAAGCGTATTGCTAGTTAGGACTTTCATATCAGCCGGGCTCTTTTATAATTTGTTATAAAATCATTATCAAAATTCTTCATAATCCATTGTTGCGTAATGTTTATGTACATGGCCAGATAGATAGTTTTTAACTGGGACGGAACGTTTGGATACGAAAAAACCTAATGTCAATTGTAGCCAGGGGGAGCTGTCAAATGCAGCCAAAGGGAACCGTCAAATGCAGTCATGGGGGACTGTCAAATGTAGCCAATCCATTTAAAATATGTGAGGAAGAAAGAGTGGCTATGCAAGACAAGAGATAAAATGAACAGAAAAAAAGATGGGTGGGTAATGTCTAGGACATAACCGGAGTGTCGTGACTACTCGTTTGACTTGTAATTCAAATCGAATGATACTCAATGAAATATGTGGGAATGTTTCAAGTTATTCTTTATAATAATTATGGTGGTTCTGAAAAGAACCTTTGTTGTTGGCGTCTGCGTTGATAGGGGATGCGCTGGATTCTAAGCTCGTTGAGACATTCATTCATGAAATGAACAATTTTCTTGCTTTGAAATATCAATGTTAAAATCTCTCGAAACAGCCATCGGAATCTTTTCCGTACAGAAATGAACACGCTTAGCGAAAAACTAGGGGCGGGTAATGTCCGGGACATAACCGTGATGCTCATATTCTTAAAATTCTGCTTGTATCTCCTTCAAATGGCTAAATTTTGCGCATTAAGTTCGATTCACCGGGCTCAGCGAAATTTTCCTGGGGATCCCGTTCGTTAGTATATTCAGCAAAACAATTTTATTACCGAGTTCTCCGCGTTGAATACAGGTCAATAATTTCATATATTGATTTCAACATGCAGACAATGTACATGTATGACAGGTGGGAGTGTTCTGAAGTGGTTTTAGTGGAGGTAACAACATAAAATTATGTATTGGACATTTTACAATGATTCTCCTTAACCCTGCAAAACCACGTGGTTGGCAGCAGAGGGTTAAGTTGTTTGGAAGAGATGACAGTTAATATATGATAACTAAAAATATAAAATTGTTCTATAAATTGCAAAGTTATTGCCGCGTTGACCTGAAAATTTGTCATTTCATTCATAAAGGAACAAGCATTGAAATTATGTCAATTTATGCTTTGCAAGATTTGAAATAGCTTCGAAGTGTGCTCACGACACCCCTGTTATGTCATATACATTACCAACCCATCTTTTTCCATTTTGCCTTTGTCCTAATAAGGACGGTTTGTGGATAACTATGTTTATTCAAGACGGGAATCTTTTAAAACAAATCAAACCTTGCCGACGATTGTTTTTACTGCGTACATCCGTACGATCTTTCCCCTTTCGCAGCTCACACCGAATGAGCACGATTTTCATCATGGTGTTCCTATTTATTGACTTTACAATGCAGATGGAAGGACGTCCTTTTGTTCGATAAATGAAAATATTTTCATCATTCGTTTTGGTGTAGCTTTCGCTTAGTGGTAGAGTTGCCACATTCACTGATTTTTTTGGAAGGATTTGCAAAAACCTTCGGGTTTGTAGATTAGAAAAACATTTTCTGATTCACTGGTAAAAGTACAGAATTACCAAGCGCAAACTTAATACTAGTTAATAAAAGAAACTTTCTAATTAAATTCTTTTTCCATTTTGCCTTTGTCCTAATAAGGACGGTTTGTGGATAACTATGTTGATTCAAGACGGGAATCTTTTAAAACAATTCAAACCTTGCAGACGATTGTTTTTACTGCGTACATCCGTACGATCTTTCCCCTTTCGCAGCTCACGCCGAATGAGCACACTTTTCATCAAGCTGTTCCTATTTATTGACTTTACAATGCAGATGGAAGGACGTCCACGTCCTTTTGTTCGATAAATGAAAATATTTTCATCATTCGTTTTGGTGTAGCTTTCGCTTAGTGGTAGAATTGCCACATTCACTGATTTTTTTGGAAGGATTTGCAAAAACCTTCGGGTTTGTAGATTAGAAAAACATTTTCTGATTCACTGGTAAAAGTACAGAATTACCAAGCGCAAACTTAATACTAGTTAATAAAAGAAACTTTCTAATTAAATTCTTTTTCCATTTTGCCTTCGTCCTAATAAGGACGGTTTGTGGATAACTATGTTGATTCAAGACGGGAATCTTTTAAAACAATTCAAACCTTGCAGACGATTGTTTTTACTGCGTACATCCGTACGATCTTTCCCCTTTCGCAGCTCACGCCGAATGAGCACACTTTTCATCAAGCTGTTCCTATTTATTGACTTTACAATGCAGATGGAAGGACGTCCTTTTGTTCGATAAATGAAAATATTTTCATCATTCGTTTTGGTGTAGCTTTCGCTTAGTGGCAGAGTTGCCAGATTCACTGATTTTCTTGGATTTGCAAAAACCTTCGGGTTTGTAGATTGGAAAAACATTTTCTTATGATTCACTGGTAAAAGTACAGAATTACCAAGCGCAAACTTAATACTAGTTAATAAAAGAAACTTTCTAATTAAATTCTTTTTCCATTTTGCCTTTGTCCTAATAAGGACGGTTTGTGGATAACTATGTTGATTCAAGACGGGAATCTTTTAAAACAATTCAAACCTTGCCGACGATTGTTTTTACTGCGTACATCCGTACGATCTTTCCCCTTTCGCAGCTCACACCGAATGAGCACGATTTTCATCATGGTGTTCCTATTTATTGACTTTACAATGCAGATGGAAGGACGTCCTTTTGTTCGATAAATGAAAATATTTTCATCATTCGTTTTGGTGTAGCTTTCGCTTAGTGGTAGAGTTGCCACATTCACTGATTTTTTTGGAAGGATTTGCAAAAACCTTCGGGTTTGTAAATTAGAAAAACATTTTCTTATGATTCACTGGTAAAAGTACAGAATTACCAAGCGCAAACTTAATACCAGTTAATAAAAGAAACTTTCTAATTGAATTCTTTTTCCATTTTGTATTCGTCCTAATAAAGACGGTTTGTAGATAACTATGTTGATACAAGACGGGAATCTTTTAAAACAATTCAAACCTTGCCGACGATTGTTTTTACTGCGTACATCCATACGATCTTTCCCCTTTCGCAGCTCACACCGAATGAGCACGATTTTCATCATGGTGTTCCTATTTATTGACTTTACAATGCAGATGGAAGGACGTCCTTTTGTTCGATAAATGAAAATATTTTCATCATTCGTTTTGGTGTAGCTTTCGCTTAGTGGTAGAGTTGCCACATTCACTGATTTTTTTGGAAGGATTTGCAAAAACCTTCGGGTTTGTAGATTAGAAAAACATTTTCTGATTCACTGGTAAAAGTACAGAATTACCAAGCGCAAACTTAATACTAGTTAATAAAAGAAACTTTCTAATTAAATTCTTTTTCCATTTTGCCTTTGTCCTAATAAGGACGGTTTGTGGATAACTATGTTGATTCAAGACGGGAATCTTTTAAAACAATTCAAACCTTGCAGACGATTGTTTTTACTGCGTACATCCGTACGATCTTTCCCCTTTCGCAGCTCACGCCGAATGAGCACACTTTTCATCAAGCTGTTCCTATTTATTGACTTTACAATGCAGATGGAAGGACGTCCTTTTGTTCGATAAATGAAAATATTTTCATCATTCGTTTTGGTGTAGCTTTCGCTTAGTGGCAGAGTTGCCAGATTCACTGATTTTCTTGGATTTGTAAAAACCTTCGGGTTTGTAGATTGGAAAAACATTTTCTTATGATTCACTGGTAAAAGTACAGAATTACCAAGCGCAAACTTAATACTAGTTAATAAAAGAAACTTTCTAATTAAATTCTTTTTCCATTTTGCCTTTGTCCTAATAAGGACGGTTTGTGGATAACTATGTTGATTCAAGACGGGAATCTTTTAAAACAATTCAAACCTTGCCGACGATTGTTTTTACTGCGTACATCCGTACGATCTTTCCCCTTTCGCAGCTCACACCGAATGAGCACGATTTTCATCAAGCTGTTCCTATTTATTGACTTTACAACGCAGATGGAAGGACGTCCTTTTGTTCGATAAATGAAAATATTTTCATCATTCGTTTTGGTGTAGCTTTCGCTTAGTGGCAGAGTTGCCAGATTCACTGATTTTAGTGGAAGGATTTGCAAAAACCTTCGGGTTTGTAGATTGGAAAAACATTTTCTTATGATTCACTGGTAAAAGTACAGAATAGACCTTTCTCGTCAAAAAATTTTATATGATAGGATGCTTCCTTTTTATTCCCCAATTCGTTACTGCCGATTGCCGCGATGATTTGGTACCTCTAACTATTGAAAAAATCAAAAATAGTGCAAGCTGCTCATTTAACCCCATATTCTGAATACCTATCTTGCCTTGTTTCCCCGTATTTTTACACCATTTGGATGAATTTCCTGTGGGGAATACTAAAAGGATGCCAGATCTGCATATATATTAGTAAATCTGCAGATTTTGCATTTTCACTGCAGATGTTTTGCAGATTACAAATATTTAGCAGAGCAAAGCCTATGCCAGCCAATTTATACACAAGCCTTCAACATTTTTGATCATTTAAAATATATACATACTACATTTCTATGTCAAATTTATTGAAGATTTTGTAGCAATCTGCAGACTTTTATATTTTCACTGCAGGTTATTGTTTAAATAGACCTGGCATCACTGATGCTGAAATGATTCATTCATATACCTGTCAAAAACATAGAGCATTGCATGAAAATGTATAACCTCACTTTTCTGACAGTTCAGTGTGCTTGTTTACCTAAGACTTGTTTACATGGACTTTTAAAATTTACATTACTTGAATACTTTCGATGCTCTTTGAAAGACTATCAACTCAAGAGGGATGAGGATTGGAACAATGGGAACCTGGTGCGGCACCAGTGGTGCCACATTATGCAACCAATTCGAATCGACCTTTTCACACAAGCTTGAATACAATAAACCTTTCGTTTCGAGATGAGTAATGTCACCCCTGGTTCATACATTGACCAATCGGCGCTGGATGCAAAACCCGGTGGCATATGCTGAATCGTAAGATCAAGCATTGGGCTATAAAACGATTGCTTTCTGGATGATGGATAAGGATTTGTACACATTTGTTTGTTTGCTCGTGGGTTAAGTCCTAACAAGATGATCCGATTTATTACTCATTTTTAGGTAGTGAAGTTTACCTGAACTTTATAGGTAACGAATTCGGTCGATGATAAGTTGTTGAAATGATCGTTCAATACCCATATCGAAGAACGTTTCCATTGGTCAGAATGCCTGCCAGCGTATGATAGCTGCAAACATGAGGACAACAAGGTTATCGCTTTCGAATGGAACAATTATTTATTATTCGTGTTCAAGTTCCATTACAGCAAAAGTTTCGTCGATTGACGATTATCGCATTGTCGTTGATTTAGCCGGCAAATGCAAAACAGTGCTCGACACTGACATTAAGGAGTAAGAAGGATTTGATAGGAGTGATAAGAATGCAGTGCATTATACATTCTGGAGGGAGGAGAAATTATATGTAAATTTATATTATATCCCGAGTTGCCATCATTTTTGCACCGCAATAAAGCTTTCTGCAACTGCTGTCTTGTTCAAATTGGCAGGAAATAACTAGGCAGCGAATGATAAATTGCATAGTCAATTTATTTACTTTTTCGGAAGGATAAGTAATTAGTATTGCGCACTTCCCACCAACCTGGACTCCGCACTTTCAAAGTGCGAGTGATCTCAAAACTGCGAGCTGTCAAAACACATGTATTTCCAGTGATAGAGATGGTACTTTCATAGACAGACTAGTCGAACTAACCAGTCTATGAGAAGAATTTAATGAAAGAACGGTAAGTGCGCAGTGCGGTTAGAATCCAGTTTTTAGTGCCACAAACAATATGTTGTGAATATATATGTGTCGCCGGTGCCGTGTGTTATGGTGGTACCGGACGGAACCGTTGATCAGCAGACCGTCCTTGTCGCACTGGTCATAGATGCGACGTTTTTTCTCATCTGATAGCACTTGACATGTTTCGGAGATCTGTCTTAACGCTCTCTACTTAGCGTAGGATACGCGAAACCGCTGCTAGCTTTCGTAAGAAAATTCCTAGCTGCTGCTACTCTATCAGTCTCTCTCTCGACTGAGGACTACAATTTCGGTCGACTAAATTGTGCTATGAAAATTGTACTTCCTGAAATTTCACCTAACGAGATCAATTCATTGTGAGGAATTTCGCTGCGTTCCAATATTACTTGCCTCTGTAGGTGATGATGTGTGTGGATTCACTTCAGCAGCCAGGTCTTATGTTTTGGGTAATTTTGCTATCTTATTCTGCTGAATAAATCATCTGGCCAAAGCCTCTACCTTATACTATGGTCACTTTAAAAACGCATTGCTATTTAATCTTGTAGCTCTTGGCAAGTCAGTCCTGGCACTGTTCTCGACTAATCCTGGCACTATACCGCTGACGTCGCACTTATTACGGTGATCAAACTTGGCGAGAGCGGCAGTGGTTTCGTCGGAATTGTTCACTCGACAAGCAGGAAGTGCAAGGACTCTGCTACTTATGCCTGAGCCCCTCGTTGAAACATTCGTCCTGTCGGAGTGTTAGCTTCGTCCGATACCGGAGCGTATTGCTGAACCGAAGCAGTCTGCTACTGGCGCTGCTTCCTTCGAATCGGAATCGCTGAATATTCCCGTTAGCCGAATGTCCAACGTGGCCGAAGGCAAACCGATTGCACCAACCGTAGCTGAAATTTTGGCCTTTAATCCAAGTCCCTGCCATTGACATAGCGACAGACGAGTGCGGCGCAGGTTGGACCATCGGTTGACTCGGTGCCGGACAGGGCGAAACAGCTGCAACAGGAGCGGACCTAGTATGGGGTGTAAAGGTCATCAATTGCCATAGATCACCAAAATGCTCTGCGTGAACATTGTGAACAAAACAAACCAAACGAAATTGATCGCAACAACGATAAAATAATCTAAATTCTACCCAAACATTTGAAAATGAGAAAAAGGCAAAAGAAGTTTTGGTCGAATTCATTATAATTCTATTTAAAAATTGAATACTGTTTTATTTAGTTTGATTGCGCATCTTGTTTACATCAGACACACCCCTTAATTCATTGAGTACGTATTTCACTGCCTTTATAATCCTTTTGGAATCAGTTACAATAATCCTTTATAATCATTTTATAGGCCTTTTTCAAATGTTTAGCTGGAAATTCCTTGCTTCTTCAATGAATCATGTACAAGAAAAGTAAAAATGTTAAATTTAACGGAACAATGTATGATGCCGACATCAATTAAAAAATACAGCTGAGCGACCTTGTTGGGAAAGTGTTAACATTTGGCAGCGAACCAAACCAAGTTTCTCATACTATGATCGAATCAACAAAAATTCCAAGATCATGTAAACAATCTCTTTGAACTGTCAAAAAAGTGAGGTTAAACATTACCATGCAACGTTCTCCACCGAGAGGTTCACTTTAGTTTGTTTACATCAAAGAGAATAGTGAAAGAGACGAAGAGTGAAAATCAGTCAAAACGGCAACACTCCCTTTATGATGATTTCAACACTAGAATTTTGGCAACCGCTTCTACAGGCAGCACTTTAAATGACTCCTATTATATTTTGAAAACAAACCGTATGTCGATCGATGGATTTGTTTATCAAACGATGTGCATTTCGAAACAAAGAGATGAAATAATTCTAAAGCTTATTTTTACTCATACATATACTCTAGAATGCACCTTACAATCACGATTGAACTAAATTCTGACGAAAATTCAAATTTCTTTTTTGATAGAAGTACAATACTTATCTCCTCCAACTCAGGCATGAGTAATGTTTATTTACATTGCACGATTGGTCTGCTCAATAAGGTATTTTTGGCTTCACACTATTCGTCTCTTTCCCTATTCTCTTTGGTTTACATATCCAATGAACTTTGTACCGCGACTCACCACTTCATTTGCCGCGTTGCCAGGAAGCCAAGCAAAAATATACAAAACAGTGCTGCCCAAACACATATTTTGAGTCCCACCATTCTTGCAAAGGTGAAAAAATACTCAACATTCTTGCATTTTTCAAATTTAAAAAAAATCTTTAAAAAATCACGATAGCTCTAAAAAGTCTCATTTCAGCGGAAATATTCTTAAAAATGTGTAGTCTTTTGAATAAAAATAAGAAAACAGGGGGTTAGGTCGGACGAGAAAGGTCTATTACCAAGCGCAAACTTAATACTAGTTAATAAAAGAAACTTTCTAATTAAATTCTTTTTCCATTTTGCCTTTGTCCTAATAAGGACGGTTTGTGGATAACTATGTTGATTCAAGACGGGAATCTTTTAAAACAATTCAAACCTTGCAGACGATTGTTTTTACTGCGTACATCCGTACGATCTTTCCCCTTTCGCAGCTCACGCCGAATGAGCACACTTTTCATCAAGCTGTTCCTATTTATTGACTTTACAATGCAGATGGAAGGACGTCCTTTTGTTCGATAAATGAAAATATTTTCATCATTCGTTTTGGTGTAGCTTTCGCTTAGTGGTAGAGTTGCCACATTCACTGATTTTTTTGGAAGGATTTGCAAAAACCTTCGGGTTTGTAGATTAGAAAAACATTTTCTGATTCACTGGTAAAAGTACAGAATTACCAAGCGCAAACTTAATACTAGTTAATAAAAGAAACTTTCTAATTAAATTCTTTTTCCATTTTGCCTTCGTCCTAATAAGGACGGTTTGTGGATAACTATGTTGATTCAAGACGGGAATCTTTTAAAACAATTCAAACCTTGCAGACGATTGTTTTTACTGCGTACATCCGTACGATCTTTCCCCTTTCGCAGCTCACGCCGAATGAGCACACTTTTCATCAAGCTGTTCCTATTTATTGACTTTACAATGCAGATGGAAGGACGTCCTTTTGTTCGATAAATGAAAATATTTTCATCATTCGTTTTGGTGTAGCTTTCGCTTAGTGGCAGAGTTGCCAGATTCACTGATTTTCTTGGATTTGCAAAAACCTTCGGGTTTGTAGATTGGAAAAACATTTTCTTATGATTCACTGGTAAAAGTACAGAATTACCAAGCGCAAACTTAATACTAGTTAATAAAAGAAACTTTCTAATTAAATTCTTTTTCCATTTTGCCTTTGTCCTAATAAGGACGGTTTGTGGATAACTATGTTGATTCAAGACGGGAATCTTTTAAAACAATTCAAACCTTGCCGACGATTGTTTTTACTGCGTACATCCGTACGATCTTTCCCCTTTCGCAGCTCACACCGAATGAGCACGATTTTCATCATGGTGTTCCTATTTATTGACTTTACAATGCAGATGGAAGGACGTCCTTTTGTTCGATAAATGAAAATATTTTCATCATTCGTTTTGGTGTAGCTTTCGCTTAGTGGTAGAGTTGCCACATTCACTGATTTTTTTGGAAGGATTTGCAAAACCTTCGGGTTTGTAGATTAGAAAAACATTTTCTTATGATTCACTGGTAAAAGTACAGAATTACCAAGCGCAAATTTAATACCAGTTAATAAAAGAAACTTTCTAATTGAATTCTTTTTCCATTTTGTATTCGTCCTAATAAGGACGGTTTGTAGATAACTATGTTGATACAAGACGGGAATCTTTTAAAACAATTCAAACCTTGCCGACGATTGTTTTTACTGCGTACATCCATACGATCTTTCCCCTTTCGCAGCTCACACCGAATGAGTACGCTTTGCAGCCTTCGATGTTTTGGTGGCATTTTTAGTGGCAGTTACCACCGCCTTTTCAGTGACTGCGTTTCTTAGCCTTTGGCTTTTTGGACTTCTCACCGCCACCACCTCTACCAACGTTTTTCTTCTTCTCTCCGATGGTAGCTGATTTGATTGGTCGTCCGATGCAGCTTCTCACGACCACGCACGTCTGTTATGCACTGCGTCTTACACACGTCTGGCTTTGAGAAAAGCTGCGACACCCCTATTTATAGGTTTTATCATTAATGTTGATTTCATTTAAAGTAGTTTTCGAACTATTTAAACAAATTTTATATAGCAAAGAACGTATCGGTAGCAAGCATTGAACGTTTTCCTTCCGATTTATGAAACAAGATTGGCAATCCGTTTTGTAGAAGAAAAGTTAATAAGGTTCAAAATGTACGTAACGCTTTCGCTTATATGCACTACTATCGCTTTCTCGCTCGTTCTCGTGGCGTGCATGAGCCTTTCCTTTCCGTCCGACTTCTAATGGCTTAACCAAAATTAATATCCCGGCTTTCCCCCACCAACTGCTCTCGTCAAGCAACCCAATACGAATAATCATAGGAACAAACATGTAGTGGACCTTTATATAAACTTTTCATTATTTTATTGTTCATTTGCTGCACCATTTTGACGGCTCTGTGCGGGATGGGCTGAAAAATTTCACTTTTCCGAGTCGTTTTCGAAAGATTTTTCAAAACACTATTTTTCCGTTGATAATGAATATCCTACATATTCCAAAATTTAATACAACATTGGTACAAATATTTTCGACAAAATGCCGAAGAAATTGATTAAATCCATTCAGTACAACAAAAGATATAAGCGTTCAAAATCTTACATCATTTTTCTTCCGAAATTTTGAAAAGGGGCCCCTATATTGAAAGGTAAGTCGTTAGTCACGACAAAAGAAAAAGAAAACAAATATCCACAGGTTCTGTCCCAGGATTTTAATAGAGAACATCAAAATTCGATTTGTTTGCATTTGGCAGTAGACCTTTTTCAAATGTTTGGCTAGAAATTCCTTGCTTCTTCAATGAATCATGTACAAGAAAAGTAAAAATGTTAAATTTAACGGAACAATGTATGATGCCGACATCAATTAAAAAATACAGCTGAGCGACCTTGTTGGGATAGTGTTAACATTTGGCAGCGAACCAAACCAAGTTTCTCATACTATGGTCGAATCAACAAAAATTCCAAGATCATGTAAACAATCTCTTTGAACTGTCAAAAAAGTGAGGTTAAACATTACCATGCAACGTTCTCCACCGAGAGGTTCACTTAAGTTTGTTTACATAACCAATGAACTTTGTACCGCGACTCACCACGGGCCCATATTATTGGCTCGAATCAAAACTCGTCGAAATGTCAATTGACGATAGGTTCATCCGAAGTGTTCATTTGTGTTTACATTTTGCAAGCGTTGCCAATTTTATTTAGTGTCCACCACCCAATGTGGCTACGCCACATCGCTTTTGCGCGTGCTGTCCGACTTCGCTACCGCTCAGTCGGACTTAAGCTAGGGATAGCCCCTATGTTTGAGTAAGCCGGGCAAACGAGTGGATCACAGGTTCGCTTGCTTCCGACGGCGAGTCGGTGGCCACCTCGCCGGGCGGATCCTCACTTCGGTTCCTAGGCCTCGGTTATGCGGCTAAGCCGCATCGAAATGGTACCCCTTAAACATTCTAACTAGAATCGGTTGTGTTACTGGAGCCGGAATACGAATTAGAACCAGCCAGCATTCCGGCTGAGCTTAACTGGGAAGTTTAGTAAAATTTAATCTGGAAATAAAAATTTTCTGGCAACGCTCCAGCACCCCATAGAATTCTAACGATTTCACCACCTGGGCGCCAGGTTGACGATATGAAATGAACTTTGTTTACTTTCGACAAGTTTTGATTCGAGCCAACAACATCCAGCCCTCACCACTTCATTTGCCGCGTTGCCAGGAAGCCAAGCAAAAATATACAAAACAGTGCTGCCCAAACACATATTTTGAGTCCCACCATTCTTGCAAAGGTGAAAAAAATACTCAACATTCTTGCATTTTTCAAATTTAAAAAAATCATTAAAAATTCACGATAGCTCTAAAAAGTCTCATTTCAGCGGAAATATTCTTAAAAATGTGTAGTATTTTGAATAAAAATAAGAAAAAAAAATGTCCTAGACATTACCCACCCATCTTTTTTATGATGGAACCTAACCAACCGGTATAGACTTATCCAGCTGCGTTGGTACTGTACCGTTTTGACGTTTGGATTGGGAGGAAAACAAACTACTCCTGCCCGGTCAAACCATTCGGAATTTGATTCGGAATCCTGAATGGAGTCAGTATGGATTCCAAATCAAATGCAACAACCGTTTGATGCATTTGATTTGGAATCCATAATGGCTCCATTCAGAAATTCGAACCGGTTCCGGAATGAGTTTAACTGGGTGGGCTTAAGGGGAGGGCGGTAGTATAAAATTGCGAAATCTTGGTGTGCGGTATTTCAAACGTCAGATATCTACACAGTACGTCTCATGAATAAGTTTTACAGCGACACAGAGCATTTCAACACCATTATAAATACTTCAGGCGAGCTAATTCGAACGTTTAAATTGGCTGAGTTTTATGTATGTCAGCTGGAGGAAAACAAAACCCAAAAGTGTGTGTGAAAGGAATTGCATAGAACTCTACAGCGACAAGGTCTACCCTAAAAAAGTTTAGGCAGACTTCAATTGGACAAAAAATGATTAGAACGGGAATTTGAAAAATATTTAATTCTCTTGTATTGTTGGACATACAAAACGGCGATGAACACGGTATGGATCTAGGGGCAGATCACTAAGAATGTATAACAAATTTGCATCAAATTGAAAAAAATGTATTTAATTTCCATTTTTGCATCAGCTTTGCACGGCCTCGCAAAAAAGTTTGTTTAACAAACGTCCTACGCTGATCCACTTTGTTCGACGTTTTGTTAAATGTAGGGCTAGTTTTTCTGTAGGGTTTTGACGTCTTACACGCAACGCAAACAACATTGCACGCAACGTAAAATACATTATGAATTTCTATGTTGATGGAAATAAATGCATTTAATTTCGCTGATTTTTAAAAATGCATCGCAAGTGATCTGCCCCTATGTATGGATTTTAGTTGCATTTCTCACTCACTTGTTTATGTACTTTCTCACATTCACAGTTAAGTGGCCACATTCCTCCCACATCTCCGACAGGTGTGGTTTCTGCGCTGGCCTATGTAAAGCATTTCGGCGCGTGCTTGCCGTTACGGAAGAACGAAAGGAACAAATCAGGTGCACCTTGACGATGCCAAATTTCTCCATTGCCTCGCTAGTGCAATCTAACTACATTACATGTTACAAACGCCGCCGAACCCTCATACAGCAGCTAATTATTTCCGAAAGCTGCTTTCAGATTTGGCCTAGCGCGGAAGAAGTTAACATCCAAGTGGATCCAGAGATAGTACACGAGGACGCGGACGATGAGCGATCAGATATCGAAAACGCTGTGGAAGACGCTGATGAATTAAACATTTTCCTTTGGAACCAAAAACCGAAATGCGCATCAAGGGAGAGAATGGGAAGATTTACGTTATTAGCGGGATGGGAGAGGAAAAAGTTGAAATGGGTGATTTGCAGAGCGTTTACGTCGATTTATGGATCCGGATCGCAACATGAAACAAAATAGTTCAAAGGGAGAAAAGGAATCTGCTGGTTTGCCGCTAAAGAAGGATCGTTCATTACCCATTCGGAACCGATGTCCATATTGTAATAGAGTTTGCGGACAAGTACCTGATGACGACGCACATTCGATGGCACACGAGTAGGTTAAGGTTTTACTTATTTTCTTTTCTGTAAATTCCAATTATATACTGTTTACTGTTACAGGTAAAAAGCCCTTCAAATGTGTCCCCACTGTTCGAAAACATTCACTCAATCGATAACGCTGAAGATACACGTCAGGTTTCACACCCGGGAAAACACGAGAATTTGCATACCACCGGGAAACTGTTCGATTGTCGCGATTGTGGTAAAAAGTATAACACATATGTGTCCAAAGGCAAGGTTTCTAATACCAACGTAAAGGAAAAGATGTACTCGTGTAAAATATACAGCCAAACATTCAAGCATCAGCAAAGCAGGGTGTACCACATGAGCAACAAAACCAAACACAAACGGTTCGACAGAGGTTTTGAGAGATCTGAAGACGGACGAAGGAGAGGCGATTTGACGAAGCTAAAATAACTTTCTCGTCCCCAAATTGTTAAAGCTACCATGCACAACACCGGACTACTTGAGCAATTTGTCCTGAGCATGTTTTTGGCAAGTGGTGAGGATAGTGTATCCGTTTATTGGGTAGTATTTGGCGCACCAACATTAGTAGCGTAAATATCCAGCGCCAGACGCAGGTTCCGTTTGATGGATTCGCTATCGACAGACTCTTCATCATCTCGACTTCCATGAGCTCATTCAGTACTTTATGATAAAATAACAATAGTCTAGACAGGCTACGGTCCGACCCGGATGTAGAATTCAACTAGATACATTCGACAATAATACCACGCAAGACTGGCAGTATACTCGACTGCTGTATGCTTTTCAAGAGCAGCTGATTTTTGGTGAACTATCGGAAAGGATTCAAACGAAATTGCATTTGCTTACATTTCAGCATGTATCAAACAATTGAATTCAAATAGTTTGTACCTTTCCGATTTATTTGAGGCATGATTTTCCTGGAAAGACAAACACCAACAGTATCAAAATAGCGCCGATTTTTTTTTAACGTGGCGAATGAATTTTTTAAAGTCACGTAAATAAAACAATCAATCAATCAGCCGAATTTCAAACCTTAACATTTTTTCGTTTTGACAACAAATTCTGTCAAAACACATCAGTTTCGCGTACGGCGTATTTTGCTATCCTGAATGAGCAAGGCACGTTTGTCAAACTTCTCCATCAACAAGTTTGACAAATTTCTCTATTAACAAGTTTGACAAACTTCTCTATCAACAAGTTTGACAAACTTTTCTATCGACAAGTTTGACAAACTGCAGCGTTACGCTGTTTGAAGTTTTGACAAACTGGTCAGTACACTGTTTGACAAATAGACAAATAATCGCTTTGACAAACACGAATGAAATATTTGGCAAACTGTGTTTGATCAAATATTTGAAGAGCCAGTACACAGCAGTTCAAATTTATTTCACGAAAGAAATATTTGACGTTATTACAAACAGTGTACTGGTAGCTTAACAAGATGATCCGATTTATTACTCATTTTTAGGTGGTGAAGTTTACCTGAACTTTATAGGTAACGAATTCGGTCGATGATAAGTTGTTGAAATGATCGTTCAATGCCCATACCGAAAAACGTTCCCATTGGTCAGAATGCCTACCAGCGTATGATAGCTGCAAACATGAGGACAACAAGGTTATCGCTTTCGAATGGAACAATTATTTATTATTCGTGTTCAAGTTCCATTACAGCAAAAGTTTCGTCGATTGACGATTATCGCATTGTCGTTGATTTAGCCGGCAAATGCAAAACAGTGCTCGGTGCTGACGATAAGGAGTAAGAAGGATTTGATAGGAGTGATTATAATGCAGAGCATTATAAATTCTGGAAGAATATCAGGGAGGAGAAATTATATGTAAATTTATATTATATCCCGAGTTGCCATCATTTTTGCACCGCAATAAAGCTTTCTGCAACTGCTGTCGTGTTCAAATTGGCAGGAAATAACTAGGCAGCAAATGATAAATTGCATAGTCAATTTATTTACTTTTTCGGAAGGATAAGTAATTAGTATGTTGTGAATATATATGTGTCGCCGGTGCCGTGTGTTATGGTGGTACCGGACGGAACTGTTGGTCAGCAGACCGTCCTTGTCGTACTGGTCATAGATGCGACGTTTTTTCTCATCTGATAGCATTTGACATGTTTCGGAGATCTGTCTTAATGCTCTCTACTTAGCGCAGGATACGTGAAACCGCTGCTAGCTTTCGAAAGAAAATTCCTAGCTGCTGCTACTCTATCAGTCTCTCTCTCGACTGAGGACTACAATTTCGGTCGACTAAATTGTGCTATGAAAATTGTACTTCCTGGAATTTCACCTAACGAGATCAATTCATTGTGAGGAATTTCGCTGCGTTCCAATATTACTTGCCTCTGTAGGTAATGATGTGTGTGGATTCACTTCGGCAGCCAGGTCTTATGTTTTGGGTGATTTTGCTATCTTATTCTGCTGAATAAATCATCTGGCTAAAGCCTCTACGTTATACTATGGTTACTTTAAAAACGCATTGCTATTTAATCTTGTAGCTCTTGGCAAGTCAGTCCTGGCACTGTTCTCGACTAATCCTGACACTATACCGCTGACGTCGCACTTATTACGGTGATCAAACTTGGCGAGAGCGGCAGTGGTTTCGTCGGAATTGTTCACTCGACAAGCAGGAAGTGCAAGGACTCTGCTACTTATGCCTGAGCCCCTCGTTGAAACCTTCGTCCTGTCGGAGTGTTAGCTTCGTCCGATACCGGAGCGTATTGCTGAACCGAAGCAGTCTGCTACTGGCGCTGCTTCCTTCGAATCAGAATCGCTGAATATTCCCGTTAGCCGAATGTCCAACGTGGCCGAAGGCAAACCGATTGCAGCAACACCACCCACCGTAGCTGAAATTTTGGCCTTTAATCCAAGTCCCTTCCATTGACATAGCGACAGACGAGTGCGGCGCAGGTTGGACCATCGGTTGACTCGGTGCCGGACAGGGCGAAACAGCTGCAACAGGACCGGACCTAGTATGGGGTGTAAAGGTCATCAATTGCCATAGATCACCAAAATGCTCAGCGACTAACATTGTGAACAAAACAAACCAAACCAAACGAAATTGATCGCAACAACGATAAAATAATCTAAATTCTACCCAAACACTTGAAAATGAGAAAAAGGCAAAAGAAGTTTTAGTCGAATTCATTATAATTCTATTTAAAAATTGAATACTGTTTTATTTAGTTTGATTGCGCATATTGTTTACATCAGACACACCCCTTAATTCATTGAGTACGTATTTCACTGCCTTTATAATCCTTTTGGAATCAGTTACAATAATCCTTTATAATCATTTTATAATAAGCGTATTGCTAGTTAGGACTTTCATATCAGCCGGGCTCTTTTATAATTTGTTATAAAATCATTATCAAAATTCTTCATAATCCATTGTTGCGTAATGTTTATGTACATGGCCAGATAGATAGTTTTTAACTGGGACGGAACGTTTGGATACGAAAAAACCTAATGTCAATTGTAGCCAGGGGGAGCTGTCAAATGCAGCCAAAGGGAACCGTCAAATGCAGTCATGGGGGACTGTCAAATGTAGCCAATCCATTTAAAATATGTGAGGAAGAAAGAGTGGCTATGCAAGACAAGAGATAAAATGAACAGAAAAAGAAAACATCTATCCACAGGTTCTGTCCCAGGATTTTAATAGAGAGCATCAAAATTCGATTTGTTTGCATTTGGCAGTAGACCTTTTTCAAATGTTTGGCTAGAAATTCCTTGCTTCTTCAATGAATCATGTACAAGAAAAGTAAAAATGTTAAATTTAACGGAACAATGTATGATGCCGACATCAATTAAAAAATACAGCTGAGCGACCTTGTTGGGATAGTGTTAACATTTGGCAGCGAACCAAACCAAGTTTCTCATACTATGGTCGAATCAACAAAAATTCCAAGATCATGTAAACAATCTCTTTGAACTGTCAAAAAAGTGAGGTTAAACATTACCATGCAACGTTCTCCACCGAGAGGTTCACTTAAGTTTGTTTACATAACCAATGAACTTTGTACCGCGACTCACCACTTCATTTGCCGCGTTGCCAGGAAGCCAAGCAAAAATATACAAAACAGTGCTGCCCAAACACATATTTTGAGTCCCACCATTCTTGCAAAGGTGAAAAAATACTCAACATTCTTGCATTTTTCAAATTTAAAAAAATCATTAAAAAATCACGATAGCTCTAAAAAGTCTCATTTCAGCGGAAATATTCTTAAAAATGTGTAGTATTTTGAATAAAAATAAGAAAAAAGGGGGTTAGGTCGGACGAGAAAGGTCTATTGAGGACTACAATTTCGGTCGGATAAATTATGCTATGAAAATTGTATTTTCTGGAATTTCATCTGACGAGATCAATTCATTGTGAGGAATTTCGCTGCGTTTCAATATTGCTTGCCTCTGTAGGTGATGCTGTGTGTGGATTCACTTCGGCAGCCCGCTCTTATGTTTTGGCTAATTTTGCTAAAAAGCCTCTAGGTTATACTATGGTCACTTTAAAAACGCCCTGCTATTTAATCTTGTAGCTCTCGGCAAGTCAGTCCTGGCACTCTTCTCGACTATTCCTGGCACTATACCGCTGATGTCGCACTTATTACGGTATTCAAACTTGGCGAGAGCAGCAGTAGTTTCGTCGGAATTGTTCACTCGACACGCAGTAAGTGCAAGGACTCTACTACTTATGCCTGAGCCCCTCGTTGAAACCTTCGTCCTGTCGGAGTGTTAGCTTCGCCCGATACCGGAGCGTATTGCTGAACCGAAGCAGTCTGCTACTGGCGCTGCTTCCTTCGAATCGGAATCGCTGAATATTCCCGTTAGCCGAATGTCCAACGTGGCCGAAGGCAAACCGATTGCAGTAACATCACCAGCCGTAGCTGACATTTTAGTCTTTAATCCAAGTCCCTGCCATAATTTAAAAAATTTAATGCTGTTTTATTTAGTTTAATTGTGCATATTGTTTACATCAGACACTCCCCTTAATTCATTGAGTACGTATTTCACTGCCTTTATAATCCTTTTGGAATCATTTACAATAATCCTTTATAATCATTTTATAATAAGTGTATTGCTAGTTAGGACTTTTATATCAGCCGGGCCCTTTTATAATTTGTTATAAAATCATTATCAAAATTCTTCATAATCCATTGTTGCGTTATGTTTATGTACATGGCCAGATAGATAGTTTTTAACTGGGACGGGGCGTATGGATACGAAAAACCTAATGTCAATTGCAGCCAGGGGGAGCTGTCAAATGCAGCCAAAGGGAACCGTCAAATGCTGTCAGAGGGAACTGTCAAATGTAGCCAGTCCATTTAAAATATGTGAGTAAGAAAGAGTGGCTATGCAAGACAAGAGATAAAATGAACAGAAAAAAAGAAACAGAAAACATCTATCCACAGGTTCTGTCCCAGGATTTTAATAGAGAACATGAAAATTCGATTTGGCAGTAGGCCTTTTTCAAATGTTTGGTTAGAAATTCCTTACTTCTTCAATGAATCATGTACAAGAAAAGTAAAAATGTTAAATTTAACGGAACAATGTATGATGCCGACATCAAATAAAAAATTACAGCTGAGCGAGCTTGTTTGGAAAGTGTTAATATTTGGCAGCCAACCAAACCAAGTTTCTCATACTGTGACCGAATCAACAAAACTTCCAAGACCATGTAAACAATCTCTCTGAACTGTCAAAAAAGTGAGGTTAAACATTATCATGCCATGTTCTCCACCGAGAGGTTCACTTTAGTTTGTTTACATAACCAATGAACTTTGTACCGCGACTCACCACTTCATTTGCCGCGTTGCCAGGAACTCAAGCAAAAATATTCAAAACAGTGTTGCCCAAACCCACATTTTGAGTCCCACCATTCTTGCAAAGGTGAAAAAAATACTCAACATTCTTGCATTTTTCAAATTTAAAAAAAACATTAAAAAATCACGATAGCTCGAAATAGTCTCATTTCAACGGCAATATTCTTAAAAATGTGTAGTCTTTTGAATAAAAATAAGAAAAAAGGGGGTTAGGTCGGACGAGAAAGGTCTATTAAATTGGATAGTTTTATTCTAAAACATACAATTTTTCACAAGTTTTAAGTAAACTGTGTATCGATGTTTTGCTTTAAAAAAAAAAGATAAAATAATGTCTTCGGAATTATGCAAGCATGACAAAACATAAACGTGAATGGTTTTGTGGGGTACATTTGTACGCCAAACAAACTTTAAGCGGGCACTGTTAAGTTGGTCAAATGCAACAAATAGGTTTTACCTGCTTTAATAGAAGTTTAATTATAATAAATTGATTTATGATAAAGAATGCTTGCAGTTAAAATAAACTGTAACCATTGACTAAAAAGGACGCTGTAGCCCGGGCCCCGAGGACGATTTCACAATTCCCATATATTGAAATCACAAATTTGGTGGTACTGCTCTGGTAAATTACCATAGCTAACATGTGATATATTATACCAAACTGCCTTGCAGGCATGGTTTTACATTTCCTTGAAAAGAAATGTATAGAATTCGCTTTTGATACAAAATTAGAAATTTTGGTTAAGTACGACGGGCAAGGTTGTTAGAAACTGTCACCATTAAGTTTTTTGTTTCCCCATGAGTTAGCGACCGATTTATTCTACATTTCGTTTAATATATCGACAATTTGTAAGTTTCTCATAACATTACATATTCGACATTCAATAATAGCAAATAAAAATGCGGATTTTACTCGCCAGTAATTCGTTTCGCCATAGGTAGATATAACTCAACGCGTATGGTGCTACTTCAGATTCGAATGATTCTACTATTCTAGGATGAGCCTAGGGTGCCTAAAATTAAAAATCTTCGAGATCTCTGGTGGATTCTCCGTATTAGCAAGTTGGGTTCGGATCGGGTTTCTCAAATTAAAAATTTTCGGGTTCGGGTCGGGTTCGGGTTTTCAAATTTTAAAATTCTCGTCGGGTCGGGTTTTACAAAATTTTCATTCTCGGGTACGGGTTGGGTCCGGGTTTTCTTATTTTAAAATTTTCGGGCTCGTGCGCGGGTTTTTCAAATTTTATAATTTCGGGCTCGGGTCGGGTTCGGGTTTTTCAATTTTCAAGCTCTCGGGTTCGGGTTCGAAAGAAACCCGACCATCTCTAGTAATGTGGTGAATTGAACTCCGATTGTGGAACCAAAGAAGGAGAAGTCCTGACTCTACAAGTATTTTCCTAAATAAATAAATATTTATTTATTTATTTAAGAAAATACTTGTAGAGTAAGGACTTCTCCTTCTTTAGTAAATAAATTCTTTTTTTTACATTTTGAATATCTTAAAACTAAAGGTTACAATATACAAATATTTTTTTGATATTGAGAGGAACATTTTGTACAACTATCGATACGATATACAATATTGAACAATATTTTTTTACGCAGAGAAAATATTACAGCCAGAGCTGCAAATTTACACCAGGTTGTTTTGAACTTGAAGGAAGAACAAATCTCAAATCATACCCTACTATGTTCAATTCGCCGTTTTTCGTTCGCATCATTCATTCAAACAGCCGAACTGCTTAATCATTTTCCTTTCATTTTCGATTTCATTGACCCTATGAATATCTCTGTACTGGGATATTGACGAGGTTCTTCAAGCAAAACTACGCTGAACATACTTCTTACTGTTCATGTAAGCCTGAGAACGCAAAATATGCCAACATTCAACCTAAACTGGCCTCTACAGAGCAGATGATAACTTTGGTTGGTGAATGAAAAAGCATCAATTTGAAGTGAAGACGTACGGTTTGGTTATTAAAATCCCGTCAACTTGAAAGTGGATGATTAAGGGAGGCTTTGAAATTGAATCATGGTTGGGTTTGATTGAGCTGAAAGTTGGCATTTAAAAATGAAAATTTGCACCACTGATGTAGATACAAGAAGGGGAACAAGTTTTTATGAAAAATTTCTCAGCTATCTTAAAACTAGGAATACAATTAGATATACAAGATGGGAAATGATAGTTTTTTTTATGAAAGGGTTTAAAGCTATCTTAAAACTAGAAATATAATACACATTGGATTTTATAACAGCAGCAGCTGTTTTATCTGGAATAGGGGGAGTAGAGGGGCACGATGACAGGGAAAGAAGAACAAAACTTGCAGTTAGAGCCTCAGGCTACCAAGATTCCAAGGATTGGGTTGACGGGTGGGATTCTTTTGACCCTCGGGGAATCCTTCAAGAGAGATCAGACCATCGATCTGCTCTTATTTTGAATTCATTACATGCAGGTGCGGTAAGGGTGACGGCAGTCTCATACTGGAACTCTGGTGCTGGTCGGCTCGAAAAGGTAGGACAGGGAACTTCTAAAAACGAGAAATAAAGAATATGGGCTAGATTAGGATATTAATAGTTTTTTATAAAAATGTAAATGAGGGACATATATGGGAGGTATCTATTTGTCAGAATATAACGAACTGAGACATTGGGTGGTCTACCACGGGCCCAAAAGGAATCCTTTAACCTGGCGTCACAATACCCGGCGCACACCCGGTCAACGTGCTCGATGTTGTGATAGGCCTCATCACAAGCGCACAACTACTTTCTACAAGCAATACGCCGCAAATGTGCATCCAATGTGTAGTGGTTGGACATAAGCCGCGACATTACAGTATGAAATCCCGACCCACATCCATCCCCCTGAACCAAAGCTTCGTTGATACCTTCGGGATAATCGAATGTGTCCCAGTCCTCAATTGCTCCACGAGTTTTGCCAACTGTCGAGTGTCTGATGACAAATACTGAAAAATTCGCTGAAGCAAATTGGCCTTTCATATATGCCACCTTCTAATACGTCCACCTTTGCTAAAGAGTCGGCCTTTTCATTAGCTTTTTAGGTTTCACCGCACGAAGAGCCTCGATAGAGCTGAGGCTGGCCGAAATGATGAAATAGTGATCTGTGGGCAGAGTCTCGATGATGCCAAGGCTGTACTGAAAAGCAGCTAATTCTGCGACGTAAACTGAAGCGGGATCATCGAGCTTGAAGGAAGCGGTGATAGTATTATTGCAGATACCGAAGTCAGTGGACGCATCGAGATTTGATCCGTCAGTGTACAACATTTTATCACAGTCGACTTCTCTGAATTTATTATAAAATATATTGGGGATCACTTGCGGGCGTATATGATCCGGGATTTAACGAATCTCTTCTTTCATGGATGTATCAAAGTACACAGTAGAATCTAGGAGTATCTAGGAAAAAAAATCTAGGAAAACGATACGGGTGGGATTATACGAAGAAGAATTGATGCTTTGTGCCATGTAGTCGAAGTACAAGTACATAAATCGGGTTTGAGAATCAAGCACGACGAGCCTCTCGAAGTTTTCAATCACCAACGGGTTCAAAATGTCGCATCAGATGAGCAATCGGTATGAAAGTTCCCAAAATTTATTTTTAGCGGGAGAACGCCAGCCAGTACTTCGAGACTCATCGTATGGGTCGAGTGCATGCAACCCAAGGCAATGCACAAGCAACGATACTGGATTCTCTCCTGTTTGATGAAGTGTATGTTCACAACGAAAACAGAAACACCCGTACTCCATCACCGACAATATTGTTTTTTGGTATAACCTAATCAGGTCTCCTGGGTGGGCCCCCACCATGTTCCAGTTGTTGTCCGAGGAAAATTGATCCTAATGTGACATCCCCAGGTACCTTTAGAGTCGAACCAGACCCCGAGACATTTAAATGTGAAGACCTGATTGATCGCCCATTAATAAAAGCTATAGTTGCGTCGACACACGCTCCTTAGAAAAGACGACCAGCTCAGTTTTCTCCGTGGAGAACTCGATACCCAGCAGAAGAGCCCAAGTAGATAAATTGTCCAAAGTATCTTGCAATGGTCCTTGCAAATCGGCAGCATTGGACCCTGTAACAAAGACCACTCCGTCACCTGCAAGTTACCTTAGCGTGCATGAATTAGCAAGACAATCGTCAATGTCATTCACGCAAGGAATCGATTTTCGGGAGGATAGTTCTGGTATTCCACTGTAGCACAGTGATCGAATCAGTGACCTCATTTGATGACTTAGCCATCGAAGGATACAATCGCTGCAAGCAGGGGCCATTTAGCAGTCAACTGCTTCAAAAATGTTTGCACTGTAGGGAGGGAGAAAATGTATCAGAATGCTTTTAAGAGGATCAGTAATATTGAAAGCTCTGAAAATTAGGTCCACAGCGTTCCTTAGGGGAGCGCTTAATTTTATCACCGCGCCGCTGCTTGTACGCAGGGCATGATTTAAGAGCATGCGAATACACTTTTCAGTTTCTTTGCCGCAAAAGTCATATTCATGCTCTACCTCGTATTTGCCGCATTGTTTTGCCTTTCTCATATAGAAAGGTTATGCAATCACTTAGAAAAACGTCAACCTAATCTCGGCCCGGAGGGCCGGGTGTCATATCCCATTCGACTCAGTTCGTCGAGATCGGAAAAAGTCTGTATGTGTATGTTTGTGCGTGTGTATGTGTGTGTATTTATGTGCGTATGTGCCAAATAATGTTACTCATTTTTCTCAGAGATGGGTGGACCGATTTGTACAAACTTAGTCTCAAATGAAAGGTGCAACCTTCTAATCGGCTACTATTGAATTTTGGATCGATCGGAATTCTGGTTCCGGAATTACGGATTTAAGAGTGCGGCCACACATAAATTTGCCATATAAACTATAGGAAAAATTAAAAATAGAATTTTTATTTTTGGTGCTAAGTGTCTTTAAGGTGCATGAAACGTCGAGATTTGATGCAGACTCAAAAAATGACGCATATTCACTTTTTGGATTTTGGCACATTTTTGCCTTTCTCATATAGAAAGGTTATGCAATCACTCTGAAAAACGTCAACCTAATCCCGGAGGGCCAAAATTTTTTTTTGACTAGCATAAGGTTTCTGGATATTAACAGAGGCGTAGGTGATGGTATGCGGAGAGGGAATACCCCCTCCCCCTCTACTGTTTACTCCCCTCCCTTTAAAATCCCCGTACATCACCCCTCCAGCCCTCATACCCCTCCCTCTCAACCCCATCATCTTTAAACGACCACTATATCACAAAACATACCAAATTAAGCTGGGGAGTCGTTTGTTCGTGGGACTTTCGCCCTCCTCACGCACACACCCCCGCATGACAAAATGAGTTTGCAAGCAGATAATATTGATCTAATGCTGATTAGGCTAATAAAATATGATATTTTTTTCACCGTCGACACGTAGCTCATCAAGTTCGTGGCTGGCAAACCATTGTGTATAAGTACAAAGTGTACTAAGAATGCAATGGACATTTCCACAATTATATTGAACATAACCAGCCACCGAGCCATAGTTTAGAGAAATGAGAAAGGCACAATTGCACCGCTAGGTGGATTAAAACAGGTTTTTTATTTCGTGATCGCTAGCCTTCCCTGAGAAGTGTAGAGGGAGGTGCTGGCAGTAACGACCCCGCCAGTTACACTTTGGCGCCCAACGTTAAAGCAGAGTCACGAATATTGTTCGATAAAGAATCACTTGAAGACCAGGAACTTGGCTGCAGAAGTCTCTGGGAAAACTTTCAAGATTCTTGAGCAGGAAATCTAGCACTGCTGAGCGAAACATTTTTAAAAACAAATTGTTTGATTTTGAGGGGTCTTCATTGTCTGTAAAGGTGAGAATTGCGATCCACCATTGAGAGAAATCGATTGAAAAACAAGTTATAGGTGAAAGTAGTCGGTTGCCGGCACTGGTCGGTTGTCGGCACCCCTACGTAACTTTTGACAGGAAGTAGACATGGACATTCTGATAAATCTCGAGTACTTTTTCAAATGGACGTAAGTAACATTGAGAGCCTCTCTTTGTTTACTTTCTCTTTCGTTTATTAGGACGTCATTACAACACTTTGTACTAATTTTCCAGTACATATCGAAAGCCGACGGTTTTTACTACAATATTATGCAAAGATTAGAGTAGTAAATGTTGAAATGGCCGAGTAATGAACAGAAGAGAAAGACCTCAAAGAGAATCTCTCATTGTTACTTACGTCCATTTGAAAAAGTACTCGAGAAATATCATTTATGTGTTATATTAGCGCGATCCTTTTGTGAAGCAAACAGACTCGAATGTTCTGTTCTACAGCCAATATATTTTTAGAACAAGTAAAAAAAAGTTTTTTCTGATGATTTGCTTAGTGTTATAGAAAGAAGTAAATCGATCGAAACAGTGTGCGCATTGAAGATTTACGATGTGAATTTATTCTATTTTGTGATTCAACATTGAATGGCACTGAAAAGTTCGCCATAATTTTTTTTGTTCAGTTTTCAAAAACGTTACTAAAATCGGTTGTCGGCACCCAAACGTGGTCGATTGTCGGCACCCTATGTTTTGTGGCAAATGCTGAGTTCTCGATAACCTAATCAATACGGGTATTTTTGGTACGGGTTTTACGAATAGATACCAGAGATCGATCTTTCACACTATTCTGAAACCCAGGAAGGCGACCTCCGGTTTAGCGTTTTACATTTACATAAAGAAACCCCACCTGGTGTTTTCACCGCTGGGTCGCACTGTATATACCAGATTGTCACGGCCAAAAAAAGGGGGGGGGTGTAACGGGGTTACCCTGCAGAAACTTCCTTCTTTGGCTTCTATCTGATTTGTCTGAAGCATTGGTCAAAAATGGGCTGCCTGAAACTCACTCAATTGTAGTGAATGCGATCCGTCAGTGCATTAAGCTTAGTATGCACCTCTTGCGAAATTAAATTTCCTATACAAAACCTATGCATAAAAAACGCCGCGAAATGCTTGCTTGTTCATTTTCATTTCGTAAGCGGTACGCAGCTCTCGCGAAAACGATAACGAAAACTGCAGTTAGCCGAGACACGGTTCAATAAACGATAAGATTGATTTAACTTCCGCGATATAGCGCTGCTTTCTATGCGCTGTCACCAAGGCTGACTTTTTTCTTACGAAATATTGTTTGTGGCGCTAAAAACTGGATTCTAACAGCACTGCGCACTTACTATTCTTCTATTAAATTCTTCTCATAGACTGGTTAGTTCGACTGGTCTGTCTATGAAAGTACCATCTCTATCACTTGAAATACATGTGTTTTGACAGCTCGCAGTTTTCAGTAGCAGTTTGATCACTCGCACTTTGAAAGTGCGAAGTCCAGGTTGGTGGGAAGTGCGCAATATAAATGAATCTCTCATAACCGTTTCAACGCTGGTTTTCTCCAAGATCAAAACTATTCTCGCATGCTCAACGGGATCGATCGATTGTCGAAGCTCAATATCTACCTTAGGCTGTTTAACTGCTACCAATGTTGTTGTTTCTGAGAAGTTTGAACAATTTGCACTAGTTGAACAGGTAATATCGTTGTGTGTTATGAGTCGTTTATAACTTGCTTTGAATTGGCACGCATTAGGATTATTGTTCGATCCACCCTTCGCACGAATTGCACCGAAAAATGTTTCTAGATGATCTTGGCTTAATCGGTACGTGTACAAATCTTTAATAGCACCTTGTTGACAATATTGATAAAGACCCCGAAAGCTGTAAATTGCTAAGAAAAACCCCAGAAATCCAGTCTTTCTTGGTGAGTTGAGAATAGAGATACCGTTAGCTAATTTGATTGATTTGATATACGTTTCGGCGTATGAAAACGCAGGCCAATATACATCAATATTTGCATTACATAATGGTCTTTTGAAATGTATAGCCGATTTATTCATAGTATTTCCTATATCGAATAGATCGTTGAAGAAATGCAGAAATTCAGCAGTAGCGGTACAACCCACAAACTGTTCATTAGAAGATGCAAGATACTCTAATGATAAAGCTACGCTATTACTGATGGTTTGTACTGCCAGCGAAACTTTCATTTTTGAATTTTCAAAATTAATATGCTTGTCGCTTAGTTTGTTCGATAGCTTGATTCCGTATGAATTCTGATACTCATTTAGAAGGGCAATATGATTCCAGTCAACAGTTCCGTTCATTGTGAAGAGTTTTTGCTGTGAGTGGAGAGTATTTCTAACGAGCTTTATCATATGAACGATATCGAGGAGAACGTACACATTGTAGTCTGCACATGGATGTTTGAAGTATGATACTAACCCATTTTGAGAATCGGGTCGCAAGTTGCATCCGAGAGCATTTGCAGTAGATATATTTGTTCTGGTGCCATCGAAAGTGAAGGCAACTATTTTTACTCCAACATCACGAAGATGAGTTAGAATAGTTTGTATTCAACTTTTTTTTTCTTGAGCAGTAATCCCATCGATTAAAAAATAACCAATTGGGACTTTCCACGAACTTTGTATTCCGGAAACCATGAATACGAGTGCCTCTTTGGCCACTGGCAATTGATCCTTGGAAAGTCCAGCAAACGAATGAATTTGAGCAACTCCCTGAAACTTTTTGGTATATTCGTTCCATAAAACTTGTTGGCGTATAGCCATTTCATCCATAAGCAAACAACCTATCAATGTTTCTCCTCGAGTAGCCAGTAGTTCTCCTCTGATTTCACTTTTAACGCTGCTATAGCTTCGCTGATTAAACCAGGCTCTCCTCCAACGTTCACATACCATCTTGAAATTGTTCTGGTGCATGGAAGGTTGTTGCCAAAACATCTCCGCACAAACTCATACGCCTTAGCTGAGTAGAAGTGCAAGGTGGTTGCGAAACTACGTAAAACTTCGCTATAAGGTTGGCCTTTCTTTCTATTTTGCAGCTCTCGGAAAAGAATTTCATTGTTTGAGTTGTTCTGTGAGTGGATAAAATAATAATAAGTTTTACTATATCTATTGTTTAGGAAATATTAACCTTAAGAATATTTCCATGCGAAGGAGTGATTAGTCGTTGATCTTGAAGTTTGGCCAATAGGTGTTCCATGCTTTGGATTTTGTCCCGCAATCGCTTGTTTCTAGCCCGTTATTGCTTAATCGTTTTCTGCGATCGACGAAGCTGTAACGTAACTTTCGGGAAAGCCAGGGACATCTCCTCAGTCGACAAATCAACTCCTTTGATGTCACCGGCATATCTAATCCGTCTAAATATGAAATACGCGAAGTATTCTCTGGAGCCAAAGTATATCAGAAGTAGATACCTTTTATACTGTTTTATGTGCCTTTGTGAACGCAGGCTTGCATTTGCTTTATTAACTTCCTCGGACTTGAGAGGGTTCGTGGGATTTACATTACGTGAAATCGACGAGGTATTTCCGGTATTTCCTATAATTCCCTTAATTTCGGACATGCCACAGTTATTTTTTTCACACATATGTTGGAAAATATATTTTATTTGAAAGGTTTAGCATTTCAAATTTTTCCCCATAAGCATTTCACCTCTTAACACTCAATGAATTGGTTGAATTTGTATTGCTAGTGTATTTAAAATTTTGAGATCCAAAACTTCCAGAATCAATAATTCTACAATCCAAATAAACAAAACCGATTTGTTTGAAAAGTTTGTTTACTTCATTTATTTACAAACAACGTTCTCATGTTGGCTACGATAATATGACGTCATGTCACCCCCCTTTTGCCAACACTAGCAAACCGTGTGTTCTGCCACACCTATATATACTTCATTGAGTTTGCGTAGAAATACACGGTTATTTGAAGCGACTCAGGGAGTGCGTCGAAAAAACTCATTTTTGGCAACCATGAGAAGCTATCAGAAAATGAGTAAAATTTAAAACTGTCGCTGAGTAAAAAGTGCTCAACAAATTTTCTTCATTCAATATAGTTCATCTAAGAGGATTGCTCAGAATTTTCGCAAGCTTGTCTAAAAAAGGAGTTCACGCATCTGGTGATATGGTCTGGGATTCTCCAGAACACCTCTATGCTGCACCTGTCATCAAGTGGACGCAGGTATTAAACAAAAATGATTTTAGTAGTATTAAATAACTGTTTGACTGTTATAATTATTTTTCAGAACTTGACTGATTATTTGGCACTGGCAGAGCTAACACCGCATCTGGTTTGCGAAGCCGACAAGTTTAAAACGGGAACATACAGTGTTCTTATGGATGGGGTGATCATAATGACGGGCTCGTAAATCAGAAACGTTCTTCAAGGCCTTATTTGTCTTTGGGGTACCAGCTCCAGCACGGCTTTTAATGTTAGAAGAACTAATACATTTTATACATACTTGTGTATAAAAAGCGGAATCAAAGCTCACGCAAAACAGTAAATCAAATTGCAATGTCCATAAATGAAACATTAAATGCTCAGCTTGTTTAAAATATATAATACATGAAATAATTGGCATAAACATTCATTTTATTGAAAAGAATTCCAAAAACATTAAAAAAAACTCAATTTTCCATGATAATAAGTAAATTTTGCACATTTAGGCATATAAACAAAAGCAGAGAAGAGAAGGGCCACTCGAAATCAAAACTTCTCACAATTCTTTTTAAAATCACTAGCGGCACGTGGTGTCGAAGCCCTGCAAAATACACTGTTAATCAACACATTAGTTAAAAATTATACGAGGTTACTGGTATAAAATGTCTAGCAAATTCATCCCCGATAATCCGACAAGTGGTCAGAATATGTTCTTCCAAATAAAACCCATCAATAATAATTAACCCATCTTTCAAACATTGACTGCGTTTTTGGGTTACAAACGGATATTTTACTTTAAATATTAACCTATCCTTTTCCATCGAAAAACGAAAGTTTTAATGTAGAAGTATGTAAGCATATATTTACGTTTAAATATCGAAACTTTTAACTACATAGTTCATTCTTAGTGCACTGACCAAGAAAGATTTTCAATGGATATCTTCCCAAGGGTTATTGTATGTCAGAGAAGAGAAGGGCCACTCGAAATCAAAACTTCTCACAATTCTTTTTAAAATCACTAGCGGCACGTGGTGTCGAAGCCCTGCAAAATACACTGTTAATCAACACATTAGTTAAAAATTATACGAGGTTACTGGTATAAAATGTCTAGCAAATTCATCCCCGATAATCCGACAAGTGGTCAGAATATGTTCTTCCAAATAAAACCCATCAATAATAATTAACCCATCTTTCAAACATTGACTGCGTTTTTGGGTTACAAACGGATATTTTACTTTAAATATTAACCTATCCTTTTCCATCGAAAAACGAAAGTTTTAATGTAGAAGTATGTAAGCATATATTTACGTTTAAATATCGAAACTTTTAACTACATAGTTCATTCTTAGTGCACTGACCAAGAAAGATTTTCAATGGATATCTTCCCAAGGGTTATTGTATGTCCTTTCTTTTGAGAACCACCACATAAGAATATTAAATTTAAACACAAACAGCATTTTGATAGCCAACCATTTTCCTTTTCCAGGATTCGATATAAGTTTTTTGGTCCTAATAAAAGTAGAGGAAATTAGTTTTTAATTATTTTCAAACTTTAATATTAAAGGCTGCTTTGTATAAATTCTCATGAGTACCTTTTCAAGGATTTAACGTCGCATTACAATTTTTAGGAAATGTCACCAAGGTCTGTAAACCATGATAGACTCGAAAACCTCAGCGGATTAATTCGTATGAAAAATGCAAACGACAATCGGTCTGACTACTCACCAGTGTTGCCACAATTAAATCTGCACTGGGAGTTGAAAATTTTTCGTATTCTGTACTGACACAATGACAAACAAAATTATTTTATATAATTATTTTTCATTCGAGATAGTAATATACTGAGTTGGTGCTGATGCTGATATTTGGCTGCGAAAAATCAAAAATTCCGACTCGGAATCAGTTATTTCATTTGCGATAAAATTTCGCCAAAAACCAGTCAAAATTCCAGAGTATTTAACTGGGTAATTTCAAAATCAGATCCAGTTCAAATTCTCGTTGTAATTTTGTTTTCAACCTAAGCTGAGCTGCGGCCAGGGCCACATTGGAAGCTGTGTTTCAGTCTAGAAAATCATTTAGCCATCTGTTTTGCTTTAAACAGAAGGAAGATCTGTGTAAAATTTCCAAAAAAATATGAAAAATTGAAATATTTCCAAAAATTAGTGGAAATCGGTGAAATTTTCATAAAAATGTTAAAAATCTGTCTGCTGAATAAAAGAAGCTGTGACCAAAAATTTGGCAATCTATGAGACGTTTGATTGGCAACTCAGTGATGGGTTTTGTCAACAAGTTTGATTTGCTTTACTCCTGCGAACAGAAAAAAAACCCTTCAGATAAACATCTTTCATTAGTTCAGATTCGTTGGATGTTGGATAGAAACAACGGTTTTGTCGGACGTTGTGCCCAGCAGTGCGGAGTAACGTCAGAAGATACAATCAAGAAATAATCAGCAACACGTCTCATGGATTGCCTAATTGTTAAATAAATCTGCGACATTAAAGAAAAATTTGTGAATGTGGCAACTCTGTCTGTGGCTTGTACTAACATTTGGATGCGAGATGTGGCAAACCTGGATTCAGCAAATCAAATGAAGCCTATAGAGCTCTATGCAAATCATTTCACACACACACACACACACACACACACACTAATTGGAGGTTTATTTTCCGCCAACTGTCATATATAAAACTGTCAGTCAATTTAAACATTTGAAGTAGCTCGCGTAAAGTATTTTTTTCAATGGTGTTGTCATGATCTACGCCGCCGTAAAACTTATTCCAGATACGTACAATACTGATTAGTTAGGACCAGTATGAATAAATAGCATTCCAGAAATCTTCGGAACCATTTCCAAACTATTCGTATAATGCTCACCATATTCGGAATACTACTGATATATTTCACCATTATAATTTAACTGTTATACTACCATACCCATTTTAGTTACCATTTCCAATACCTTCCGTGTATCCTATATTGAAGATTTGTATACTGCATTGTCCTTTGGCGCCAGAGGTTAATATTGCTCTGGTGGGCTTTGTTATTCGTATATCTGTTTACCACGCTCCAAAAATCTGTAGTTTAAGATGGTCAAAAATCCTCGTCTAACAACATTACGGAGATAGCTCAATTGGATAAAGTGTCAGTCCACTTACTGTCAACGAAGCATTCTTCAGAAGATGGCGAGTGCAAAATAATATTTCATCAATCGATAGAATTTAAATGTGAAGGGGGAGAGATTTTTTTCTCCAGCTAATATTTTATCCATCGCTATACCTAAAATATGCATGCCACTATAATCTGTATGGTTCTTGAATGGTATGTTGTCAAAATGTATATGGAAAACAGCACATTTTGGTATGGTGACTGTTCTTAACAACCCGTTGTTTGTATGGTCGAGTATGGAAAAACGACACTGGTTATGTTCGATATGATACTAGGCAATGGTTAATCTATTGTTGAACGAACCATATTGAAAATGGTTTTGAAACGATTGATGCAATGGTTGGCATATGGTACACATTTATACGGGGCGATCCATCATGAAAATATTCCGACCGAAAAGCTATTTTCGATTTGTTTTTCTCCACTTATGACAGGTGGAGTAAAGATGCTGAATTACTGAAGTCGACTAAAGACTCGCCATCTTATCCCAACTAAATAAAATGGTTTGGCAACATTATTTTCCGCAAACTAGCACCGTAGAGTTGCAACGTCGATAATTTCTTCATCATGAAGTGCTGTGTGAAGTTTTGTACCAATAAAACTACCGCCGGTTTTAAAAATATTGGTTTTTTTTCGCTTCCTGGAAAACTACGACCTTCGTGCGGAATGGGTCTGATTCGGTGGTTTACCAGAAAATAACAACATTGCGGATAGCTGCAATGGTTGATGCAACTTTTAGAAGGCACTGTAATGATAAAAGTTGTGTTTTACCTTGCCTTAGAGATTCGAAACAGAAATTTATTCAAAATATTTTAACTCACTATCACAATACTTTCCAAAATTCATTCATCAGATTGCAACATTTGACAAGTCTTCTGCTCGATTGGAATGACATTGACAGGTCTCGTGCTCGATTGGAATGACACTGACAGATAAATGGTAAACAAACGATTGACGTGTCGAGCCTTCATCCAGAAGGATTCAGCGTCGTTAAGGTGGAGGACAACAAATCGTTGAACACACTAATACAGTTACAGATTGGCAGTTGGAAGAGTGGCGGCGAGAAGCTAAGCTGGGGCTAGAGCTGACATTATAATGCGAGAAACCTGCTTGCTGCAAACCAAAGGGATGATGTCAAAGTGAAAGCCGAGCGGATCTGCACCGGTTACCTACTTTCACTCTGATAGGTTCCATTTGATACCCGAATAGAATTATACGGTAACAAAACCATGATTTTCACTGTGACAGTACAGTAATTTTACAATAATTTATAGTAAATTCTAGTGTTATACTACCACGCAAAAACAATAAACTTTAACGTTTCTACAGTAAATTTCAATGTAAAATCGATTTTTGCAATAGAAAAGGGGGGTGGTTATGTATCTTAACATCAAAAAAATTGATTTTTCTTCATACTTTTTTTTCTCGAAAACAGTCAAATTTAATGTGAATTTACTGTATCAGTTTTTTTCTGAACAGTAAAATTGATTATTACATGAAATTTTATTGTAAATCTACTGCGAGAACGCTGCGTCGAACCATGTTGAAACAGTAGAAACTATAATATTTATTGTTTTATGATTGTTTGTAGGGTAAATGCCATTGTAAAATTATATCCGGGTAGGCTGCAAGCAGGTTTCTAGCATCTCGCATCCTACTGTCAGTACCAGCCCCTACACAGTTTCTCACCGCCACTCTGTAAGCGGCCTATCACAATAAACGCAAGCAATCCGCGCAGATCCACTCGGCTTTCATTAGGTTTGTTTCAATACACGCTTCTTGCTCCTAGCTGCTCCGTAGCAAACAGGAACAAAAAAACTTGCTAATTTTTAATTCGGTTTGATACTAGAAGTAGAAAATGAGAAGTACTTCCAGTTTCTCCCGGTACTGTAACAGATCTATTTTGACATCAATCCATTGATTTGCTGCAAGCAAGTTTCTCGAATCCCGCATCCTAATGTCAGTGCTAGCTCCAGTTCAGTTTCTCGCCATCACTCTGTCAGCGGTCTAACTCAACATTTACAAAATGTTTACTGGTATTCATCGCAGTGTTAAATTATTTTATATGTCATGTTAAAAAAAAATCAGTACTTTTTTACAAAAATATGTTATCCGTATCGTATAGAATCTGTACCAAAAATACTCGATACTAAACCTTTACCTTTCTAGATAAATCTGTACTTGTGACAACGCTGTTACACACTTTTCAGATCTGCGTACCGAGAAGCAATTATTTATCAGTTACTCAGCAGCCAATTTTTCTAAAATAAATTTAAAAATAGTTAGACTGTTAGAGAAAACAACTCAAATGCTGTTCCGACGATGGCGAGATTGTAAACGTTAATTGGGTCACTAAGCCATATGCTATTTTCGATTTGTTCTGATGCAGCTGACGTATGATCGAACTTTTATTTATTTTCTTGTTCGCAAAATTACAAATATTTTTTAACAAAATTGAATTGTCACGACAAAATCTTCCATTGGATTCCCTAATATGTGCTAAGTGCTCTTGTGACCTTAAGTACTTACATTAGCTTTCACTGCATTGGATTGGAATTCAAAAAAAGTTTACTTCTTCAGCTTAATTATCACAAGTAATATTTTGACGACAAATTATGACAAATGGAAAAATCCACCACCCATGCGGAAGATCACGTTCCACTTTTTAGGATGCAATCATGTGTTGCTTAGTAAAGGTTCCTTACTTCTTCAATGTGCCAAATTAATAAAAGCATTCCTGTCGGACCAGGTAATTAGAGAACATTCCGTTGAAACTGGATGATTCTTTGGACGCCCCGCAAAAATAACAGATAATGTCGTTTTAGAAAACGAACGTTCAATGATTATATGCAGCAATAAGCATAATATCAATCAGAAAAGTAAAATCTATGATACGAAATGCAATAATACATTTCTGTTATTTCCTGTACGCTTTAGCGAAGCTCGACCGTACTGTCTGGAACGATTTATACGAGCCAGTCTTAAAATTTATACAAGTTGAAACGTCATACGGGTGCACTCTCAAATCAAAGCAAGGAAAACCAGCAACAAATCCAATTCGCTTTTGTGAGAACTTTCGTGATTTTTTTTGTTCTAAGTGGTACTTCTCTTCTCTGATCCTAAGTAGTGGAACGTGATCTTCCGCATGGGTGGTGGATTTTTCCATTTGTCATAATTTGTCGTCAAAATATTACTTGTGATAATTAAGCTGAAGAAGTAAACTTTTTTTGAATTCCAATCCAATGCAGTGAAAGCTAATGTAAGTACTTAAGGTCACAAGAGCACTTAGCACATATTAGGGAATCCAATGGAAGATTTTGTCGTGACAATTCAATTTTGTTAAAAAATATTTGTAATTTTGCGAACAAGAAAATAAATATAAGTTCGATCATACGTCAGCTGCATCAGAACAAATCGAAAACAGCATATGGCTTAGTGACCCAATTAACGTATACAATCTCGCCATCGTCGGAACAACATTTGAGTTGTTTTCTCTAACAGTCTAACTATTTTTAAATTTATTTTAGAAAAATTGGCTGCTGAGTAACTGATAAATAATTGCTTCTCGGTACGCAGATCTGAAAAGTGTGTAACAGCGTTGTCACAAGTACAGATTTATCTAGAAAGGTAAAGGTTTAGTATCGAGTATTTTTGGTACAGATTCTATACGATACGGATAACATATTTTTGTAAAAAAGTACTGATTTTTTTTTTTAACATGACATATAAAATAATTTAACACTGCGATGAATACCAGTAAACATTTTGTAAATGTTGAGTTAGACCGCTGACAGAGTGATGGCGAGAAACTGAACTGGAGCTAGCACTGACATTAGGATGCGGGATTCGAGAAACTTGCTTGCAGCAAATCAAAGGATTGATGTCAAAATAGATCTGTTACAGTACCGGGAGAAACTGGAAGTACTTCTCATTTTCTACTTCTAGTGTCAAACCGAATTAAAAATTAGCAAGTTTTTTTGTTCCTGTTTGCTACGGAGCAGCTAGGAGCAAGAAGCGTGTATTGAAACAAACCTAATGAAAGCCGAGTGGATCTGCGCGTATTGCTTGCGTTTATTGTGATAGGCCGCTTACAGAGTGGCGGTGAGAAACTGTGTAGGGGCTGGTACTGACAGTAGGATGCGAGATGCTAGAAACCTGCTTGCAGCCTACCCGGATATAATTTTACAATAGCATTTACCCTACAAACAATCATAAAACAATAAATATTATAGTTTCTACTGTTTCAACATGGTTCGACGCAGCGTTCTCGCAGTAGATTTACAATAAAATTTCATGTAATAATCAATTTTACTGTTCAGAAAAAAACTGATACAGTAAATTCACATTAAATTTGACTGTTTTCGAGAAAAAAAAAGTATGAAGAAAAATCAATTTTTTTGATGTTAAGATACATAACCACCCCCCTTTTCTATTGCAAAAATCGATTTTACATTGAAATTTACTGTAGAAACGTTAAAGTTTATTGTTTTTGCGTGGTAGCATAACACTAGAATTTACTATAAATTATTGTAAAATTACTGTACTGTCACAGTGAAAATCATGGTTTTGTTACCGTATAATTCTATTCGGGTATCAAATGGAACCTATCAGAGTGAAAGTAGGTAACCGGTGCAGATCCGCTCGGCTTTCACTTTGACATCATCCCTTTGGTTTGCAGCAAGCAGGTTTCTCGCATTATAATGTCAGCTCTAGCCCCAGCTTAGCTTCTCGCCGCCACTCTGTAAGCACCCGTAGAGTACTTGACAATCTGTAACTGTATTAGTGTGTTCAACGATTTGTTTTCCTCCACCTTAACGACGCTGAATCCTGGATGAAGGCTCGACACGTCAATCGTTTGTTTACCATTTATCTGTCAGTGTCATTCCAATCGAGCACGAGACCTGTCAATGTCATTCCAATCGAGCAGAAGACTTGTCAAATGTTGCAATCTGATGAATGAATTTTGGAAAGTATTGTGATAGTGAGTTAAAATATTTTGAATAAATTTCTGTTTCGAATCTCTAAGGCAAGGTAAAACACAACTTTTATCATTACAGTGCCTTCTAAAAGTTGCATCAACCATTGCAGCTATCCGCAATGTTGTTATTTTCTGGTAAACCACCGAATCAGACCCATTCCGCACGAAGGTCGTAGTTTTCCAGGAAGCGAAAAAACCAATATTTTTAAAACCGGCGGTAGTTTTATTGGTACAAAACTTCACACAGCACTTCATGATAAAGAAATTATCGACGTTGCAACTCTACGCTGCTAGTTTGCGGAAAATAATGTTGCCAAGCCATTTTATTTAGTTGTGATAAGATGGCGAGTCTTTAGTCGACTTCAGTAATTCAGCATCTTTACTCCACCTGTCATAAGTGGAGAAAAACAAATCGAAAATAGCTTTTCGGTCGGAATATTTTCATGATGGATCGCCCCGTATAAATGTGTACCATATGCCAACCATTGCATCAATCGTTTCAAAACCATTTTCAATATGGTTCGTTCAACAATAGATTAACCATTGCCTAGTATCATATCGAATATAACCAGTGTCGTTTTTCCCGAGGGGCAATTCACTCCCCATTCAAAGTGAATTGAAAATATCCAATTGAAAAAATACACGAGAAATGCTTCAATACACCTTAATACATTTATTACGCCGAAAATACACTAATGCACTAAAATACGTTACTTCTGGAAGAATTTTTTAATACGTCGATAATACGTCGAAAATACGCTAATACACAAAAATACGTTAGTACCGGAAATATTTTTCAATGCGTCGATAACAATCCAATTCGTCAAGTAATACACTGTTGATACAAGCCATACAAATATTACATTAATTTCATGCCAAATGAAACTAATTCAGTATATTTCTTATTATGACAGCGTATGTTTTTTTCAAGCTAGATTGTTTACTGTTCTCAGAATTGGGACTCCCAGCAAACGGACTCAGAATCGGTGAATCATTAGAATGACAAGTAGGCAGAAATCAATCAGAATTCTTGTTAGTTTGATTCAGAGGAACAATCCCATAATCTTTAATGGAAATAAACATCCCGTACATTTGAAAATACTCCCAGGGGACGTGAACATAAATAAATCCGAAACTTCCTACCAGCATCAGTTGGAAATTTTTGATCAAGAATTCGCTCATTTTATCGACATAAACAATGGTTTAATGTTTACCTTAAATAGTGAAGCTCTAAAATCTTGCAAGTTCGAAGTTTACATTGCGATGGATCATTTTGTTTAGATATATAGGTTGCATTATAAATCAACACTCGTTGGGGGAATAGAATCGAAACCAACGCTCGATGAATTGAGAATGCAAAACACAAGATTGTACGCAGCTCACCTGGGTTCGATTCCAAACCCCGCACATAGGGTTAGAGATTTTTCCACAAGAGATTGCTCTAACCAGAAAAGAGGCGAATGACCCTAAGGTTAAAACCTCTATAATTAAAATGATAAAAAATAATACTAAACACAAGAATCCGAATTACGAGTCGCTTCCGATCAACTTGCAGGAATGAGTTCAGCCATAACTCTAAGTCCAGATTCTGCCAGAATTCAGGCTCTAGTGACGCAACCGAGTCTAGTACAACCAGTAGGAATTTCGGCTGATTTTACTTAGGAGCATCTCAATTTTACTGAGATGCATCTCAATTTTTGAAACAAATTTAGATAATACTGCAGTGATTAAATATAATGCCGCGTTGCTCAAAAATTACCATTGGGTAAGCCTAATTAGAAATTCTAATTCTCTAAATAATAAAATTTGGCATAATGCTTAATTGTTCGTTAATCTTGAAAAATCACTAGTAATTCCATTTGTACTAATTTTATTATTTGCGTTTATGAAATTATTCTACTTGCATTCTACAATAACATTTAAACGTCAAAATTCAGTAACATTCGGTTTCAATTGATTATTCAACAAAAATACAATGCGTGCATACAATTGTACGTTTTAGTACACTAATCCATAAGAATTATGAAATAATTCACCAATACGCATAATACATTGCATTTCGTTAACAATACACAAATACTTTTTAATGCGCTAATACGTAAGAATTATGAAAGAAATAACCAATACTCATCAATACACAAAATACATGTCATTTCGTGAAAAATACACAAATACGTCTCTCAATACGTTAGCCTGAATCGAAAATACTAGAGTGAGTCGCCCCTCCGTTTTTCCATACTCGACCATACAAACAACGGGTTGTTAAGAACAGTCACCATACCAAAATGTGCTGTTTTCCATATACATTTTGACAACATACCATTCAAGAACCATACAGATTATAGTGGCATGCATATTTTAGGTCTAGCGATGGATAAAATATTAGCTGGAGAAAAAAATCTCTCCCCCTTCACATTTAAATTCTATCGATTGATGAAATATTATTTTGCACTCGCCATCTTCTGAAGAATGCTTCGTTGACACTAAGTGGACTGACACTTTATCCAATTGAGCTATCTCCGTAATATTGTTAGACGAGGATTTTTGACCATCTTAAACTACAGATTTTTGGAGCGTGGTAAACAGATATACGAATAACAAAGCCCACCAGAGCAATATTAACCTCTGGCGCCAAAGGACAATGCAGTATACAAATCTTCAATATAGGATACACGGAAGGTATTGGAAATGGTAACTAAAATGGGTATGGTAGTATAACAGTTAAATTATAATGGTGAAATATATCAGTAGTATTCCGAATATGGTGAGCATTATACGAATAGTTTGGAAATGGTTCCGAAGATTTCTGGAATGCTATTTATTCATACTGGTCCTAACTAATCAGTATTGTACGTATCTGGAATAAGTTTTACGGCGGCGTAGATCATGACAACACCATTGAAAAAAATACTTTACGCGAGCTACTTCAAATGTTTAAATTGACTGACAGTTTTATATATGACAGTTGGCGGAAAATAAACCTCCAATTAGTGTGTGTGTGTGAAATGATTTGCATAGAGCTCTATAGGCTTCATTTGATTTGCTGAATCCAGGTTTGCCACATCTCGCATCCAAATGTTAGTACAAGCCACAGACAGAGTTGCCACATTCACAAATTTTTCTTTAATGTCGCAGATTTATTTAACAATTAGGCAATCCATGAGACGTGTTGCTGATTATTTCTTGATTGTATCTTCTGACGTTACTCCGCACTGCTGGGCACAACGTCCGACAAAACCGTTGTTTCTATCCAACATCCAACGAATCTGAACTAATGAAAGATGTTTGTCTGAAGGGTTTTTTTCTGTTCGCAGGAGTAAAGCAAATCAAACTTGTTGACAAAACCCATCACTGAGTTGCCAATCAAACGTCTCATAGATTTCCAAATTTTTGGTCACAGCTTCTTTTATTCAGCAGACAGATTTTTAACATTTTTATGAAAATTTCACCGATTTCCACTAATTTTTGGAAATATTTCAATTTTTCATATTTTTTTGGAAATTTTACACAGATCTTCCTTCTGTTTAAAGCAAAACAGATGGCTAAATGATTTTCTAGACTGAAACACAGCTTCCAATGTGGCCCTGGCCGCAGCTCAGCTTAGGTTGAAAACAAAATTACAACGAGAATTTGAACTGGAGCTGATTTTGAAATTACCCAGTTAAATACTCTGGAATTTTGACTGGTTTTTGGCGAAATTTTATCGCAAATGAAATAACTGATTCCGAGTCGGAATTTTTGATTTTTCGCAGCCAAATATCAGCATCAGCATCAACTCAGTATATTACTATCTCGAATGAAAAATAATTATATAAAATAATTTTGTTTGTCATTGTGTCAGTACAGAATACGAAAAATTTTCAACTCCCAGTGCAGATTTAATTGTGGCAACACTGGTGAGTAGTCAGACCGATTGTCGTTTGCATTTTTCATACGAATTAATCCGCTGAGGTTTTCGAGTCTATCATGGTTTACAGACCTTGGTGACATTTCCTAAAAATTGTAATGCGACGTTAAATCCTTGAAAAGGTACTCATGAGAATTTATACAAAGCAGCCTTTAATATTAAAGTTTGAAAATAATTAAAAACTAATTTCCTCTACTTTTATTAGGACCAAAAAACTTATATCGAATCCTGGAAAAGGAAAATGGTTGGCTATCAAAATGCTGTTTGTGTTTAAATTTAATATCCTTATGTGGTGGTTCTCAAAAGAAAGGACATACAATAACCCTTGGGAAGATATCCATTGAAAATCTTTCTTGGTCAGTGCACTAAGAATGAACTATGTAGTTAAAAGTTTCGATATTTAAACGTAAATATATGCTTACATACTTCTACATTAAAACTTTCGTTTTTCGATGGAAAAGGATAGGTTAATATTTAAAGTAAAATATCCATTTATAACCCAAAAACGCAGTCAATGTTTGAAAGATGGGTTAATTATTGCAAGACAATTTTTATTTGGAAGAACATATTCTGACCACTTGTCGGATTATCGGGGATGAATTTGCTAGACATTTTATACCAGCAACCTCGTATAATTTTTAACTAATGTGTTGATTAGCAGTGTATTTTGCAGGGCTTCGACACCACGTGTCGCTAGTGATTTTAAAAAGAATTGTGAGAAGTTTTGATTTCGAGTGGCCCTTCTCTTCTCTGTTAGGATGCAATCATGTGTTGCTTAGTAAAGGTTCCTTACTTCTTCAATGTGCCAAATTAATAAAAGCATTCCCGTCGGACCAGGTAATTAGAGAACATTCCGTTGAAACTGGATGATTCTTTGGACGCCCCGCAAAAATAACAGATAATGTCGTTTTAGAAAACGAACGTTCAATGCTTATATACAGCAATAAGCATAATATCAATCAGAAAAGTAAAATCTATGGTACGAAATGCAATAATACATTTCTGTTATTTACTGTACGGTTTAGCGAAGCTCGACCGTACTGTCTGGAACGATTTATACGAGCCAGTCTTAAAATTTATACAAGTTGAAACGTCATACGGGTGCACTCTCAAATCAAAGCAAGGAAAACCAGCAACAAATCCAATTCGCTTTTGTGAGAACTTTCGTGATTTTTTTTTGTTCTAAGTGGTACTTCTCTTCTCTGACAAAAGTGAATTATTTCTACTCAGTTTGGTCATAAAACAGGTTTACTCAAAAATGAGTAGACCCCCTTCTACTCATTTTTGAGTAGGTATGGTTTTCACTAAACTGAGTGGCATTCGACTCATTTTGGGTAGCCGTGGATAAGCGTGTAGATATTCACCGACAGAGATGCCAGATTTGCAGACAAGTCTGCAAATTCGCAGACTTTTAATTTAAGCTGCAGATTTTTTGGATGACGCAGATATTTGCAGATTTTCTAGTTTGATTGCAGATATTTGCAGATTTTTATATTTTGTTGCAGATATTTGCAGATTTTTGAATATAAAGGCTTTTGGTTACACTAGCTTTCCTGACATTTTTTGTTCTTCCCAGACTTTTGTTATTATTATTGCAGACATTTGAAAAAAGTACCTGGCATCTCTGTTCACCGACGTTTGGTGAAGTAACAAACATTCTGTTCGATTCTAAACAGTGGCCTACCTGGTTTAAAGCGCTGTTGGAAAAAAATCGTTCATCATTTGTAATATTTTCGCTGATTTCAACTGTATTCTAAGAGTCTCATAGCGACGATCGCCTGAATATAGTTTTATGTTTACAAACTAAACGTAGTGAGTATCTGAAAAATAACTCGTTAATACATGTCACACAATTTGGATTAAAAATAGTGTAAAACCACCTAAAGTTAACTATCACTGCAGACTTGAATAAGTCAGCACTTTTATTTAGAAAGGATGATACTCACAGGGAATGAAGCCAGCGAAACAGCATATTTTTTTACTAAATTTGACACAAATGTAGTTTCCTTCAAAGTGTAATTAAAGCGCACATTTGCTTCGAATCGTCTGAGAATCTTCGGTCCACTTATATTTTATAAATCAATGAACAAATTCGGGAAGAACTTTAAAGAAGCGTACATACAAAATCCGTTTGTGTTTTGTGACTTGTTTATCGAGATAACGCAACGAACCATAACTACGATAATCGTGTTCAAAATTAAGTTCAAGTGGTTGCTGTTTTTGTTCCGGTTATTTCAGGTTAATGAAATGGAAATCTTTTCTTCTGTGCGCCGGATGGACATTATTTAGGGGGAATAAATCAGTTGTATTCATTTAGGGTATTGAATTAAATGACGTAAAATGACAAAATATACAAGGAGTAAGAATTGCTTAATAGGGCAACGCTATCGGAACAAGCCATTAGTTTTTATTTCATTTCACTGCACCCCGAGCAATATCTGGTATCAAATTAAAACTAAACTTGATCGTTATCGTTTTGACGGTTAAAAGATCAAATTTGAGAGCAAAAAATGGTTCGATTATATCAAACAGGCAATTATTTTGTGAGATCATATTGTTGATAAAAAATAAGTATTCAATATAATTATTTGCCAAAGAAATATAAACCAACAAAAATCTAAGAAACGCAGAGTATGTTAGACTAGCAAAATGAGATCGAAGTCTGATGACAAATTTTAAACTACTTGCACTGAGATCAAAATATGAGTTTAATTTGATGCTGTCAGCAAAATATGATATCTGACTGCAGTAATATTGATGTTCGACTATACGGTTATATCACCTAATGAGGCTGAACTGAAATGTTTTAATTTTTCATTAAGTAAAATAGAAAATGATAATGTATCATCTATTTCTACTTTATGAAATTGGAAGGTAATAACGAACGCACATTCTTACTAGTTTGTAAACAATATATCATCAATTATTATCTATACATCAAAAAACTATACAAGAAAAATGATTCAAGTTCATTTGACTAATTCACTACTCTTATCTGGTGCAAAGAAAATATGCAAGGATTATCATGACTGTTCTTATTTGTACAAACCTTTATCTGGGGGAATTGGGTTAAAACCTTAGGTTAAAATGCAAATTCTACTTGCTCATAATCGCATTGCTCGCAAAGTGTACACAATTCGTCGCTGTTGTGCTATCTTATGACAAACGACCTTTTGGGGTAAACTGAGTTAGATATGCCATGTTACTTAATTTTAAGATCTCTACAATGTGGCGTTTTCAGAATTTTCAAACTATGCTGGGTTACTGAGATATAGCGAAATAAGATTATGACAAGCGCCAATTTCTCGGGTGATCGAATTGTGCTATCTTGTGACAATGAAAAAAGAGACAACAATCCTAGCGTGTGACAAAAAACTTATAGCCACCAGGTGTCTCTAAAGACATACGTAACGCCTATGCAGATCAATCATAATCATTAGATAGGTTCTTGTCTTAGGAGCAAAACTTTTCCTACCATAGTTTTTTTCTGCGAATTGTTGATTCTTGTTTTTAAGATTATTGAACAAATTTCCTTTTAAGATTTTCACTAGTTTTGTAAAGTATGCCGAAATGTAATGATGGATTATGCAAGAAGAATATTTTTTTCGTGTAGTCGCCTGTCAACAATAACCTTGTTTGATATATATTGTCTCTAAATTGTTGATGAAACCAACTTTTATTCATTGTTTCTCCCGAACAAAGGAGGAAAATTGTGAAAATTTTGTGTTTCAATACTATCATTTTGTAACCTGATAATGCTACTACCGCATCCGTGGGCTTGACGGCGAGACTCAGTCTAGAAATCTCTACGCTTAGAGATTTGTATATTGATCTCCATGATTCTGGCAGTCCTTAGAATCGAGTAGCCCAACGGCGCGTGCTTCAGTTAGCGGATAGAAGCTAAGGGATACCCTGACGTCTGGCAGATTGAATTATTTTGTTTTCGACATTCAACTAGATCCAGACCGATGCAGTATCCTAGGGATTTTGGTTCATTATATTCAATCTAAAACGGTCATGTATTTTGCACAACATATTATATTCAAGTAGATTTTTCAAGGTATTGAGCCCACATCAATGCAAATATTCAAAATTTACCTAGTTGTTTTGAAGAACCATCATCCACGTGGAGCAAACCGTCAAATAAAGTGGCGAAGTGCCCAAAAATAAGCAATTACACACTCTTGATTGGTGAATGAGAGGTGTAGAGTCGATTGAGTGAGTTTTTTTGATCTTCAAACTTCATGATTATTAGTGATCGGCAAGGGATGGATGGTTTCCACTTCTGAACGGAAGAATGACATGTTAAATCTGCCAGGCGATGATCCATGTGATCTTGGGCACGGCGATCGATTCATGAGGGGAGAAGATCATTGGACTATCATCTATAAGAGATCACCAGGTGTTATCTCTTAAATCACTCGAATTGTCGCCCTGACTCCTGAAAGTGGTAACACATCACTAACGGACCAGATTCGCGGCGTGTATCTATGTATACATGTATATACACATCACCATATTATCTTTTTCCACAAACTGTGGTTACATAGACATATTGTTCTATCAATAAAAAAGTGATTTTCACAATTGGTATGATCATGATTCGCAGGTTGGTCACTTTTTAGATGGACCGCTCTCGGGTTAAATCTCCACTAGTTTGACCACTAGTTCCCCAACCCACACCCTGTTCCTCTCCCATGGCGTTTTGGTGGTCCGCATAGACTATCCTGCCATTACCCCTCCTATCATCGGCCTTGGACTGACTTGCGCTCTCATTGCCCCACCAAACGCTGCAAAATGAAAATGAAAATGATAATGCTACTACCGCATGGAAAAGTTTAACATTGGACATAGTGATCTATAACGCATAATTTTGTGAATCAGTTATGAGTCATTTTTATATGAAATCTTCTGTGCACATTTGTGACAAGTTATGCAATTTTTATCATCAATACACACTTATGACACGTATGCGAGCGACTTTAAGTAAAAACTGCCAATATAGTCAACTAATCTTCGCATAAATCAAGAGATTACTACAGAAAACATACATGCATCGATCGCCTTCTCCGAAAAGCTTCTGACATTTATAAATTTCAAGATATTCTATCTCAAACTTCAAAAATCGTTTTTCTCGAAAAGTACTAAATGGCGCTTGTCATAAGATAGCACAACAGCGACGAATTGTGTTTTGAGATTATATTCTAGTCAATATCAATCTAGTAACGCATATTGAGAAAATTTCAACAACAAAAAACGCTTTTAGCCCAGTGTAATGGGCGCATTCTTAGGGATGATCCGTAGCATTTTTTAAGTGGTTTTTAACACTCCCTCCCCCATCGTAGCATTTTTTAATCCCTTTATGGGCAGCTAGGGCCGAGGGTGGTAGCTAGCGGGTTTCATACATCCTTAACCTGACGGACAAAGCTGTGGTGCCTTGAACACAGGCAACGCAGATCCAAGGCCATCATTGAAATGATAAGTTCTGTGTTCGAGATGCACTTCCCCCGGTTGTCAGACGGATACCTGTAATTATTGCTCGTTACCTTGTATGCATAAATCTGATTGTGTGTCCTGTGGTGGTGTGTTCGTGGAAGGTGTGAGTTTTAGCGTTCGAATCCAGGGGTGCATATTTGTCTCGGTTGGCGTGGGCGTATACTAATTGTGTAAAAGTGTGATCGCAAAAGGCTCGAGTATTTGAATGCTAGCGTGACTTATTTCGATTTTAGATTCGTGTTGCCATTCGCATATTCGCGTGTATTCTTGAACGATCGCGCGCGGACCGTGAACCTGACAATTAATTTTTAGTGTATGGTAGAGGAGCGAGTTGTTAGGTGAATATGAGCATCATTCTTGATTGGTCCAACTGCAGGCATGAGTCTAGGTTGATCGAGAGTAAAGAATTCCGAACGTAGCGGATCCATGATTGCTTGAGCGGTGGGTTAATGCTTGAGACCACGGTTGTAAAGTTATAGGTGCTGAAAAGTTCACTTAAGTAAGGGGGTGTTTTAATGTTGGCGAAATTGCGAGCGATGGTGTGTGTGGATGATTGAAATTGCAATGTAAGTTCGCTTTTGTGATCGTTTGTGCATTTTGGATGAGAGATTGTGAGTGTATATGGGAGAATATGCAATTGATTGTGTTAGTGAGTATTACTATGAACCTAACTTAAGATATAGTAATAAAAGGAAAAATAACATGCCGAATGTTTTTTGAGGTCGCTAACCGTGCATTGAAGAATGCCCAAAACTGAGCTAGGCCCCGTTGAGTCCAGTCTGTCCGTCTCGTCCTGTCGTGTCTGGGGTTTCCAGGTTACATGCATTCACCAGATGAGACTAGCTTATGTCAGCTTACTTGTGCACTGGTTTCGTAGAATCGAGGCGATCATCGAAACGATAGATCCTACGAGTGAATGCACTTGGCCCAGTCACCAGTCAAGCATTTGTGTATTTGTGTGTATGTTTAGGTGTGTATGGTAAGTCTTGGGCATTGAGATATGTTTGGTGCCTGTAAATAATATGTTAATACGAATAATACGTGATATGTTAAAGTAAGATATGTGTAATAGGCTACTTGCAGTTTGTTGGTCGTTCCTACTTATCTGATTCAATCGAGTATGAAAATACATCTCCATTGTTCTAAAACCTGGCGACGTCTGATGGCCGAGTATCATCATTGTTGGCAGCAATGTTTCCCTTTTGTTGTATTAGCTCGAAAAAGTCATCAGAAGAATATGACGCATGAGACCGAAAACTAAAAAATAAATAAAATAAAGATAAAGAGAAGTGTTAGTATTGTTATTAATTATTAATTGTTATGCAAAATAAATATGAAGATGGAAAGAGACCAAACCGGCACTAGACTAATCCATGGAAATAGAATATAATAGAAAAAAAACACGAGTAACATTCAACTAATTCCACTCATCTAGGGGTAAAGACATGATTAGAAGAGCACAACCAAACTTGATCGAGGTATTATATATTTTATCACTAACGCAATGTTTGTTTTCGAGAGTTGTCCCACTGGAGCCCCAGAGCCAGGCTCTCGGAAGATACTCATTGTATGGGTCAGGTATGTGCGGGCGTGGAAACTTCGCTATCGCATGTATCATCGCGAAGGGCTCGAGCATTCGCACGTTAACGCGTTCGACCGCGTGTGCGCTTGCATGTCGCGTGCGCCAACGTGTATGTAACTTCGCGTGTATAAACTCTATATTAAAAACCCTTCGCATATTCGCGTGTGCCCCAGAATGACGCGCGCGGACCGTGAACCCGACACCCAACCCTCCGTGTACGGTTCAGACTCCAGTAGAAAGTGGGCTCCTCCACATCACCAGAGCTCCCAGTCATGTCGCCATGGAACCTGCTGTCCAGCTGACATGAGCCTTATCCCCCGATTCGTACAACTGAATGCATGGATCCATGCTTCTAGAATGTAGGGTAAAGATATACGGACATGACCGATTCATGATAGCGCGCGTTTGCGTTAAAGACCGCGTTTATAACTTCTTAAGTACTAAAAGGTTCACATTGTTACCGGAGTGTTATAAAGTTTGCGCGACCGCGAACGTAGATGTGCGTAGATGATCGCGAAGAGCTTAAACCTTCGTATGTTGACGTGCTCGCGTGTATGTGACTTCGCGTGAATAAATTCGATTTCGTAACCGTGTAGCCATTCACATATTCGCGTGTTCCTGGATGGCCTCACGGACCGTCATTCTGATATTCAGCCTTCGGTGCACGGATCACACTCTGACAGGGAGAGAGTTATTCCATATCACTAGAGATAGAGACCTCCGGACGTGACCGATCCATGATCGCGCGAGTGCGGGGACGGTAGGTCCACGCTTGAGACCGCGGTTAAACATTTATCAGTGCTGAGACGCTCATACTATCACCGGGATGTTATCATTTCTGCGAGAGCGCGGGTGCAGGTTACGTGAATAATCGCGAACAACATTTGTATGTTTGTTTGTCGCGTGTGCATATATTCAATCTCCATGTCGCCATGGAACGTGTTGTTTAGTGGATATGAGCATCATCTTTTTGATTGGTCCACCTAAAGGCACTGGACCTATGCTACTAGGGCCGAGAATAGTGGTTCCGGTCGAAAGCGATTCGTGATCGCGCGAACATGGGTATTTGGAGGTTCACTCCTGAGACCGCGGTTGCGAATTTATTAGTGCCAAACCGGCCACTCAGTCACCTGGGTGCTATCCTGTTTGTGAGATCATTGGTGTGGTTGTGCGTGGATGATCGCGAAGGACTGGAGCGTTTGTTAGTTGACGCCACGTTTGTACGCTTGGAATGAGAGACTGTGAGTGTATATGAGAGAATAAGCAATTTGTATTAGTGAGTGTTAGCATAGATCTAACCCAAAATATAATAATAAAAGAAGAGTGCCTCCAGAGAGAACTTGGCCCTAAACCCACATTGTATATTATTTGACCATGGCAGGGGATACTAAAGGTCGCCAAGTTAAGTACTAAAATTGATCACAATGTAGTTTAACTAAAAATGAAATAATCGTATCCCAAGTTTCTGTGATATAATCACTGTAATACTGCTTTGGTGGAAAAGCCCCCGGACCACATCAAGGTACAGTATCATGCCGAGGGTACACCCCCTCCCCCATCGTAGCATTTCGTCACAAAATTCTTTATATATCTTTATCCCTTATTACTATTATTATTATCTTGCAATATTTATGTTCCATAATGAATCTACGTTCGAAAGTCAGTTGTGGGTTAATAACAACTCTTTCCTCTAAGAGGACCAGTCTGAATTTAGCGCTTGACGTTCAAAGCCTATTTTCACTGCACAATGTATTTAAAAGGTTTACTTGAATCATGGCTCGCTCTTACGATTTCAATTTCAGTAGCTCAGATCCGATACAGAGAGCAGATATATTGACTAATCCATGTGCAGTTGTGTTAGTGCGAGATTGAGGTTAAATCGGGTGGAATTTTTGCCAAATGAGGTTAAATCAGATGGCGAATTGAAAACATAGCGTTATGTGTATGTTGTCTATACACATTGCAACTGTGTTGGTGTCCTAGACGTTAAATAACTCAATAGGCTAGAACAAACTTATCCGAACCTGTGAGAACCTGTGTAAGTATTTCAATGAAAATACATTGAAAATTACCATCGCACAGGGGTTTGCATGCGTGAATCACAAAAGAGCATTCAGCATCCGTATAGATAACGCACCTATCCATACACAAAAGTAATTTTTGAAATCCTTTTTTAATCCTTTTTTTCCTTCCTGTGTGGTTGGGGTAAATTGGCGGTGACGCACACGGGGCAAGTTGGCGATACTGTTGCCAAGTAACAATTGAAGTTTTATAGCACGCTACAAATGCAATCTAGGTTTTATCAGTGGCTATAAAACTATCATAAAACCACAATTGTTTTTTTATTCATTTCGTTTATTTCGTTTATTTGATAGGCACAAATGCGTTAGCTTGGCGGTGCCAAATTCTTTTGTTTTTACATTTTGGATATCTTAAAACTAGGTGGTTACAATGTTGAAATATTTTTTTTTACAAAAGAAAAGAAAGTTTACAGCTATCTTAAGACTAGAAATAAGATTCAATATACAAGAGAGGGCCAAAATATTTTTTTGTGAAAAATTTTAAAACAAGGGATTCAGTTTGATATACAAGAGGGGGAGTAAAAGTAATTTACGAAATATTTTACAGTTATCTTAAAACTCACAATATAGTTTAGTACACAAAAGGGGGAACAAATATTTATGAGAAATTTCACAGATATCTTAAAACTAGGGATACAATTTTATTTACAAGATGGAGGACAAGAGTTTCAATAAAGAGTAAAAATTATAGCTATCTCAAAACTAGGAATACAGAACACTAATTTGATTTTTTTAACGAAAACTTATGCTTGGTCAAGATATTCAGAGCGTGGCTTATTTCCACATCAGTGTAGCAGCAGTTGTATCAAGGACTGGGGAGAGAAGGCGTATGGTGACAGGGAAAGAAGAGCAAAACTTGCAACTTTCGCTCAAACGGGGGGGGGGACCAGCGAAACAAATTTGCGCCTCAGTCTAGTAAGTCGTCGAGTACCGGATTGGTGGATGGTATTCTTCGGACCCGCGGGAAATCCTTCAAAAGTCATCGGACCTCGAGTCGCTCTGGCTTCAGTTTCCTTCTATGCAGGCGTAGTGGTAAGGGTGACGGCGGTTACATAGTGGCAAGGTAGGAGGAAACTCTAAAAACGAGAAATAAAAAGAGAGGGGCTAAATTGGGATATTTATCGTTTTTATGAAAGTATAAATAAGGGACATATAGGAGAAATCACGAGTTGCCAGCATATCTCGGACTGGTACATTGGGTGGTCTACCTCGGGCCTGAAGGGAATCCTTTAACGGATACCTGGCGTCACAATACCCGGCGCATACCCAGACAACGTGCTCGATGTCGTGATAGCCCTCGTCACAAGCGTACAGACTACTTTCCGCAAGCCCAATACGCCGCAAATGCGCATCCATGGTGTAGTGATTGGACATAACTCGGGACATTACACGAATAAAATCCGGACCCACATCCATCCCCCTGAACCAAGGCTTCGTTGATACCTTTGGGATAATCGAATGTAGCCATCGTCCAAGTTCCCCATTGCTCCACGAGGTTTGTCAACTGTTTAACGTCCTCTGACGACAAATACTAAAAAATTCGTTGAAGCAGATTGGTCTTTCGTATATGTCACCATTTAATGCGCTCACCTTTGCTAATGAGTCGGCCTTTTCATTGCCCGGGATAGAACAATGAGAGGGGACCCAAACAAATGTAATCTGATAAGATTTTTCAGATAACGTACACAAGGACGACGGGAATTGCTTTTTAGGCTTCACCGCGCGAAGAGCCTCGATAGAGCTGAGGCTGTCCGAAACGATGAAGTAGTGATCTGTGGGCAGAGTGTCCCAAGGGTGTACTGAATTGCAGCTAACTCTGCGACGTAAACTGAAGCAGGATCATTGAGCTTGAATGAAGCGGTGATAGTATTGCTGAAGATACCGAAGCCAGTGGACCCATCTAGAGTTGATCCGTCAGTGTAAAACATTTTGTCGCAGTCGACTTCTCGGAATTTATTATAAAAGATATTGAGGATCACTTGCGGGCGTATATGGTTCGGGATTCCACGAATCTTTTCCTTCATAGATGTGTCGAAGAATACAGTAGAATCAGTATCTGCAAAGTATCTAGGAAACGGACACGGTTGGTATTGTACGAAAAAGGATTGATGCTCTGTGCCATGTAGTCGAAGTACAAGGACATAAAACGGGTTTGAGAATTAAGCTCGACGAGCCTCTCGAAGTTTTCAATCACCAACGGGTTCAGAATGTCGCATCGGATGAGCAATCGATATGAGAGTTCCCAAAATCGATTTTTTAGCGGAAGAACGCCCGCCAGCACTTCGAGACTCATCGTATGGGTCGAGTGCATGCAACCCAAGGCAATGCGCAAGCAACGATACTGGATTCTCTCCAGTTTGATGAAGTGTATGTTCGCAGCGGAGCGGAAACAGAAACACCCGTACTCCATCACCGACAATATCGTTGTTTGGTACAGCCTGATTAGGTCTCCAGGGTGGGCACCCCACCATGTTTCAGTTATTGTCCGGAGAAAATTGATCCTTTGTTGGCATTTCTGTTTCAGATACCTAATGTGACATCCCCAGGTACCTTTAGAGTCGAACCAGACCCCGAGATATTTAAATGTGAAGACCTGATTGATCATTTAACCCATTAATAGAAGCTGGAGTTTCGCCGGCTCGCGCTTTCTAGAAAAAACAACCAACTCAGTTTTCTCCGTGGAGAACTCGATACCCAGTTGAAGAGCCCAAGCAGACAAATTGTCCAAGGTATCTTGTAATGGTCTTTGCAAGTCGGCAGCTTTGGGCCCTGTAACAGAGACCACCCCGTCGTCTGCAAGTTGCCTTAGCGTGCATGAATTGGCAAGACAATCGTCAATGTCATTCACGTAAAAATTGTAGAGTAGGGGACTTAGACATGAGCCCTGGGGAAGACCCATGTAGCTAAATCGCATTGTTGTTAAATCGCCATACTAAAAGTGCATGTACTTTTCGGACAACAGGTTTAGCAAAAAGTTATTTAAAATTGGTGAAAGACCATGCTGGTGCAGCTTCTCTGACAGAATATTGATAGAAACTGAATCAAAAGACCCCTTAATACCCAAGAAGATTGATGTCATCTGCTCTTTGTTAGCATAGGCCATTTGGATTTCTGTAGAAAGCAACGCAAGGCAATCGTTCGTCCCTTTGCCTTTGCGAAAGCCAAATTGTGTATCTGACATTAAGCCATTTGCTTCAACCCAATTGTCGAGGCGAAACAAGATTATTTTCTCGAACAACTTCCTAATGCAGGACAGCATTGCAATCGGTCGATACGAGTTGTGGTCGGAGGCTTGTTTTCCTGGTTTTTTGAATGGCGATGACCTTCACTTGCCTTCAGTTATGAGGGACAATGTTACCCTCAAGAAACTTGTTAAATAAGTTCAGCAAGCGTCTTTTTGCAGTGTCAGGCAGATTCTTCAGCAAGTTGAATTTGATTCTGTCTAACCCTGGCGCGTTATTGTTGCATGATAAGAGAGCAAGTGAGAACTCCACCATCGAAAACGGTGTTTCGTTCGCGGTATCGTGAGGAGACGCGGCGCGGTACGTTTTCTGTACGGGGACGGAGTCCGGACAGATGTTCTTGGCGTAAGCGAATATCCAACGGTTTGAATATTCCACGTTCTCGTTGGTACTGTTTCGGTTACGCATACGTCGAGCCGTACCCCAAAGAGTGCTCATCGCTGTTTTTCTCGTTACCCCGTCGACGAACCGGCGCCAATAACTGCGTTTTTTGGCTTTCATTAAACTCTTCATTCGCCTTTCTAGCGACGCGTACTGCTGATAGCTAGCGGGTAACCCGTCTTCCCGGAAGGCCTTATATGCAGTGGACTTCTCCGCGTACAGCTCTGAGCACTCTTTATCCCACCACAGGGTGGGAGACCGTCCATGGGTATTCGCGCTGGGTACTGGTTTAGTCTGAGCTTGATTCGCACTGTCGAGAATCAAGCCAGCCAAAAACCTGTACTCTTCCTCCGGAGGAAGTTCTTGAGTGGATTCGATTTTAACGGATATCGCGATCGCCCAACTCTTCCAATCAATGTTCCGTGTGAGGTCATATGAGACATTGATTGTTTCCGATGGTCTTGAACCGTTAGCAATTGAAATTACGATAGGCAAATGATCGCTACCGTGGGGATCAGGGATCACCTTCCACATGCAATCTAACTGTAGCGATGTCGAGCATAGTGATAAATCCAACGCGCTCCTACTCCTCGTGGTGTAGGAATACGCGTCATTCCTCCCGTGTTTAAGATGGTCATGTTGAAAATGTCGCAAAGATCTTGGATTAATGTTGATCTATTATCATCGTGAAGACAACTCCATACCGTACCGTGCGAGTTAAAGTCTCCTAGAACTAGCCGCGGTGCCGGTAAGGATTCCGTGATATTACAAAGCGTTCGGTGCCCTACCGAGGCTCTAGGATGAATGTAGATGGAAGCAATGCAAAGGTCTTTGCCTTTGATTAGAACTTGACAAGCGACAATTTCAATGCCTGGTGTCGAAGGGAGGTTAATTCGGTTGAAAGAATAGCACTTTTTAATCCCCAAAAGTACTCCTCCGTAAAGGTTTTCTCGATCCAGACGAATTATATTAAAGTCGTGGAAGTTGAGATTTATATCGGAAGTTAACCAAGTTTCACATAATGCGAAAACATCACATTTTAAACTGTTTAGTAAAAATTTGAAGGAATCGATTTTCGGGAGGATATTGTCGCAAGAGTCATCCTCATGCTCTCCTTCGCATTTGCCGCATCGTTTCTTATTTTCACAATATGTGGCTGTGTGGCCCAAATGCTTGCAATTGCTGCAGCTCATGACCCGCGGTACAAACAGGCGAACTGGTAGGCGAACCTTGTCAAGGAGGATGTAGTTGGGAAGAGAGGTCCCGGCGAATGTCACCCGAAGCGAGCCTGATAGAGAGTAGGTAGTCTTACCTCCCTCGGTGTTTGCGGTATACAATTGTTTGCATTCCAAGATCTTAATCTATTCAAGTGAAAGGTTCTTAAAGCAGCCAACCCCGTGCTCCAACAGTTCTTTGCATTTCAGGCCCGGTTCGGACACTACCCCATCGATTTCACAGGCCACACAAGGCACGTACGCTTTAAATTCCCGCATAAAGCGCTCACAGCAAGCAATTGCGTTTGCCTGGCCGAGATCATTCATTAGAACACGTATCTTGTTTGCCCGAACACGTGTTATCTGAGTTACGGCCGGGTAATTAGCAGTCAGATCTCGAGAAAGTTTTAATATATTAACCGGTTTCTCTCCAGCCCGAAAATATACCATCCATGGCCCAGAGGAACCTTCTGGGTACTGCTTATTACGGGGAGCAATGCGAGTGTTAGGGGGATCAGGGACTTCCATGATTACATCAGATGGTATTTCGCCCTCGGCCATTTAAGCACGAGGGCAGAGCGTTATATAAACGGGAATGTGTCTTATTATTTGATTACAAGGTAGAGTAAAAGTAGGGAAAAGGAAAGAAAGCAAACGAGGAAAAAAATCAAGAAAAACTTATCTGCAAACAACGTCGATTGTTCCGCACCAGCGAAAACAATGTACTGGATTTACTGCCGGCACCAGCAGAACGGCAGCTAACGAACGAACAAAGGATGACCTTCACTCACTGAAATTTACACACCGAACACCACTGTGAAACATAACGATCCGTTCCGTTCAAAGGTTGGGAGACGTATGGACCACAATTGTTTGGACTTTCAGCACCGGTGCGTAAGCAAATGCCTGTGTATTTTGATTACGCTAAACGATAATAATATATTTAGATACCCGTTTTCGCACCGGTAGTTGGTAAATAGGTTGCCAAAGTTTTTGCTATCATGCAATAATTTTTTTTTTAATTTTTTTTTAATTATATTTATTTAATTCAGTGAAAAAAATATAGCTAGAAAGAAAATACATTTATTTATTGAATTTAATTAAATCATTACAGTAACAAATATCGGCCTCTTTTCCTAAAACTATTTTATTGAAATGAATGCAAAATTATTCAAACTTGAAATGTTTACTGAGATTAAAAGTTAATTATTGTTTCAATGCAAAAAATGTTCGTACCATTAAATTTGCTGATTGAAGCAATAAACATTGTATAAATGAATTCAATAAGACATTTCTTTGTTCAAATATGTTAAAATTTTCTATGTAATAATAATTATGAGAATTCATAGAATTCTATGAACTAATGTTTGCCCGGCAGTTATTAACTGAAGCACATACTACGACGGTTCCGAATCAGGAGTGCAATGAAGAAGATCTCATCCTAGATATTACGAAGAGACTTGCGGTGGAAAAAGCTTTTCGGCCATTCAACGATTGTTTTGCGGAACCAGTTTATACGAACGATCGGTTTCGAAGACATTTGTTTTTTTGTATTTCGAAGCCTTTGAAGAGAAGATAATACTATATTGAAAAGCCAGAGAAAGCTGGGTTTTACTAAATTATGCGAAAGCCATCTGACATACGTCCTTTCGGACGCTACAGTCACATATATTCGCATGTGAGAAAATTTGCGCCTTAATCTATGTGAGAATCCTGCTATACCCCAGATAATAGATGTTTAGACAGATTTTTACATAAATTTTTAGCCCAAATGTCCGTCATCTGTGGTAATATTGCAGAGTATAGTTGGGTGAATATATCTGCGTTTTAAGTATGTTCAAAGGCGATTTTGAATCGCAGAATAGTAGGCTTATTCAGGAATACTTGGTACGCTGTACTATACCCACTCGAAATGGAAACATTACTGTACAACTTGGGCAGAATAGTATACAGTAAAACAAAAAAATGAATGAGATATTAACTTGCTGAAGTAAACTGCGTTGTTTTCTGAGGTTGATACACGGAGAACGTTGATATAGTCATCACATCTCGTCTAACTTAGAACTTGAATCAGGACTCAGTAGCGGTTGGCTCAAATGGCACGTTCCCAATGTAGATCCGAGCTTTGTGCTTAAAAGACAATTACCAAAATTCACGTTGAGGGGAAGTTCCAAACCAATATTCACCAAACACATCTAGTGCTCGTGAACAAAAGGGGTATTGTCATCTCTTTTGTGACTGTTGTGAACTGCCCTGAGCCAATAATAGTTTCTCCGGACATCAGCAAGCAACAACTAGCCGCTAGCCAGCGCTACTATCGCCCAACAGACTTCCAGTGATCGGTATACGGACTTTGCGTACACCCAGTTAAGTTCAATCGGAAATTAGCCGGAATTCTGGCTGGTTTTAGTCCATATTCCGGCTCCATTGATAAAACCGATTCTAACTAGAATGTGTCACTGAAGCCGGAATACGAATTAGAACCAGGCAACATTCCGGCTGAGCTTAACTTGTAGTATCCCGGCGCCAATAACACAACCAATTCCAATTAGAATCGGTTGTATTACTGGAGCTGGTATACTAACTACAACTACATCTACTTCAAGAAATAAACATACTTAATGTTTATTTCTTGAAGTACCCTGGGGCAAATTGGTACACATGAATTTGTGGCAAATTGATAAGTATATCAATTTAATCCAAAATTTTGTCATTTCAAAATTCCAAAGATGGAATTAAATAATCACTTACTGTTTAAAATTATATATTTGATTCCAATTTATCAGTATGGCAAATGACAACACATAATCTTGCTTTCAAACTATGGTCCTGCGGGGTAGTGCAAAATTCCTAGCCAGAGTTCAATGTAGTGGACACTTGCGTCTCCAACTTTTAACTCAAACAATATGAAATTCTATTAGAAGAAACACAGTGTACATTGTAAAAATAGTGAAAAATGGTTTTTCAGAGAAAAAAATTCGATCCGAAAAGTGAAAAAATATGGCAATAAGAAAAATTGACATTCAAATAATTGGCGTTTCACCAGCGACTAGCGACTACCAGGTGTCGCCCAAAATTCTTCGCCCGAAAAATAGGTGGCAAACAAGCCGGTCGGTGCTCAGCTAATTTCGGCCGCGTCCCTTGTCACCTATTTTTTATTGAGTGTTTCATCGGCGGTGCTATCTTTAAAAATGAGCCGCCTTGGATATTCAACTGTTTTTTTACTGTATTGTTTTATTGCAAATGAGTAGAGGTTTTGAGTCTTTTATATTTGGAATTGCAGATATTTTGTCGCATGTAAATTTTGGGTGTTCGTTGATGTGATGGCGCTGTAAGGGAACACGTATCTGCCGGTCGGCAAACTTTTCTTTGGACTGAGCAAACTATTTTTTATGTTTCTTTAAGGTTTGTTTTACCAACGGGGGAACTGATTCACAGAGCATTCAATGTGCTTTAGGTAAACACATGGCCTTATTTGAGTGGAATGATGACTTCAATCATGTATAAGGTTTGAGCATTGACAATTCGCGAGAGGGATCGGGGACCGGTTGGCAATTACCTTCAGTAATGTCAGCACGAAGAATAAGTGTTTTGCTGTCATTTTCATTGCTTAGTTTTCTATTCTATCGCATGCCTCCACTCGAGTCTAAGTCTATTGATGACATTTGGTCCTTAGATCGGCGACGACTGGGAGCTATCAGCGTTCTGCCGATAGTAGCAGAATGAGAGTATGCGATATAGCCGAGAAAACAATACCGTAAAAGTTGTTCGGAAATCAGCGACAATAAGACTTTAATTTGACTAGTATCGATGATCGCGGGTCAATACGTACTGAAAATTCGCCGCGTCTGTTTTAATGAATCTAATTTCAAGTTCCGTTATTAGTAAAAAGCCCGTGCATCAGGTTAACGATCCTCTGTATTTCCCTTCAATGTTCGATATAATCGTTCGTATACGTGTATTTCACAAACAATCCGATATTAGAAATAGGAAATACTTTCCTTGATTTATAACATCTAGAGCTATCATAACTCTTTGTCTGTATAACGTGTTATCACTCGGTAGTTTGCAACCCAAAAATATATCGTAGAGAAGGAATAGCGAAATTAGTCTAAATAATGTCGCAATAAATAGTGATCCGGCCCATTACACAGATAAGATTAGCTTTTCTAGGCAATACTCCCACGATCGGCTGTGTGGATGTGAAATTGCTTTTGTTTAGAAAACATAGGATACTCTCGGTAGATCTTATTTTTCGAGCGAGCGTGTTCTCGAAAACTAACTGAACTACTACCTAATAAACTATGCTATACAAGACGCATCGCTTGCTTGGAGCGAATCCTAGACCCTGTTCCCTTCCAAACCACCAACTCCGCGATACCTGTGGAAGATTCTGATGAACCTTCTGTATAAGATTCCTCATTTTATTCAAACGATCGCCGGGTAAAATCAGCACCGACAAGATAGAAACCACGAAAAAATTCGTTGTGTCATTGAATATTATTAAAAAATATAAGCAGTGCTCCTTATAGCCGGCTCTCCGGAGTTCAAGGTGCTAATTTTGCTAATCGTATTAATACAACAAATGATAAATTTCCCAAATTCTCGGCAGCCGGCTGCCCAGAGTAATTATTACATGATAACGCTATTGGCACACTTACTAACAACTCTCCCCATCCCGTGATACATGTGGAGATGCAGAGGATTCCTCGGTCTCTAGTAGCAACATGTATCGGACTAACATTCCTTCCTTTCCCAGAAGATCTGCATTCGGACGTGGCCGGCGTCGGTATTGATCAGCATGCATGCAGAATAGATTGTACAATGTGGCTCATCATGTTATTCCCAAGCATGTTGTTCCAATGAACATTTTGCAACCTAGTTTGGTTCTGGTCAATAACGGACTAGTAACTACGGGCGATCTCTTATGCTTATGCTTATGCTTAAACAATATGAAATTCTATTAGAGCTTCGCCTGTTAAATGCATCGCTTTTACGATGCGATGAGCTAAAGCGACACTAGGTAGCGTAGTGTAATGTAATGTTCAGATGTGCTCTTTTCAATATGGTCGATGTGTTTCTTAAATCAGTCTTTGAATTGTTAGGTCTATTTGGCTGTGTCTTAGACTACCGGAGTGTGCCGCCATCAAAACACGACACCGCACCGGCGGTTCGTAAACAGGTTGAGAAATGGAAAATTATCGTTTCGGTTAATAGCGAGTGCGTATATTTGATAACTTCTTCCAACTGACGCCAACGTTGCTATTCGCAGAAAGGAAACAAAGCAAAAGAAAATGTAAAAAATAGGGTCTCGCGATGAATGAATTAAATAACACTTATTTAAAGTTTACTGAAATTACAACAGAATTATTGAAATTAAAAGTTTATTATTGTTTTAATGAAAATATATTTTAAAACCTTGATTCGCACCAATTATTTTGTCGTTTGATGCAATGAACAGTATTTGTTTGAATTCAATAACACATATTTATGATTATGCTGTATGTTTACTGCGTGAAAGTAAAAACGAGTGCATCGAAGCAGCTTGGATTGAACTGGAAGATGTAGTATTATGTCAAGCTGTACACGATTTGTCCCAGGATTCGATTGATGGGTCAAATTAAAAAACCAAAAATCTGCATGGAATGGATGAGCAAACGCTGCGAACAAATGGAACAGTGGAAAGTAAGATTCAAGAAGAAAGACAATGCGTGAATTTTTCATGTGCAAAAGTCTTTAATTCAGGTCCAGTAGTAAGTGGAAGATAACGACGATAATGGTTTGCCACACACTCTGCCGCGCTTGGTTCAGAAAAGGATACCTAAAAAGAACTTGGACGGACACAGATCACACCTGTTACATCATCACCATCTAGTTTCAGGCGGTGGTTCATCATATTTTCGAGGGATAATATGGTGTTGTGGTGTATAGTGAAGTGTATGAACGTGAATGCATTACCCTAATAATTTGTTGACTAAAAGCCATTGTTTTCACTGTACTAACAGTAGTTTAACAATAATTTATACAACAGTCTAATATGACATTACAATACAAAATCAATAAATTTTAACCTATCTCCATAAAATTTCAAAATTCACTTAGTTTGTGAAAAAGGAGATGGCGGGGTTAGACGGGGTTGGACGGTAGTACTTAACATTATAAAAATTGATATTTGAATTACATTTAAACATTTCTTATATTGCTCATAGAAACAGTAACACGAAATGTTAATTAACTATATAATTTATTGTTGGACAATAAAATTGATTATTGCAAGAAATTTTATTGCAAATTTACTAGAAGAATTCCACGTCGAAGAATGTAGAAATATTCTTTGATTCAAGGATAATTACTTTTGTTAATTCGTTTTATTAGTGTTTGACTTACTCCGAGAATTTCATCCAAACTTGATACATGGATGTGGTTTTGACGACCAATTTGGTAAGCAGCAAACGTCACGCTCAAAAACGTTCGACTGTTTAATCTACCTACGATTATGACCTGCGTCAGGCCATGGTAAACGCCGGAGGATCCTTTGGCTCGGTCTAAGCACAGACAAACAGACCTAACAATTCGAAGACTGATTTGAGAAATACATTGACCATATCTCATCAACACATCTGAACATTACATTACATTACGCTACCTACTATCGCTTCAGCTCATCGCATCGTAAAAAGCGATGCATTTAACAGGCGAAGCACTAATAGAATTTCAAATTGTTTGAGTTAAAAATTGGAGACACAAGTGTTCACCATATTAAACTCTGGTTAGGAATTATGCACTACCCGCAGGATCATTGTTTGAAAGCAAGATTCCGTGTTGTCATTTGCCATACTGATAAATTGGAACCAAATTTATAATTTTAAACAGTAAGTGATTAATCGATTCCATGTTTGGAATTACCGTATCGATGACAAAATGTTGGATTAAATTGATACACTGTATCAATTTGCCACAAATTCGTGTGTACCAATTTGCCCCAGGGTACGCACTTAATGTTTATTTCTTGAAGTAGATGTAGTTGTAGTTGTAGGGTGACCAGATCAAGCGAGTGAAAACCAGGACAGTCCGAAAGGGACTACCACCTTCTTTCACCTCTTAATCGATGGTGCCTTCTCCCCACGTGTTCGGCAGCTAAAACGCTCTATTCGGAAGTAAAACAGTTCTGGGGTCTTACAGGCATAGCTCAGCCAAAAAGTCTTGCATGAGAATTCGATCACCGAGCTCTTTTTTCGGATTTACACACACGCAGTTCTTGTTACATTACCATCAGCAAAGGTAACGTGATGTTGTTGGATACATCGTCAATTTAGTGGATGATACGAAATATTCTGAAATCATCTGTGCAGCACCGGCGAGTGGTCATTGAAGTAAAGTAGAAACATCAACGGTCCAAAGTAACTTCCCTACCACCCTGATTTTAAGTTAAGTAGCTGGCAATTTCCAATGACAATCATTATCTCTCGATCTGAGAACTATGATCGAAACACCTGCAAAAACTACCATTGATTAGAAATTCCTCCAGTTTATCAATTGTTATATGAAAAATAGCGGATTGGTTGGTGTAAATAATATCCGCGACCTTCCATACTTCCTGTTATGTAGGATACTAGACTCGGCAGGATAATCGCTGTTCAGCGTCCAATGAAGCCATGTCAATCGTGGATTAGGTACTGCTAACATTGGCTAGAGAAAGCACTCAATGATATTATCCCACTACTGTTTCGTCATTTCGACAAAGTGATCGTGACGTGACGTTCATAATAACACCGAGTTCATTCAGGTTGTCGTTTCAAATGAACTCTACACATTTTATCACGAAGGTGACACCCGGAATAGGGTGTTGATCACTTCACTTCGTTTACACTGTGAAATGAAGTGATACTACACTGTGAAAGCATCAAGAGAGCGTGTTTCGACAACCTGTGTGAGAGTGCCAACGCGAATCCGTGGGGTGACGCCTACAGGATTGTGATGGCCAAGACCAAAGGGGGCTCCTCACCCCCAGAACGGTCTCCGGACTGGTTGGAAACGATTATCGAAGTACTCTTCCCGTCTCGAGCCACAAGCCCCTGGCCACCTGCACTACGAGACAGTGCGGGCACGGCCGAAATGGTGGCTCCAGTGACGAATGAAGAACTACTCGCAGTGGCTAAATCCCTAGCAATGAACAAAGTTCCAGGGCCGGATAGAGTTCCAAACAACGCTCTCAAGGCAGCGATCATAGCGAACCCGAACATGTTCAGGCTAGCTATGCAGAGATGCCTTGACGAGTGCCGTTTCCCCGATAGATGGAAAAGGCAGAAATTGGTGCTGTTGCCGAAGCCCGGAAAGCCGCCAAGCGACCCATCGGCGTACAGACCAAACTGTCTGATCGACACGACTGGCAAACTGCTTGAGAGGATCATCCTCAACAGGCTAACCCCATACGCGGAAGGTACGGACGGTCTGTCAAGCAACCAGTTTGGCTTTCGGAAGGGTAAGTCCACAGTGGACGCTCTCAACTCAGTGATAAATACTGCCGAGATAGCGATCCAACGAAAAAGGCGAGGTATTCGCCTGAATGCGAAGAACGCATTCAACAGCGCAAGCTGGGATGCCATCGCGTTCTCGTTACACCGGCTTAGCCTACCGGTGGGTCTGTACCGGATCCTGGAAAGTTACTTCCAAAACCGCGTATTGCTATACGAGACCGATGCCGGTCAGAAAAGGGTTCCGATTACCGCCGGAGTCCCGCAGGGCTCGATCCTAGGCCCGGTGCTATGGAACCTCATGTATGACGGGGTTCTGACACTGAAGTTCCCTCCTGGGGTCAAGATCGTCGGCTTTGCCGACGACGTAACCTTGGAGGTCTACGGGGAGTCAATTCCTGAGGTAGAACTAACCGCAGAACACGCGATTAGCACGGTGGAGGAATGGATGAGCGCGAGAGGCCTGGAGCTCGTTCATCATAAGACAGAGGTAGTTATCGTCAACAACCGCAAGTCGGCACAACATGCAGTTATCCATGTGGGAGAAGTCGCGATCACTTCACAGCGAAGTCTGAAGTCTCTCGAAGTCATTATAGACGACAAGCTGACCTTCGGCAGCCATGTCGACTATACATGCAAGAGAGCGTCGACTGCTGTTGCGGCTCTATCGAGAATGATGTCCAACAGCTCAAAGGTGTGCGCCAGTAGACGTAGGTTACTGGCAGGCGTTGCCGTATCTATCCTCTGGTATGGCGGCCCGTCATGGTCAAGAGCACTGAGGGTAACCAGTTACCTACAGAAACTGGAGAGCACCTACCGCGTGATGTGCCTCAGAGTGATATCTGCCTACCGCACGGTATCACACGATGCATCCTGCGTGATAGCGAGCATGATGCCAGTCGGGCTGGTCATTCGGGAAGATGAGGAGTGCTTCGAGCTACGTGGAAATAGGGGAGCCCGCGAGCGCACCAGGGTGACCTCGGTCGCCAGATGGCAGCGTGAGTGGGATAACTCCTCGAAAGGTAGGTGGACCCACCGGCTGATACCTAGCATATCGAGCTGGGTGGGAAGACCCCATGGGGAAGTTCACTTCCACCTGACACAATTCTTGTCAGGCCATGGCTGTTTCCGACAGTACCTTCACAGGTTCGGGCACGCGGAGGTCCCAGTCTGCCCGGACTGCCCAGGTGTAGACGAAACTGCCGAACACATACTGTTCGTATGTCATCGGTTCGACGTCGAAAGAAGAGCAATGCTTGACGTCTGTGGCTGGGACACAACCCCTGATACCCTTATTCAGCGGATGTGTCAATCGGTGGAGAAGTGGAACGCAGTCTCGGCTGCTACCATCCCGATTGCCAGTAGGCTACAGGTAATCTGGCGAACCGAGCAACAGACGACGGGCACGGCTAACTAGTGATTGGTTAGCTGGAGCGAAAAAGGCCAAGCGCAAAAAAAAGGGAGTGAATGGTCTGTTCATGCCGAGGCAGGTTTGGCGCAGCGAATGGCAACCGCGTAAGGGGTAAACCCAGCCACCCCGAAGCAAGACAGAAGAGTGAGTGTATAGGCGTATAAGTGGACTGCCTCATACCAAGACGGGAGGGTCGTAGCGTAGTATGTTGGGACTTAGCTATCGATGCCTCATGGCGTGGCAGAGGAGTGAAAGGGTGAGCATCCAAGTCAGTCTCACACGGCATGTTAAGGGTGAGCACAAAAGTCAGCCTCACATGGTATGGTAGAGGCTAGCACAAAAGTCAGCCGAGCAAGGAATGAAAAAGGTGATGGGATGCCAGGGGAGTGACAAAGGTACAATAGAGTGGCACGATTGAGAGCAGCCCGGGGACAACTTGACAGCTCCCATATAATGAACTCCTAAGCAAACTTTGTGGTGATTTGGTGATGTCATGGCGGCTCGAATGGAACAAAATTTGAAAAAGGCGCACCCCAACTATTATTTTCTATATCTGTAAAAAATTAACAATTTAGGCATTTCTATTACCAAATTTATTTCGCTCTTCAAATTAGGACCTGACCATACCTTAACAGAAACATAGATTCCATTTTTGATCTACAAAATCCAAGAAAAATAAATCGATTTTCAGAAATACAAGAAGATGGCTTTCAAAATCGAGCCACTTCCACTTATATTGAAATTTCCGAAAATCTTCGGGATCGAACCAACATGAAATCCTCCGGTAGACGCCGTTCATTTCGTTTTCTGTCGGGCTGGAGCTGAGTAATATGCGAAATGAATTCTGAAGGGATCAGTACCAAAACCATCGCAAAATTTTTTGGAAAGAATTATTGAAAAAGTCGAACAAAACTCTGGCAAGAGTCGAACATAATTGTATATTCCTGGCAGTATTCTTGCTAAAACCGGGCACTACCGGTTTGCTACCAGAATTCTGGTAAAAGCGCACAAATTATATCCAAAACCAATGTTGCTAACTGTGTACAAAATCCTACATATTTCGTTTATTATCCCAAACGAAATTCTAGAAATCTTGACGTTTTTAATTAATTTGAAATAAGATGTCATATGTTCACGAATTGTTAGGCTTGGTGATTTACTTTTATTGGCCAAAATGCTTTTCATTTATATTTCTCGGGCAAAAAGCACAAATGATTTACCGATTACACACCTCACACAACAATAAAACAAAAAAACAACGACTTCCAGTAAAATTTATAATAAGATGTATGTACCTTGCTGACAGTTTCCAATACAGACACTTTATATAACTAGCGGAGAGAAAAACAGTAAAACTAGCAACCATGGATGTAAACTGGCATCAAGGAAGCTCCCATAAGCTTTGCATGGGCTTCCCCTTGCACTTCCCCTACAAAAACCCTCATGCTCGATTGGCTGCACTTTTTGACAGTTCGTTTGGCTGCAATTTTTGACACTTCGCTAATCTGTGTATAAAGTGTCTGTAGTTTCCAGTTAGGGATAAATTTATTCTCTAATAATTGTTTTCTTTATCCACATTTTGGAATACGCTTTTTCTAAATGTTGTTCTTACTGCATTGACGGCGTTCATAACACACGTAACGAAAAACGCTTTTCTCTTACAACAATTTCGTTTCGTTGTTCGTGGTACTCGTACGGAGAAGGCATACTAGCTCCACCATCAAATTAGTGGTACATATATGAAACAAGCACTATGTGTCAAGTTGTCCCCGGGCTGATTGAGAGTGAATCAGGTGATAGGGTGAGCACCCAAGTCAGCCTCGCATGGTATGGGTGGGGCGAGCACAAAAGTAAGCCTAGCAAGGAATGAGTAAGGTGAGCACACAAGTCAGCCTCGCAAGGAACGAAAAAGGTGAGCACAAAAGTCAGCCTCATGTGGGAGTGTTTGAGAGTGAATCAAAGTGCGATTGAGAGAGCACCCAAGTAAGCCTCATACAGGACGTATGAACGCGTGAGTGAGAGTGAATGAGTACATTTAGTACAGCCATCCCCCCAGAAGTAATACCGAGAGGTAGTTCCTGGGAGGAATGATGGCGGAGCCCAATGGAGTTTAGTCGGTATTAATGGCTGGTCACCATTCGAGCCCGACACACCCCCAGTGCACCCCGTGTGGTAGATTGGACCCTACCAATAGCACGTGTACTGGGCTAGAACGTAAAGGTCTTCTCCATTGTAAAAAAAAGCACTGTGAAGTGATACCCGTAATAAGGGCCGTTATGTACGAACGCCTCATGCTTTTTCTTTTCATTTTCCACGTTAGAGAAGAAAGTTGAGAGATTAACCGTAGAACGTTGCACTTGCGTTTTCCACCTTAGACTATCAGCACCGGTGCGTAAGCAAATGCGTGTGTATTTTGCTTACGCTAAACGATAATAATATATTAAGACACCCATTTTCGCACCAGTCGTTGGTAAATGGGTTGCCAAAATAATAATCTGTTTTCACACCGGTACCTGTTATTATAGTAACGTTACATTTTTTTGCAATCATGCAATAAAAAATGGTTTTACATTTCTTACAAAAGAAATGTATAGGATTCGCTCAAACTTTGAAAACTTTTTCCGAGGCCCGGAGGGCCGAGTCTCATATACCAATCGACTCAGCTCGACAAATTGAGACAATGTCTGTATGTGTGTGTGTCTGTGTGTATGTGTGTATGTATGTATGTACAAAATGTCATGTAATTATCTCAGCAATGGCTAAACCGATCTTAATGAAATTAGTTTCAAATGAAAGGCCTAACGTTGCCATTTGACACTATTATTTTTGATTTTCGATATGTTGTTTACTTTCTGAGATATGAACGATTTTGTCAAAACACAGTAGGTTTTTTGCAAATTACTTTCGAACAATACAATATTGCACAAGCTGCACATAAATAGAAAGCTTGTAAAAATACCTTTCTAACAAGCTATAGATTGTCTAAATCCGTGCACGAGCGGTGGAGATATTAAATATTTTGTATTTTTAGTCCTCGCTTACCAATTTCCACTATCTAAAAATGATATTGTTTCATACAGAGTATTGCTTTACTGGTGTTTTAGGGGCAAAACTAAACCGATTTGGAATATCGGGGTATGAAAACACATCTACGTGATTCAAGAAATAATAAATGAACTATTTCTCAAAAATCAATATATAAGTTCACTTCAAAGACAAAATAATGTGTTGATAAAGACACAGTGAGTTCTAGTATTTATTCCTTGGATTAGGCATTGCGTTCAATTATGAGGTAAATGTTGGATGGTATATCAATATACAAATCAACAAGTAATTCACCTAGTAGTGAGATAAAACATTTCTAATATAATTATACTTGTGGCGTCACCGAAAGCAACTGTATGTTTGAAGCCCAAAAATCTAGCGAAAATTTAGCTCTTTTGCAAGATTTCGGTTATACTGGTTATGGCGCAAAAATTACTACTTACATTATTTATGATAAGAATGTAAGAATCAATATATCATAATAATATACCTATAAAAATAATGTCACTGCATTAACCATCATTTGCCATTCCTCACACGCCCCCCCCCATCTCTCTCTTTCTCTCTTTCTCTCTTCTATCGCATCTATCTAGCTATTTCTGTATTTATTTCTAAGTTGTGTGATAAGATCTTCTGCCAATCTGAAATATTTATTAATTGTAATTGCGAAGGTTTGAGAAAACAAAACTATTTTTTTCTGCTGCTACATCAACTCAACTTTAATTCAATTGTATTCAAAGCCTGTATCTACACTATAATTAAGGAAATTCATGGCTATATCAGAAAAATATTTGGCTTAACTGGGTAATATGAAAGTTTGACGATGGAAATTTTCAAAAGAGACATTCCACGTGCGATATTTAAACTATTCGTATCTCTATTGAATTTTGAATGAAATATATGCTCAAAGACTGAAATGGTCGACGAATTCATGTATTTGGGCTCACTGGTAACCGACGACAATGATAACAGCAGAGAAATTCAGAGACGGATCTTAGCGGGAAATCGTGCCTACTTTGGTGGCGTGCAGATGGAAGACGGAACGTTGCGCAGGCGAATGAACCATGAGTTGTATCAGCTGCACATTCGTAGTATTGGTACCAACTTTCATGAAAAATAACGGATCAAAGATCCACATATTAGATCCAGGAAAAGAAGTCTCCCAAAGTACCCACTCTCGATGGGGGATGCAACTACAATGTGTCTTCTAACTTATCGTCGTCCATATCTGGATATACTGAGTAGTTTGAACCATTTCTTTTTCACAGTATTGGTCTGTATAGGGCTTATTTATCCATATTTCCTGCACGAGAATTCCAAACGAAACAATATGAAAGCTATAAGGATGAATGGAAACAGACTGCATCATCAACGGTTCGTCCAGAATTTTCATTTAAAGAGAATATTGACAGTTGGCTTTTAAGCCGTAATCATGTGTTTGTCGAGAAATAATTTATTTGATTCTATTTATTTCTTTATATTAATTTATAACCTTTTACCATTGTTCAATTTTTCATTTTAATCAATGCATTTAATTCTGCTCATTTTCTTCTTTTTATTCATTTTATCACTTCAGCTCATTTTGTTTATTTGATTCGTTTGTTTTATTTATGCATTTCATTTATTTTTTACTTTATTTATTTTGTTCATCCATTCTTTTTATTCATTTGATCCATTTCATTAATTTGATTCATTGTATTCACTGGATGAATTAAATCAATTCGATTCATTTAATTCGTTTGATTAATTTGATTCATGTGATTAATTTGATTCATGTGATTCATGTGATTCATTTGATTCATATGATTCATTTGATTCATATGATTCATTTGATTCATTTGATTCATTTGATTCATTTGATTGATTTGATTGATTTGATTGATTTGATTGATTTGATTGATTTGATTGATTTGATTGATTTGATTGATTTGATTGATTTGATTGATTTGATTGATTTGATTGATTTGATTGATTTGATTGATTTGATTGATTTGATTGATTTGATTGATTTGATTGATTTGATTGATTTGATTGATTTGATTGATTTGATTGATTTGATTGATTTGATTGATTTGATTGATTTGATTGATTTGATTGATTTGATTGATTTGATTGATTTGATTGATTTGATTGATTTGATTGATTTGATTGATTTGATTGATTTGATTGATTTGATTGATTTGATTGATTTGATTGATTTGATTGATTTGATTGATTTGATTGATTTGATTGATTTGATTGATTTGATTGATTTGATTGATTTGATTGATTTGATTGATTTGATTGATTTGATTGATTTGATTGATTTGATTGATTTGATTGATTTGATTGATTTGATTGATTTGATTGATTTGATTGATTTGATTGATTTGATTGATTTGATTGATTTGATTGATTTGATTGATTTGATTGATTTGATTGATTTGATTGATTTGATTGATTTGATTGATTTGATTGATTTGATTGATTTGATTGATTTGATTGATTTGATTGATTTGATTGATTTGATTGATTTGATTGATTTGATTGATTTGATTGATTTGATTGATTTGATTGATTTGATTGATTTGATTGATTTGATTGATTTGATTGATTTGATTGATTTGATTGATTTGATTGATTTGATTGATTTGATTGATTTGATTGATTTGATTGATTTGATTGATTTGATTGATTTGATTGATTTGATTGATTTGATTGATTTGATTGATTTGATTGTATTGATTGATTTGATTGATTTGATTGATTTGATTGATTTGATTGATTTGATTGATTTGATTGATTTGATTGATTTGATTGATTTGATTGATTTGATTGATTTGATTGATTTGATTGATTTGATTGATTTGATTGATTTGATTGATTTGATTGATTTGATTGATTTGATTGATTTGATTGATTTGATTGATTTGATTGATTTGATTGATTTGATTGATTTGATTGATTTGATTGATTTGATTGATTTGATTGATTTGATTGATTTGATTGATTTGATTGATTTGATTGATTTGATTGATTTGATTGATTTGATTGATTTGATTGATTTGATTGATTTGATTGATTTGATTGATTTGATTGATTTGATTGATTTGATTGATTTGATTGATTTGATTGATTTGATTGATTTGATTGATTTGATTGATTTGATTGATTTGATTGATTTGATTGATTTGATTGATTTGATTGATTTGATTGATTTGATTGATTTGATTGATTTGATTGATTTGATTGATTTGATTGATTTGATTGATTTGATTGATTTGATTGATTTGATTGATTTGATTGATTTGATTGATTTGATTGATTTGATTGATTTGATTGATTTGATTGATTTGATTGATTTGATTGATTTGATTGATTTGATTGATTTGATTGATTTGATTGATTTGATTGATTTGATTGATTTGATTGATTTGATTTATTTGATTGATTTGATTTATTTGATTGATTTGATTGATTTGATTCATTCGATTCATTTGATTCATTTGATTTATTTGATTCATTTTATTCATATCTTTAATTTTATGCATTTCATGTTCAATCATTCGTTTTATTTCATTCAATTTGTTAGTATGAGTCAATTTATTCTATTAATCTTATAACTATTTCTAAATATAATCTTAGTTTTTATGTAATAACCTAATCTAATTTGTTTCGTGTATATTATAATTTTGATTTCCATTAATTTTTCTACTCATTTTATGAATTTAAAAACCTATTGTTTTATTTTTTGCTTTACTTTTTTATTTCGGTCGTTTTGTTGATTTCTATAATTTATTCAGTTTATTCGAGATTTTATTCGTGCAAGACTAGAAACTGTTTTCATCCCACCTCTAGTTGGGTGCCTACTTCTCGTGAGTTCTGCAAACTAATCTAATAGTGAAATGTGTAAGAAATGTCTCATCTCACTGCTAGGTGGATAAAATCGGTTTTTTTTTTAATTATTTAGATTTAATTTAGTGAAAAAAATTTGACTAGAGAGAAAATACATTTATTTATTGAATTCAACAAAACCGTTTCAGTAACAAGTATCGTTCTCTTTTCCAAAAATTATTTTATTGAAATGGTTGCAAATTTATTCAAACTGGAAATGTTCATTGAAATTAAAAGTTAATTGTTGTTTCAATGCAAAAAATGTGTGTACCATTAATTTTGCCGTTTGAAGCAATAAACATAGTGAATTCAATAAGACATTTTTTTGTTCAAATATGCTAAAATTTTCTATGTAATAACAATTCTGAGAAATTTGATGGGTTCGAGACGGACGACGATTTCTATGAACTAAGGTTTGCCCGGCAGTTATTGTCTGAAGCACATACTACGACGGCTCCGAATCAGGAGTGCAATGAAGAGGATCATGTGTATAATATGCAAACAGACTTGCGGTGGAATAAGTTTTTCGGCCATTCAACGATTGTTTTGCAGAACCAGTTTATACGAACGATCGGTTTCGAAGACACTTTCGTTTTTTACATTTCTTATAAAAGAAATGTATAGAATTCGCTCAAACTTTCAAGATTTTTTCTGAGGCCCGGAGGGCCGAGTCTTATATACCAATCGACTCAGCTCGACGATTTGGGACAATGTCTGTGTGTGTGTGTGTGTGTGTGTGTCTGTGTGTGTGTATGTAACGGACAAATTCTCATTCGTGTTTCTCAGCAATGGCTGAACCGATCTTATCCAAACCAATTTTAAATGAAAGAACTAAAAAACAGTATGAACGCTATTAATTTGTTTTTGATTCTGATGTTTAGTTTCCAAGATATGAATGTTTAAATGCGTAAAAATGGCGTTTTTTGCAGTTTTTTTGAATTATCTACCGAAATTGACAATATAAATTAACAATTTATATGTTTTTAGACAGCTTTAACGAATACCTTTCGTTAAAGCTATAGATTGTTGAAATCGGACTATTATCAAAAGAGATATTTAACATTAAATGCGGACGAAAGATTTTTATCATTTCCCATTGCCAGAAATATGACCAAAAACATGTAATCTATTATTAACGCCAAAACGGCTTATTTTAGGTCAATAGTATCTTCGGAGAATTTAATGGAGGAAATATGCCCTTTCTTTTGGTATTGTGCTTTTGCTGATTAATCTCCCTATGAGTGAGATATTTTCACAAATTTTCTTGGAAATGATTATATCGAAATGATGCCTTCTACAAATTTGTAGCTCTTACTTTTGCGAATAACTTTACTGAAGACTTCAAATATCTATTTTGAATACTTTAAAAGTTATGGCTTGTTGTTTGTGGATTACTCTTTGTCGCCTATTTATTGTTCAATGTAGAAATAATCCATTGAAATAAGCCAAACATTATTTCGACAAATCGAATTTTGTATTTCATTTTTCTATCTACAACCGCTAGAAATAATCACCGAACACTTCCAAGTGGTCTGGAAGGAACTTGATAACTTATCAGTGCAAAAATGTTCATTTTTGCGAACCTTCTGACTGCAATTTTTCTAACTTATGACCATCGGATCGATCTGAAACATATCGGAAAATGAAAAGCGAAATAAATAATTCCAAGCAACGGCGTAGCCCAGAGAAGGTTTTGGGGTTTATCACCATACAATGCCCAACCCCCCCCCCCCCCCACCTCCCCCCCACACACTAAAAAAAATATTGGATTGAAGTTGAAAATTTATTGATGCAGACTGATTTAATTCAATATTACAATAACAATTATCTGATCCGTAGATTGATAACCTGTTGTTGTAAACATCATGAGGACTTTTGATAAATTGTCGGAATGGGGTCCTGATATGTAACTGATCTATTGGTCTTGATTTCACAGTTGTCTAATAGCATCAATATCAAATTCCTGCCTGAAAACATTCCAATAGAAAATTACAGAGTTCTGTAATCAATCATAGTCCTCAGATTTCTTTTCAAATTGATCTCGTTTTTGTAGAGATGTACTGTAATAAGGGTCTCTGTTTAATTGGAAGAGAAGTTAAAATTGATTTAATGTCTATGAAACATAGAACTGCTCACCAAAAAATGCATAACTTTCAACATTTGCTAAAAATGTTCTTGCCTTTCTCATTCACTCTAAAATTCGTCAATCTAATCCCGACCCGGAGGGCCGAGTGTCATATGCCAAGCGACTGAGTTCGTCGAGATCGGAAAATGTCTGTGTGTGTATGTATGTGTGTATGTGGAAAAAATGTGACCTCTGTTTCTCACAGATGGCTGGACCGATTTGCACAAAGTTAGTCTCAAATGAAAGGTACAACCTTCCCATCGGCTGCTATTGAATTTTTTATTGATTGGACTTCCGGTTCCGGAGTTACGAGTTGAAAAGTGCAATCACACAGCAAATTCCCATATAAACTGAAATGAAAAATTTTCAAAATCAAATTTGTATTTTTGATGCCTAATGACTTTAAAATGCATGAAACATTGAGATGTTTGACTTTTTTGGACTTTGGTACATTTTTGTCTTTCTCATATAGAAAGGTTATGCAATCACTCTAAAAATCGTCAATCATACCGGCCCAGAGGGAGTATGCAGTGAGGGGTTGCTACTTTAAAATTAAAACTAGTTTAAAATTTCTTAACAAGTTGAAAATTTTCGGCAGGATCTGGACCTCCCGGACCTTTCTCCATGATCCGCCGCTGGTTTCAAGCGATGTTTCAGTATCACATAGTATCTCAAGATCGTGGCTGTCGATCCATTGTATGTATGTGCAAATCGTACTGAACATGTAATATTCATTTCCACCATTGTATTGAACATAACCAGCCATGGAATCGTAGTCTGGACAAATGAGACAAGCACAATTGCACCACTAGGTGGATTAAAACAGGTTTTTATTTTGGGAATGCGTCGAGTTGAGACGAAAACGTAATATGATTAATAACGAGGATAACACTTTCCGAATGTAGAGAGAAATTTATGAAAAATGACGATTTCCATTCGATTCTAGCAGGTTCTGATCGATTTTGATGAGCATTTGATTTTTGTTGTATGACCAATTATATGTATAGGTCAAATGTTTAAAATCAGTAATTTAAGGTCAAGATAGCATTATTTTGAAACCGCCAACTTCGGAGGTTTAGTATCTTCGATGAGTTTTACAAACGTTAAACAGCGCATTATTTGATAAAATAATTTTGACGGTATATCGTCCAAGAAGTATTTATTGTGATTTTTCTCAGGTTAATATTCATGACTACAATAAAGTCTCAACAAATTCGCTAGACACGAACTCTGTTACTATTTTCTGAAAAATTAATTCTGCATAATTTTAAAACTTCAAAAATTACGGTTTCGGAATTATGCCGTTTGGACAGTATGATCGATTTTCACCAAACCCCCACCAAACCGAATTTCTGGCTATGCCGCTGACTTCAAGTAAGTAGAAACAAAGTCGTTCTACACTCGTTCACAAGAAACTTCTTCGAATGCTGAATATCTATTATAATACATTGAAACCCTGCTTTTATCAGCCAAATATGAACATATGTTTGATGGGCTCTAGCTGACGAACAAGACTGAATTCGAGTAAATCCTTTCTTGAGCATGTTTTCCTTATCATGAAGATGGAAATATGCAAAAATAAAAAGTTCATCATAATCAGAAATAGTTATCAGACTACATCAAGGGACGGGAAGAATATTTTAACAGCTTCAGTTTATTATAAAGAAAAACAAAATGCCCGATTTAGTCAATATCCCCATTTTGTCAGCCTAAAATACACCATTAGATTGATAAAAATGGGTCTTTATTGTATGTATTATTCACTGTGTTTCACATTAATAGGTACATTTCATTTTTGGGGATTTTTTATTGTATCGAACTACAACAATTTTTAGGTAATTTTCAAGGGGTTTTTTTATAGACTTCTTCCAAAATTTGGCGAACCTATTCCAATTCGTATACCAATTAATTGGTATACTTAAGGGTTAATATGTTGCAGATAGAGAAAATACTGAAATTTTCAGCTTTTTTCTTACACAATATTACGAAAGATTATTAAACAATTTTTCTTAATAAGTTTGTGAAAATTATAAACTATTTGAATTTTTTTAATAGTATAATTTTTTTTTTATTTAGCCGTGATTTTTTAATAAATAGTGACCATCGCTTCACAACGTAGTCTATTTTTCATGGCTTGCGGTGAGCACGATCTCTCGAATTGCTGAACTGAAAATTATGGAATAGAAATTAATTTTTAGTATTCTTTACTTTACTCGCCGCGCAGATATCTGCCCTAAGACGATTTCGCTAGATTTTCAGAGCACTGTGCACACAGTGCATTAACGCAAGTGACAGAAGGTTATCGAAAAGTTTCGTGAAAATAAAAATTCCAGTAATGATGATGACTTTCCCAAACGGTTCGTTTTCGAGAGCATTCAAGTTCTTTGGCATTAGGATTAGCGATAATAATTCAAATCAAGGATACTACTGGGAAGTCACCTTTAGAAAAAGTCGATGTCGAAGTAAAATTTGGAACTATGCACGCATGCACTTCAGAGATAGCGTGATATCAGGAGCTGCGATTTCATTTCAACCCTTTTTTGTGAAAATGGCGATACTTACAAATGTAAACATAAGGCTTTTTTCATACATGCGAATGATAGCTTTGAAACGCAACCAATTAACCTAAAAATTTTGATTCTACGATATTGGTTTCTTAAACTACAGTAAAAAATACAACGGGCGAAACTGTATTTTTGTTTGTTTATTTAAAGTTTCGCCCTCCACGCTCCATGCAAACAAACAGGGCGATACTTTTTTTGCTAGCAGTTTAGAAGCGAAACTGTCATTTTCGTATTTTTTAGGATTATCAAGCTGATACCAGCTGTAAATAGTAACAATGATCGCTATTGAAAAAAACCAGGACGAAATCAGTGGTGTAGAACGGTAGTTATTGTAAAAAAACGTAAGAACGATACTTCAATGCTGATAGGTGGGACCGAAAAAGTAAACAATCGCCAAAGGGGCGATACTATCATTTTGTAAATTTCAATAGCAAAAACAAATTTTAATTTAATAATTTCAAATACTTCATGAAGTTTTGGGTTTCGATCACTGAATCATGCAATCTAGGATATAAAAAACACAATAGTTCTTAAATAGGAAATAAAAGTCTGGAAATATTCACTGTTGATTTTCTTTGAATGGTGTCACTGCTAGTATCGCCCTTTTCAAGAAAAAGCGTTGATTTCTTAGTTCTCAGTCGCGTTGGTAATTTGAGTAAAGTATAAACTTCAAATCGATTAAAAAAAAAATGCGATTTTTTTGGCTCAGTACAATATATAACCCCTTTAGGAAAATTCAGTTTTCCCACCACAATTTAGATATTTTATTAACAGAGCATTAACAATAATTCGTAGCTATGTCTATTTTATGGGCCATTTTTTCGCTTCCCATTGATTTGATTTGAGATTTCTAGCACTGATGTTGTCCTATGCTGATTTGAGCGATTCTCTGAGTCCTGCCACTATCCCATGTAGTATGTGTTATCAAAAACATCGCGAAGCATCAAGTTCTAAATGTTCTCAAACGATATAATATCCGAAGAGAGTGATAAGAGTTATAAGAAATGTCTCATCACACTGTTAGGTGGATTAAAAGCGTTTTTATGTATTACGAAGGCTTTGAAGAGGATAATACTATACTGAAAAGCCAGAGAGAAAGTTGGGTTTTACTAAATTTTGCGGAAGCCATCTGACATACATCTTTCGGACGCTACAGTCAAATATATTCGCATGGGAGAAAATTTGCGCGTTATTCTATGTGAGAATCCACCATATCTCAGATAATAGATGTTTAGACAGATTTTGTAGATAGTATAGTTGGCCCTCTCGAAATGGAAACATTACTGTACAACTTGGGCAGAACAGTATACAGTAAAACAAAAATAATGAAGTGGTAGCATTTTAAGCGTGGCTTCAATAATGATATTAATTTGCTGAAGTAAACTGCGTTGTTTTGCGAGGTTGATACACGGAGCACGTTGATTCATCATATCATCTAACTTAGAACTTGAATCTAGAATCAGTAGCGACTGGCTCAAATAGCACGTTCCCCATGTTAATCGGAGATTTGTGGTTAAAAGACAATTATCAAAATACACGTTGAGGGGAAGTTCCAAACCAATATTCACCAAACACGGTGTGCTCGTGAACAAAAGGAGTTTCATCAACTCTTTCGTGACTGCTGTGAACTGCGCTGAACCAACAATAGTTTCTCCGGAATTTCTCCTCAATGTGGATTATGACCCATCCCAAAAGTTGTTTTTCTTTTACTATTAATATATGACATCCAAGTCAGATTGTATGTGTAAAAATATAACTATCATTTTTAAGCAAGCAACAACTAGCCGCTAGCCGGCGCTACTATCGGCTATCGGTATATGGACTTTGCGTGCCGTGCACCCAGTAAAGTTCAATCGTAAATGAGCCGGAATTCTGTCTGGTTCTAATTCGTATTCCGGCTGCAGTGACACAACCGATTCTAACAAGAATCAGTTGTGTTTTGGGGGCAGATCACTCTAGAAATTTATAACGAATTTGCATCAAATTAGAAAAAAAGCATTTAATTTCCATTTTTGTATCAACTTTGCACTCTCTCGCAGAAAAGTGTGTTTAACAAACGCTGATTCACTTTTTTCGACGTTTGTTGAATGTAAGGCTAATTTTTTGTACGGTTTTGACGTCTTACACGCAACGCAAAATACATTATGAATTTCTATTTCGATGGAAAGAAATGCATTTAATTTAGCTGATTTTTAAAAATGCATCGCAAGTGATCTGCCCCTAGGTTGTGTTACTGGATCCGAAATGCAAATGAGAACTAGCCAACATTCCGACTGATTTTCCGACTAAGCTGAACTCCGTAGTATTCTGGCGCCAATAACACAACCAATTCTAATTAGAATCGATTTTATTGCTGGAGGTAAAATACTAACTACAACTACATCTACTTCAAGACATAAACATTTAGTGCGTACCAAATTGGTACACCCGAATTTGTGGCAATTTAATACAGTATATTAACTGAATTCAACACTTTGTTGTCGATACGGTAATTCCAAAGATGGAATCAAATAATGAGTTACTGTTTAAAATTATAAATTTGATTCCAATTTATCAGTATGGCAAAAGAAATAACACGGAATCTTTATTTCAAACAACGGTCCTGTGGGGTAGTGCAAAATTTCTAGCGCCAGCGATAAGAATTACACGGAATCTTTATTTCAAACAACGGTACTGTGGGGTAGTGCAAAATTTCTAGCGCCAGCGATAAGAATTTTTTTATAATTCGAGGTAGCGTACTGTATCATATGGTGAACACTTGTGTCTCCAATTTTAACTCAAACAATTTGAAATACTATTAGAGCTTCGCATGTCAAATGCATGAGCATCGCTTTTTACGATGCGATGAGCTGAAGCGATAATTATATAATGTAATGTTCAGATTTGCTCTTTTGAATATCATCGATGTATTTCCCATATCAGTCTTCGAATTGTTATGTCTGTTTGTCTGTGCTTAGAACGAGCCAAAAGATCTTCTGACGTTTGGCATGGCCAGACACGGGTCATAATCATAGGTAAATTGAACAGTCGAACGTTCGAACATTTTTAAACGTGACGTATGCTGCTTACCAAATTGGTCATCAAATCCACATCCATGCATCCACATTTGGTATAAAATTCTCGGAGTAAGTCAAAAACTATGGTAACTAATAACGAAAGTGGTTATCCTAGAATTATAAGACATTTCTACATTGTTCGACGTAGAATACTTCTAGTAAATTTATAATAAACGTGTTGCAACAATCAATTTTATTTTCCAACAATTAACTATAAAGTTAATTAACATTTCGTGTTACTGTTACTAAGAGCAATATAAGAAATGTTAAAATGTATTTAAAATACCAACAACCGCCCAATCCCATTCTCCCCTTATTTACAGACTAAGTGAATTGAATTTCATGTGCATTCACGTTCATGCATTTCACTATACTGCCTATGATCAGTCAGTCCTATTAAGATACGAAATCCCATAGAAAACGGGGCAAACATGCGATCATGGGTAGTATACCACAACATAATATTATCCCTCGAAAATATGATGAACCACCGGATGAAACTAGATGGTGATGATGTAACAGGTGTGATCTGTGTCCGGCCATGCGTACCTATTAGCCACTAAATCCAGCGTTTCTTTTTAGGTATCCTTTTTCTGAACCAAGCCCTACAGAGTGTGTGGCAAACTATTATCGTCGTGATCTTTCATTTACTGCTGGTCCGGAATTAAAAACATTTGCGCGAGAAAAAATCACGCTTTTTCTTTCTTGAATCTTAGTTTCCACAGTCCCCACAATCACCACCATTTGTTCGCAGCGATTTTCACGGGTTGGAATCACAGACAGAACATCAATTTAAAAGCCACCTTATCGCTACCACCTTCTATGAAACCATAGCCATCATGATTATTTTCATCGCATTCCTTTGTCTTGCTAATGTCCTAATAATCAACATAGCATCCGTTGATTACACAGTGACAAAATCCACTTCTTGGTGTATTCCCACTCATAAAATTAATTGGCAATATTTGTTTATCCGTAAAAATTGAACGAAATAATCGAAAGCTTGAAGGTTTCGTTGGATACTGTCATTAGCCTTCGTATTGGCCTCCAAAGATAAAAGATTCAAAACCAATGAAATTCCGCTTCTTGATAGCATCTTTGCCCCTGGGCTGAAAGGTTTCATTATTGGATAACCCTGCTGGTTCGACACGTCAATATCTCTAATTCCATTAGTTTAAGAGAGATTCAAGCTTCGCTACAAAAGCCTTTTGGCTTTTTGATTTGTCCCATCAATCGAATCCTGGGACACATCATGCCCAGCTTGACATAATGCTCCATCGTCCAGTTCAATCCAAGCTGCTTCGATGCACTCATTTTTACTTCCACGCAGGAAACATACAGCATAATCAAAAATATGTGTTATTGAATACAAACAAATACTGTTCATTGCTTCAAACAACAAAATATTTGGTGTGAATCGAGGTTTGAAAATATATTTTCATTAAAACAACAATAAACTTTTAATTTCAAGAATTTTGTTTTAATTTCTGTAAACTTTAAAAAAATCTTATTGAATTCAATCAATTAATTTTCTTGTTTCACAACCAATAATTTTGTTTATTGCTCAATCCATAATTTTATTTAAAATAAAATTATTGTCGTGTTATGATGACGGTTAGTAAATTGCTTATACCCACGCCCGGTGCTGATAGTCTAAGACTAACAGCATCGGAGCGTGGGTAAAAGCGATTTGCTAACCGCCATCATAACACGACACCGCACCGGCGGTTGGTAATCAGGTTGGGATATGGAAACTTATCGTTTCGGTTTATAGCGAGTGTCTATATTTGGTAACTTCTTCCAACTGACGCCAACGGGCTGAAAGGTTTCATTATTGGATAACCCTGCTGGTTCGACACGTCAATATCTCTAATTCCATTAGTTTAAGAGAGATTCAAGCTTCGCTACAAAAGCCTTTTGGCTTTTTGATTTGTCCCATCAATCGAATCCTGAGACACATCATGCCCAGCTTGACATAATGCTCCATCGTCCAGTTCAATCCAAGCTGCTTCGATGCACTCATTTTTACTTCCACGCAGGAAACATACAGCATAATCAAAAATATGTGTTATTGAATACAAACAAATACTGTTCATTGCTTCAAACAACAAAATATTTGGTGTGAATCGAGGTTTGAAAATATATTTTCATTAAAACAACAATAAACTTTTAATTTCAAGAATTTTGTTTTAATTTCTGTAAACTTTAAAAAAATCTTATTGAATTCAATCAATTAATTTTCTTGTTTCACAACCAATAATTTTGTTTATTGGCTCAATCCATAATTTTATTTAAAATAAAATTATTGTCGTGTTATGATGACGGTTAGTAAATTGCTTATACCCACGCCCGGTGCTGATAGTCTAAGACTAACAGCACCGGAGCGTGGGTAAAAGCGATTTGCTAACCGCCATCATAACACGACACCGCACCGGCGGTTGGTAATCAGGTTGGGATATGGAAACTTATCGTTTCGGTTTATAGCGAGTGTCTATATTTGGTAACTTCTTCCAACTGACGCCAACGTTGCTATTCGCAGAAAGGAGGCAAAACAAAGGAAAATGTAAAAAAATAGGATCTCGCGATAAATGTTGTGCAGAAGTATTCTGCGTGAATTTTGATTCGACTCGTGGAAGATTTTTATTTTAAATAAAATTATGGGTTGTTCAATAAATAAAATTATTGGTTGTGAGACAATAAATTATTTGATTGCATTCAATAACATTTTTCTTAAAGTTTACAGAAATTAAAACAATTATTGAAATTAAAAGTTTATTGTTGTTTTAATGAAAATATACTTTCCAACCTCGATTCATACCAATTATTTTGTCGTTTGATAGAATGAACAGTATTTGTTTGTATTCAATTACCCATAGTTTTCATTATGCTGTATGTTTTCTGAATGGAAGTAAAAATGAGTGCATCTAAGCAGCTTGGATTGAACTGGAAGATGTAGCATTATGTCAAGCTGGGCATGATGTGTCCCAGGATCCGATCGATGGGATGCTAGCAAGAAGCGGAATTTCATTGGTTTTGAAGCTTGTAAAAGCCCGAAAATTTTTATATGTGGAGGCCAATACGAAGGCTAATGACAGAGTCCAACGAAAATCGAAAATCGCAGCGAACAAATGGTGATGATTGTGGGGATTGTGGAAAGTAAAATTCGACAAGAAAGAAAATAGGTGTATTTTTCTCGCGCAAAAATTCAGGACCAGTAGTAAAAAGAAGGTCACGACGATAGTGGTTTATCACCCACTCTGCAGCGCTTCGTTAAAAAACGCTGGATTTAATTGCTAATAGGTACGCATGGCAGGACACAGATCACACCTGTTACATCATCACCATCTCATTTCATCCGGTGGCTCATCATATTTTCGAGGGATAATATTGTGTTGTGGTGTATACTACCCATGATCGCATATTTGCCCTGTTTTCTATGGAATTTCCTATCTTCATGGGACTGACTTACGATCATAGGCAGTATAGTGAAATGCATTAACGTGAATGCACTTTGAATTAAATTCACTTAGTCTATAAATAAGGGGAGGGAGGGAGTAGACGGGGTTGGGTGGTTGTACTTAACTTATAAAAATGATATTTTTAATACATTTTAACATTTCTAATATTGTTCTTAGAAACAGTAACACGAAATGTTAATTAACTTTATAATTTATTGTTGGACAATAAAATAGCTTGTTGCAAGACGTTTATTATAAACTTACTAGAAGTATTCCGCGTCGAACAATGTGGAAATGTCCTATGATTCTAGGATAACCACTTTTGTTAATTCGTTGCAATAGTTTTTGACTTACTCCGAGAATTTTATCCAAACTGTGGATACATGGATGTGGATTTGATGATCAATTTGGTAAGCAGCAAACGTCACGTTCAAAAATATTCGAACGTTCGACTGTTTAACCTACCTATGATTAAGACCCGTGTCAGGCCATGGCAAACACCTGATGATCCTTTGGCTCGTTCTAAGGACAGACAAACAATGACATCGATGATATTCAAAAGATCATATCTGAACATTACATTACATTATTGTCGCATCAGCTCAACGCATCGTAAAAAGCGATGATAATGCATTTGACAGGCGAAGATCTAATAAAATTTCAAATTGTTTGAGTTAAAAGTTGGAGACACAGTACGCTACTTCGAATTATGAAAAAATTCTTATCGCTGACGCTAGGAATTTTGCACTACCCCGCAGGATCGTTGTTTGATAGCAAGATTCCGTGTTATGTCATTTGCCATACTGATAAATTGGAATCAAATTTATAATTTTGAACAATAACTCATTATACAACCGATTCTAATTAGAATTAGTTGTGTTACTGGCGCCGGAATACTACACAGTTAAGCTTTTTCGGGAAATCAGCCGGAATGTTGGCTACACCGAGCAAAAAGCATCTACGAATTTCATAAGTCTCGGCATATGAGCCAGCCTTCTGACGATGCCATTGAACGCATTAGAATGTCATAGGCAGGCTTATGAATTCATTTATCTTTATTCATGCACTCCATAGACTTACAAATAATGCATTTCATAAAACAGTCTTATGCCTTCGCTCCAATATATGCGTTTAAGAATTCCATAAGTTTTTCTAATGAAACCCATATGAGATCTGTTATTGATTCTATAAAATTATATTTTGTTTTTCATAAACGTCACTTTTGTGAAAAGTTCATAATTGTTTCTTATGAATTCAGTACTAGCCTGGACGGCCAACCAGGAGCTAATCGTTTCAGACTAGCACTTTTTGGTTACCACTGTTTGAAACAATTTTTAGGCAAATTGCAACCAAATTTTAAATATGTATTTTTTATGTTATTTAATAAATTGCTGTGAGCATTAAATCAGTTTACATGGTTATGATTTTTACAGAAGATATCCGATTATTTGAAATGGAAAAAGTTGTGCATATAATTAGTGTATGACGCGTATTTTATAATTATCAAAATCATTTGAGAAGTAACAATCATTATCATTCAGTTATCAAGTCCAGTTTCCCAGTTGTCTAAGCCCAGTTTCCCAGGCAATATTGACGAAGCGTAGCTAATATTTAATGAGAATTTTCTCTTCAATCTTCTGAAGGGACCTACACTTGGTGGTTCATTTGTCCCGAATTGAATGTAAATTGTAAACATGTAAATTGTCCCATGTAAATTGTAAACAAACCACCGAGAATTGCCAAACAAAGTTCAGTCGGCTCATTTTGTGGGGTTATATCGGTTGGTGTAAAACCAGCCCCCTGCTAGGCAGCCATTTTGTCCTAGCCAACATCTGCCTTTGTTAAAATCAAAACAACCCAATGCTATTGCATGGGCGACGTGGGCCTAGATGCAGCTAGGCCCATCATATGTTGACTACTGTCAAAGTCCGTATATCTCCATAGCGGATGACAAGAGTGACACCCTCCTGTGTAAAACCTAATATCCTCTCAAGGTTGATTTTTACTGTTGATTTTTTGTCTGCTAAAAACGCTCGAAAAATATCAGCCATGTTCTATTTTTTATATAAATTCACAATAATATCCATAAATAAAAAACTTATGGCATTCATTCGAACATTGTGATGAATTTCATAAGACTGTTCTATGGACATCATTATTTCTACTATGTTTTCTGCTTATAAATGTCAGCAAAATGAATAGCAAATAAATGAATTTAAAAGCAAAAACAAAATAATATTCATTTCACATTATAATCTCCTTATAAAAATATAGGAATCTAGATAGACATCCCATTCTAAAACTACTTAACAAAACAAAACCAACTGGATATATTTTTGATGGCTGGATCTTTTGGCTGCTCAAAAAATGACGAACTGGCGCATATTATGCAATATCCTCAGTAGTATAAACAGCCGTTGTTTTCGGAGCATTGGCGAAATGTTCCGTTTCCGTCACGGACTCAGATGCACGCCAATAGTTTGCAGGTTCCGCTACGATCCTTAGTTTGCAGGTTAACTAAGGTTGAAAAAATTCTTAAGGATTTCTCACCCATTATTAAGATCAATATACCCAATGGCATTACCTCATCGAGTAGTTGTGAAATGGATAAAAAGTACTCATTGTTAGAAACAAAAAAATACCCATTTTTTGACAACTCGAAGAACTTCCGAAAATGGGCAATTCGAATGCATAAAATGGGTAAAGTTTTTGTTTACCGTGCAGTGACACAACAGATTCTTGTTAGAATCGATTATGTCACTGCAGCCGGAATACGAATCAGAACCAACCAGAATTTCCGATGGAACTTTACTTTACCCATGGGTTTTCAATATAGTGGCTTTTCAATATAGTATTAGCTCCTCTTCAAAGGCTTCGAAATACATAAAAACGAAAGCGTATTCGAAACTGATCGTTCGTATAAACTGTTTCCGCAAAACAATCGTTGAATGGTCGTAAAGGTTCCTTCTCCGCAAGTCTGTTTGTAATATCTAGCATGAGAACCGCTTCATTGCACTCCTGATTCAGGGCGGCCGTAGTATGTGCTTCAGACAATAACTTCTGGGCTAACATTAGTTAATAGAATTCGTCGTCTGTCCCGAACCCATAACATTTCTCAGAATTGTTATTACATAGAAAATTTTAGCATATATGAAAAAAATGTCTTATTCAATTCAATAATACAATGTTTATTGCTTGCTTCAAACGGCAAAATTGATGGAATGAGCATTTTTTTCATTGAAACAATAATTAACTTTTAATCTCAATAAACATTTCCAGTTTGACTAATTTTACAATCATTGCAATAAAATATTTTTAGAAAAGAGAATAATGTTTGTTACTGAAATGATTTTATTTAATTCAATAAATAAATGTATTTTCTTTCTAGCAACATTTTTTTCACTGAGTAAAGTCCATATCATTAAAAAAAACGATTGTTTTATTGCATGATTGCAAATGTAACGTAACTATAACAACTACCGGTGTAAAAACAGATTATTATTTTGGCAACCTATTTACCAACGACCGGTGCGAAAACGGGTGTCTAAATAAAATATTGTCGTTTTTTCATCCTGTTTGTTACTAATTCTATGAGTTGTTAATTCAAAACCTGATCAAAAATCTCAAATTAAGCTACCATTATTATGTGCTGTTTAATGGTGTTGTGTGATAATTTCCACATCGTTTAACATATTTTACTGGTTTTTAAGTGTTATTTTTACCCACGTTACAAAAGATACTAATCGCCTCATTTTAGCTTCTTTTTGAGTTGCATTTTATACTCAAATATTCAAAAGTTCAATTGAAAAGTTCAGGATAATCTGCAGCGATATTTTGTTCAAAACTGTCATCAAAGTTGTAAAAGAAGGATTGTATAATCATACTATGTATTTCTAATTCAAATTTCAAGATTACCTTAATATTTGCCGAGCATCATAGGCACACATGTATTAAATATAAGAATGAAAATTTTCAGGTTCACCTAAAATTGAAAACTTTGATTTTCCGGTAGTTTCCGGTTGAATGAAATATACCATATGAAAGACCACTGTAGTGTATTGATAGTTTCCCAAACCTCACCTTTTATGCATTGGTCTATATTGGTCACAAATTGAGCGCACCTGTTCATTTGTACCCTGCGCTAGTTCACCGGCTCATCTGTCGATACGTACCTGACATATGCAGGCACCTTGGTTCTCGCTGACAGCTCGAGATTAGATTGCCAGCAAAGAAGGAGGACGGACGCAATTCATTGCGGGACGGAAGCCTGCAGAGATCTTGGCCGAACATTTCTGACTGGATTCTGGAAAAAAGTGATCAGCATCGGCTGGTTTAACCGCTTCTGTCAGAAACGGTTGTTGCATTTGAGCGAATTCGTTGCCAGAATTCTCGAACAAATCGCGCAAAATGCTGGCAGAATCTCTGCCAGTATCAATTTCGCTTTGCTCAACAAAAGTTACTTTTGCCTTTCTGCTTGCCACGCTGACCGGGACTCTGATCGTCTAATGATTTACCGTATACCTCTACTCGCTCCTGTGAAGGTTTTCACTAGTGTCTCTGCCTAGGGGCAGATCACTCTAAGAATGTATAACAAATTTGTATTAAATTAAAAAAAAATGGCATATAATTTCCATTTTTGCATCAGCTTTGCACTCCCTCGCAGAAAAGTTTGTTTAACAAACGTCCTACGCTGATCTACTTTATTCGACGTTTTGTTAAATGTAGGGCTAGTTTTTCTGTAGGGTTTTGACGTCTTACACGCAACGCAAACAACATTGCACGCAACGCAAAAACCAAAATACATTATGAATTTCTATTTTGATGGAAATGCATTTAATTTAGCTGATTTTAAAAAATGCATCACAAGCGATCTGCCCCTAGGTCTCTGCACATATCGGCTTGTGGCGAATAACCTTTGCAAAATTGAGTTAATGCGGCATTGTAGTTCTATTGGTTCGTGATCTCGGTTTTCCATCGGAATACCCAGTTTTGTCTTTCTCGCATTTGCGTGTATCGCTTCTCGCCCTCGCTTTATGTGGCAGCCTTGTCGCGTTCTCGATTCTCTGTCTGTAAGTAATATTTATACTGATATTACCAACAAAACTATATCATGTACGCTCTACAAGGCATAAACTAATCGTTCATAATGCGTTGCGAAAAGTAACCCCTTGTATTCTATTTTTTTTATTTTTCTATTTTATAGAAATACAACATGGACGAAATCAATATAGACAAACCGCTATGGGATTTGAACGCATTTACCGGCCGTTTCATGCATTTTTTATGGGTCACCGATCCTAGAACATGTTTTACTTCAGAAAAAGAACTGCTGGACGCAAAAGATTTGGTTTTAAAAGTAAGGTGAGTTCGGGCCAATCGTAATAACTTTATGTGAATGCCTCAAGGTAGGATATAATGCCGATTATAGTAGTTGAGCAATTTGTAAGCATATTTCACACCTCTTTACTTCGAACCAAACATATGAGATAATGGATTTATGAATTTGGGTTAAAAGATGTGCAGATTTTTTCTTCATTATTAGTTTCTGCAGAAATAGATTTATGAATATCGAAATAGTTTTAATGAAATGATCACGATGTAAATATGAGTAGCGAAACTCACGAATACGAGTGCAATATTGCACAGTTCCCACCAAATCGAACTGCACAGTATGAAAGAGTGATGAATCAAAAGTGTGATCAAAAGTGCAACTCCTTCGACCTGACAAATTATTGACATAGGAAAGTGTCAAAAACAAACTTCTTACTTTTAGTAGCTGGAAGGTTAGCATGGCTGCCGGTATCCCGGTTTTTACAATAAAGTTGATGGAAAAAGTCAATTTTTTTCGATTTCATATCATTTCAACTGTGAAAAAAGTGTGATAGCGAAGTGCATCAAAAATCCAACTTTCAAAGCAATAAGCAATATTTATTTTAATCAGCGAACCCTACGAATTCGAGTTCTGAAATTTCACGTGATTCTTTGAAAAATTTCATATGTGACCGGGCAATTTGATCTATATTTTTTTTTTTTATTCATTTCGTTTATTTGATAGGCACAAATGCGTTAGCTTGGCGGTGCCAAATGCTTTTGTTTTTACATTTTGGATATCTTAAAACTAAGAGGTTACAATGTTGAAATATTTTTTTTTACAAAGGAAAAGAAAGTTTACAGCTATCTTAAGACTAGAAATAAGATTCAATATACAAGAGAGGACCAAAAGATTTTTTTTATGAAAAAATTTAAAACAAGGGATTCACTTTGATATACAAGAGGGGGAGTAATAGTATTTTACGAAATATTTTACGGTTATCTTAAAACTAACAATATAGTTTAGCACACAAAAGGGGGGACAAATATTTATGAGAAACTTCACAGAAATCTTAAAACTAGGGATTCAATTCTATTTACAAGATGGAGGACAAGAGTTTCAATAAAGAGTAAAAATTATAGCTATCTTAAAACTAGGAATACAGAATACTAATTTGATTTTTTTAACTAAAACTTATGCTTGGTCAAGATATTCAGAGGGTGGCTTATTTCCGCATCAGTGTAGCAGCAGTTGTATCAAGGACAGGGGAGAGACAGGGAAAGAAGAGCAAAACTTGCAACTTTCGCTCGAACGGGGGGGGGGGGGGGGGGATCAGCGAAACAAATTTGCGCCTCAGTCTAGTAAGTCGTCGAGTACCGGATTGGCGGATGGTATTCTTCGGACCCGCGGGGAATCCTTCAAAAGTCATCGGACCTCGAGTCGCTCTCGCTTCAGTTTCCTTCTATGCAGGCGTAGTGGTAAGGGTGACGGCGGTTACATAGTGGCACTCTGGAGCTGATCGGTTCCACAAGGCAGGAGGAAACTCTAAAAACGAGAAATAAAAGAGAGGGGCTAAATTGGGATATTTATCGTTTTTATGAAGGTATAAATAAGGGACATATAGGGGAAATCACGAGTTGCCAGCATATCTCGGACTGGTACATTGGGTGGTCTACCTCGGGCCCGAAGGGATTCCTTTAACTGAGACCTGGCGTCACAATACCCGGCGCATACCCAGACAACGTGTTCGATGTCGTGATAGCCCTCGTCACAAGCGCACAGACTACTCTCCGCAAGCCCAATACGCCGCAAATGCGCATCCATGGTGTAGTGATTGGACATAAGTCGGGACATTACGCGAATAAAATCCCGACCCACATCCATCCCCTCGAACCAAGGCTTCGATGATACCTTTGGGATAATCGAATGTAGCCATCGTCCAAGTTCCCCATTGCTCCATGAGGTTTGCCAACTGTTGAGCGTCCTCTGACGACAAATACTAAAAAATTCGTTGAAGCAGATTGGTCTTTCGTATATGTCACCATTTAATGCGCCCACCTTTGCTAATGAGTCGGCCTTTTCATTGCCCGGGATAGAACAATGAGAGGGGACCCAAACAAAGGTAATCTGATAAGATTTTTCAGATAACGTATACAAGGACTCCTGTATCTTCCCCAGAAAATACGGGAATTGCTTTTTAGGCTTCACCGCACGAAGAGCCTCGATAGAGCTGAGGCTGTCCGAAACGATGAAGTAGTGATCTGTGGGCAGAGTGTCGATGATCCCAAGGGTGTACTGAATTGCAGCTAACTCTGCGACGTAAACTGAAGCGGGATCATTGAGCTTGAATGAAGCGGTGATAGTATTGTTGAAGATACCGAAGCCAGTGGACCCATCGAGATTTGATCCGTCAGTGTAAAACATTTTGTCGCAGTCGACTTCTCGGAATTTATTATAAAATATATTGGGGATCACCTGCGGGCGTATATGATCCGGGATTCCACGAATCTCTTCCTTCATGGATGTGTCGAAGAATACAGTAGAATCAGTATCTGCAAAGTATCTAGGAAACGGACACGGTTGGTATTGTACGAAGAAGGATTGATGCTCTGTGCCATGTAGTCGAAGTACAAGGACATAAAACGGGTTTGAGAATTAAGCTCGACGAGCCTCTCGAAGTTTTCAATCACCAGCGGGTTCAGAATGACGCATCGGATGAGCAATCGATATGAGAGTTCCCAAAATCGATTTTTTAGCGGAAGAACGCCCGCCAGCACTTCGAGACTCATCGTATGGGTCGAGTGCATGCAACCCAAGGCAATGCGCAAGCAACGATACTGGATTCTCTCCAGTTTGATGAAGCGTATGTTCGTAGCGGAGCGGAAACAGAAACACCCGTACTCCATCACCGACAATATCGTTGTTTGGTACAACCTGATTAGGTCTCCTGGGTGAGCACCCCACCATGTTCCAGTTATTGTTCGGAGAAAATTGGTCCTTTGTTGGCATTTCTGTTTCAGATACCTAATGTGACATCCCCAGGTACCTTTAGAGTCGAACCAGACCCCGACATATTTAAATGTGAAAACCTGGTTGATCGTTGCACCCATTAATAGAAGCTGGAGTTGCGCCGGCTCACGCTTCCTAGAAAAAACAACCAACTCAGTTTTCTCCGTGGAGACCTCAATACCCAGCTGAAGAGCCCAAGCAGACAAATTGTCCAAGGTATCTTGTAATTGTCCTTGCAAGTCGGCAGCTTTGGGCCCTGTAACAGAGACCACCCCGTCGTCTGCAAGTTGCCTTAGTGTGCATGAATTGGCAAGACAATCGTCAATGTCATTCACGTAAAAATTGTAGAGTAGGGGACTTAGACATGAGCCCTGGGGAAGACCCATGTAGCTAAATCGCATTGTTGTTAAATCGCCATGCGAAAAGTGCATGTGCTTTTCAGACAACAGGTTTAGCAAAAAGTTATTTAAAATTGGTGAAAGACCATGCTGGTGCAGCTTCTCTGACAGAATGTTGATAGAAACTGAGTCAAAAGCCCCCTTAATATTCAAGAAGACTGATGCCATCTGCTCTTTGTTAGCATAGGCCATTTGGATTTCTGTAGAAAGCAACGCAAGGCAATCGTTCGTCCCTTTGCCTTTGCGGAAGCCAAATTGTGTATCTGACGGTAAGCCATTTGCTTCAACCCAATTGTCGAGGCGAAACAAGATCATTTTCTCGAACAACTTCCTAATACAGGACAGCATTGCAATCGGCCGATACGAGTTGTGGTCGGAGGCTGGTTTTCCTGGTTTTTGGATGGCGATGACCTTCATGACCACAGATAACAGACGTTTAGGCTAGTACAAAAAATTTTCAAAAACCTGTGTAAACTTTTAAATTGATAAACGTTGGAAATCCGTGTTTCACTATTGCCATCTGTGCAACTGTTTGCTACACGTGTTTGACAGCTGCACTCTAATTGCATTGTATCGATCACTGCGCCATCTACAAACGTTTGCCAAATGTGTTTCAGACGTCTCGTTTATTCAGAATTCCAGTAGCGGGTATTTACACACGATTTAAATCGAGCCTAAACGTCTGTTATCTGTGGTTACCCTCAAGAAACTTGTTAAATAAATTCAACAAGCGCCTTTTTGCAGTGTCAGGCAGATTCTTCAGCAAGTTGAATTTGATTCTGTCTAACCCTGTTGGCGTTATTGTTGCACGATAAGAGAGCAAGTGAGAACTCCACCATCGAAAACGGTGTTTCGTTCGCGGTATCGTGAGGAGACGCGGCGCGGCACGTTTTCTGTACCGGGACAGAGTCCGGACAGATCTTCTTGGCGAAAGCGAATATCCAACGGTTTGAATATTCCACGTTCTCGTTGGTACTATTACGGTTACGCATACGTCGAGCCGTACCCCAAAGAGTGCTCATCGCTGTTTCTCTCGTTAACCCGTCGACGAACCGGCGCCAATAACTGCGTTTTTTGGCTTTCATTAGACTCTTCATTCGCCTGTCTAACGACGCGTACTGTTGATAGCTAGCGGGTAACCCGTCTTCCCGGAAGGCCTTGTATGCAGTGGACTTCTCCGCGTACAGCTCTGAGCACTCTTTATCCCACCACAGGGTGGGAGACCGTCCATGGGTATTCGCGCTGGGTACTGGTTTAGTCTGAGCTTGATTCGCACTGTCGAGAATCAAGCCAGCCAAAAACCTGTACTCTTCCTCCGGAGGAAGTTCTTGAGTGTTCCGTGTGAGGTTATACGAGACATTGATTGTTTCCGATGGTCTTGAACCGTTGGCAAATCACGATAGGCAAATGATCACTACCGTGGGGATCAGGGATCACCTTCCACATGCAATCTAACTGTAGCGATGTCGAGCAAAGCGACAAATCCAACGCGCTTGCGCGTGCTGGTGGTGTAGGAATCCGCGTCATTTCTCACGTGTTTAAGATGGTCATGTTGAAATTATCGCAAAGATCTTGGATCAATGTTGATCTATTATCATCATGAAGACAGCCCCATACCGTACCGTGCGAGTTAAAGTCTCCCAGAACTAGCTGCGGTGCCGGTAAGGATTCCGTGATATTACAAGGCGTTCGGTGCCCTACCGAGGCTCTAGGAGGAATGTAGATGGAAGCAATGCAAAGGTCTTTTCAATGCCTGGTGTCGAAGGGAGGTTAATTCGGTTGAAAGAATAGCACTTTTTGATCCCCAAAAGTACTCCTCCATAGGGGTTTTCTCGATCCAGACGAATTATATTAAAGTCGTCGAAGTTGAGATTTATATCGGAAGTTAACCAAGTTTCACATAATGCGAAAGCATCACATTTTAAACTATTTAGTAAAAATTTAAAGGAATCGATTTTCGGGAGGATACTTCTGTTGTTCCACTGTAGAACAGTGATCGAATCGGTGACCTCGTTCGATGACTTAGCCATCGAAGGATACGATCGCTGCAAGGAGGGGCCATTTAGTAGTCAACTGCTTCAAAAATGTTTGCACTATAGGGAGAAAACGTATCAGAAGGCTTTTAAGAGGATCAGTAACATTGAAAGCTGTGAAAATTAAGTCCACTATGTCAGAAAATTTCATTAGTCCGTTACTGGACTGAGTATCTGTTTGAAAAAAGGGGACACTTGGGGTTTTTGGTGTCCCTGGAAGTGGTGGGTACTCCTTGTTAGAATTAATATTTCCAAGTCCTGGAGCAAATTGCTTCGGCTTTTGTCCATCACTTCCGTTGGATTTATTGATTGTAGTTGGCGCACTCTGAGTGGACGACACCTTGGCAGCCTTACGAGGCAATGTAGGGGAGGCTGGATTTCTCCTCTTCCTGGATTCCCCTGGGTTAACCAAAGATGTTCCCTCTCGTGGGTCGTCAGATTCTTGCTCAACGTTAGCCAAACCAGCATAGGGGTTTTCGGACAGGACAGATGGCGAAGCATTCTTTGGCATTTCTGCATAAGAACGCCTTGAGTGTTCCTTAAGGGAGCGCTTAATTTTATCCCCGCGCTGCTTGTACGCAGGACATGATTTAAGAGCATGTGAAGGGCCCCCGCAGCAAATACACTTTTCAGTTTCTTTGTCGCAAGAGTCATCCTCATGCTCTCCTTCGCATTTGCCGCATCGTTTCTTATTTCCACAATATGTTGCTGTGTGGCCCAACTGCTTGCAATTGCTGCAGCTCATGACCCGCGGTACAAACAGGCGAACTGGTAGGCGAACCTTGTCAAGGAGGATGTAGTTGGGGAGAGAGGACCCGGCGAATGTCACCCGAAGTGAGCCTGATAGAGAGTAGGTAGTCTTACCTCCCTCGGTGTTTGCGGTATACAATTGTTTGCATTCTAAGATCTTAATCTGTTCAAGAGAGGGGTCCTTAAAGCAGCCAACCCCGTGCTCCAACAGTTGTTCGCATTTCAGGCCCGGTTCGGACACCACCCCATCGATTTCACAGGCCACACAAGGCACGTACGCTTTAAATTCCCGCGTAAAGCGCTCACAGCGAGCAATCGCGTTTGCCTGGCCGAGATCATTCACTAGAACACGTATCTTGTTTGCCCGAACACGTGTTATCTGAGTTACGGCCGGGTAATTAGCAGTCAGATCTCGAGAAAGTTTTAATATATTAACCGGTTTCTCTCCGGTCCGAAAATATACCACCCATGGCCCAGAGGAACCTTCTGGGTACTGCTTTATACGGGGAGCAATGCGAGTATTAGGGGGATCAGGGACTTCCATGATTACATCAGATGGTATTTCGCCCTCGGCCATTTAAGCACGACGGCAGAGCGTTATATAAACGGGAATGTGTCTTATTATTTGATTACAAGGTAGAGTAAAAGTAGGGAAAAGGAAAGAAAGCAAACGAGGAAAAAAAAATAAAGCAAAACTTATCTGCAAACAACGCCGATTGTTCCGCACCAGCGAAAACAATGTACTGGGTTTACTGCCAGCACCAGCAGAATGGCAGCTAACGAACGAACAAAGGATGACCTTCACTCACTGAAATTTACACACCGAACACCACTGTGAAATATAACGATCCGTTCCGTTCAAAGGTTGGGAGACGTATGATTTGATCTATATTAGTTGGCCTTCAACTGCCGAAAGATTAACACGTCTTTTTACGAGAGTTGAGAAGTTTTATAAAGAGTTGTTCGCGTCCCCGCGGTATATCCGTGTGCGTTAGTATTCAGTGATAGTGAAGTATACTGAGTGCATCGTGGCACCTCAAATCCGATAGTTAGAGATGAATAATCGCAAGAATCGCGAACACACATTCCGCGTGGCATTTTGGAGTATTCCTAAGAAACCAACTTCGGAAGAGGTACATACATTCATTGCCCGTCAGCTCGGGTTAACACGAGCCCAAGTCGTGAAAATACAATTAAGCCACAGCGATGATTGTGCTTTCGTCAAGGTCACAGATCTCGCCATTGCTCAACAGATCGTGGAAGCACATGACAACAGACATGATTGTGAGGTTAAGGGTGTAAAACACAAATTCCGTTTACGTATGGCAGACGGAGCTGTAGCGATTCGTATACACGATCTTTCAGAAAACATTTCCGACGAGCAGATAAACAGACACATGTCCGCTTACGGCGAGGTACTTTCTGTACAGGAACTGAAATGGAGTGACAAACACCATTTTGCTGGTCTCTCATCGGGCATCAGGCTTGTCAAGATGATTCTGAAACAACCGAGCAAACCGTATGTATAAATCGAGGGTGAGAGTACGTATGTAACGTATCCAAAACAACGACATACATGTAAGAATTGCGGAGAGTATATGCACGCAGGTATATCGTGTGTGCAAAACAAAAAGCTCTTGGCCCAGAAGGTCAGTGTCAACGATAGGCTAAAGAAAACCTCATACGCCGAAACTTTGATGAGAGGCACCACTACATCTAATGCCACAGCGGGACCATCCAATGATCGAACCCATACAGCTTCTGCAACCGAACAACCCGTCCCGTCAGAAGAGGCTGCAGCGATGACTAACACTGCTTCGATCCACTGCGAAGGAGTTCCCTCCACTTCGACTGAAGATGTCGCAGTAAACAGCTCTCCTGAGTTGACACACGATCGTCTCGCCAATTATACGTCCGATGGCGAGAACATCGACGTGACAGCGTTAGACAAATCAACAGAGTCGACAGTTGCTAGACAGATAACTGAAAATGTTGAAATACAAAAAACAAGGTTTTTTTACGGAAAAGTGCGAGATTGTCGTTGTGCCAGCAGACCACGCTAAAAATTCTAAGCAAGGAGCTGCTGGGAAGCATAAGCAGGATGACGGAACAGCAAGTGATGAATCGAACAACATCCACGAAACTAAGCGCGGTTGTGGAAGACCGAAAAAGAAACAGCACATGTAACAATCACGACTACCAAAGATAAGTATCAATGGCTTGTCAAAGTTATAATATCACGTCAATTAACATGAATAACACCACCAACCAAACTAAAATTAATGCACTACACCGATCCATGCGTTCCGTAGACTCGGACATTGTGCTATTGCAAGAAGTCGAAAATGACAAATTAGTTTTGCCCGGATACAACTTAATATTTAACAATGATCATCTAAAACGAGGGACCGCAATCGCATTAAAAACTCACGAGTTGAAAAAAGTTTAGACTCACGATTGATTTCACTCATATTTTTCCAATTCCACAATTGCGTATTACCTAAAACATAAAACCGAGCATGTAATCCTAGGAGTGGATTTCAACGCTGTCATCAACGCAAAAGATGCGACTGGAGAGAGCAGCTATAGCCTTGCTCTACGAAATACCGTACAACAGATAAGACTGCGCGATATTTGGGACTGTCTACACCCCAATCGAGTAGACCACACTTACATTACACATTGCTCTGCCTCAAGAATTGATCGTTTTAACATCATACCGGCTTGAACCTTCGTTCGAACCGGTCACAAACAGCTTCTGGTTTACCTAGAGTTTTTCAACAGTCTTTCTCAAGGCTATCTATATTTTCGCTCGATCAGTCTTTCTCAAGACTACCTCAATCAGTCTTTTTCAAGACTAAAACATTTTTCAAGAACAATTCAGAAAGACCAAAAATTACAGCTTAACGGAAAAGGGTATCTTCTCCACCCGAAAATTCAATTGACTGCAGCAATTCATTCGATGTTTTATCCGAATGTGAAGTTGATGAAATTTCTAAATTTCCTCGTATTGCGCATAATACCAATGAGAAGAAAACGCAATCACCTCCGCCTATAACAGTGATGATCTCCGACTTCAAAGCCTTTCGAACTGAGCTTTCGACGTTCCTTCCGCACCTGAAAGACTCTTTTCAGATTGGCTGAAGAGGAGAATGTCAAGTTACAGCGGAAGAATTGATTGGCCACAAACGACTACTCCAGCTAGACCATTCAAGGCTGTCTTGAAAGGGCTACCACAAGGTCAAAGTTTGGATGAAATATCCAACGAATTGAAAAATGTACTTGGATTTTCTCCTTCACAAGTTATTCTTATGAAGAGAAACGCTAGCGGCTAGAACACGCCAGTACGCTCTGGAATTATCCAGGAGCTTTATTTAATTCATTTTAACCGTAATGACGTTAATAATTTGAAAGTATTTGAAAAAGCACGTTTTATGTTCCACGTGCGAGTAAAGTGGGAACATTATAGACGACATGGGGGCAGAATTCAAAATCTGACCCAGTGTCGTAGATGCCAAGGCTTTGGGCACGGCACAAAAAGTTGTCATTTGGATTCCAAGTGTATGATCTGTGGTGATAAATCGCACACTAAAGATACTTGTCCGGTGAAAAAAACCACAAAGAGTTTCAAATACGCTAATTGTAGCGAAAATCATAAATCGAATTTCTGGGGTTGTCCTGTTCGAGAAAAAATTATAAATTCTCTTTCTAGACAACAAAAACAACAAATAAAAAATGTACCTACTTCTTCAGGTACACTTCAAGAAAACACGTCCAAACGTGTTAATCCAATTCAAAATAGATTAACACCTTCTTCTACCTCCGTCACACCATCCTACAATGGTGTGTCATCTTATGCTTCAGTGGCAGGTAACAAGGCCAAAATAACGGTTACCGTTACTACGCCTACAAACTTGTTTACACCCAACGCTTCCTTTAGTCCAATGGATCTAGTTAGCGTAACGGAAGAAAAATTTAAATGCTTGCAGGACTCTATATTACCTATGATGATTGCTATGTTAAATTCTACCTCCACGTTTGAAGCTTTTCAAGCGGGGTGGGAATTTGCTAACAAAATTGTAATGAAATTAAAGTTTAACAATGACTTTAAATAATCATTTAAATTTATTAAATTGGAACGCTCGTACATTAAAAACGTACGAAGACGAATTTTTCAACTTCTGAAAAGTATTTCTAATTTTGTTCTTCATCGATTTGATCGAATTTTTGGATTCGGCGGAGGAATCGCAATAGCGGTTAATCGCCGGATCAAACATTCCGCCACGCCGTCTCTTGACACCAAGGTGATCGAGAGTTTGGGTTTCGAAGTTGAAACTGATCTTGGAATCATTTTTATTGCTGCAGCCTATTTGCCTTTTCAGTGCAATAATGAGCAAATTAATTTCTTCAAAGGAGACTTACAAAAACTTACAAGAAATCGGTCTAAATTCTTCATAATCGGTGATTTTAACGCCAAACACCGAATAATGCTCAAAGCAATTCCAACGGTAAACTACTTTTTAATGATTGCTCTGCTGGTTATTATTCAATTTTGTTCCCGAATGGTCCTACGTGCTATTCGTCTGTAAGGAATCCATCAACAATTGATTTGGTTTTGACAGATCAAAGTCACCTTTGTAGCGAATTGATTACACATGCTGACTTTTATTCTGATCATTTTCCAGTAACTTTTTCACTTTCTCAAGAAGCTGTTCCCAATCCTATTAGCTCAGTGTTCAATTATCACAAAGCGAATTGGGAAAGGTACAAAACTTATATTGAGAATAATTTTATTGATATTGATACGGCATTACAAAATTTAAGTAATTCTATAGTTGATGCTAGAAATTTATCAGTACCAACAACACAGAAAAATTGATGCGCTTGAAGAATGTTCGAAGACGTCAATATCAACGTTCTCGTGATCCTGCTATGAAATGTATCTATCAGGATCTACAAAAAGAAATTAAGCATAGATTCACACTCTTAAGAAATGAAAATTTCGCGAAAGAGGTTAAAAAAATCAAGCCAAATTCTAAACCTTTCTGGAAACTTTCTAAGGTTCTTAATGGGGTTTTCGATTGATTGACACCGGTGTAGTGGAGTGCACTGAAACTGCACCGTTTTTGCACTTTCTAGCAGAAGTGCCGAAAACTGGGTATGTTCCATTGACACTTCTGCTAGAAAGTGCAAAACCAGTGCACTCCACTACACCGGTGCACATCAATCAAAAATCCCATAAGAAACCTCAGAAACCAATTCCAGCTTTGAAGGAAGGTGACCACATACTTCTTACAAACGAAGAAAAAGCTCAAAAACTTGCTCAGCAGTTTGAAAGCGTCCATAATTTTAATCTCAACGTTGTGAGTCCCATTGAAACCGAAGACTTTCAAGAATATGAAAACGTTTCAAATCAAGTATTGTCTCTAGACATTATTGTTGAAACAAACTATGATGATATCAAATCCATCATGAAAAAGTTAAAAAATATGAAAACTCCAGGTTATGATGGAATTTTCAACATTCTTCTTAAAAATCTTCCGGAAATCACCATGAGATACTTGGTCAAAATATTCAACAAATGTTTTGAATTAGCATACTTCCCTGAAAGATGGAAAAATGGCAAGGTTATTCCTATTTTGAAGCCAGATAAAAACCCAACAGAAGCATCTAGCTATCGACCAATTAGTTTACTCTCTTCTATTAGTAAATTATTTGAAAAATCATCCTAACTAGAATGATGTCACATATCAATGGGAATTCTATTTTTCTTCCTGATTAGTTTGGATTTCGTATTGGACATTCAACTACTCATCAACTTATGAGAGTTACTACACGGATAGAATATATTCGTAAATCGCTAGGCATTAGTTTCGTACAGAAAATTTTCATAAAATATACGAATTTTTCGTGCATATCATGAATCGTTCGTAGTTCTATTGAAACACATTTATTTTTTGTTTCTAATTTTTGGTGAAAACCACGAAACGACTTTCGTTGTCTTATTACGAAACAGCTTCGTTCGGCAAACGAATTGTTCGCTGTTATATACGAATGTCTTTATAATATTTACGAGCATTATTCGTCAAACCGTCAATGTCAAAAAAGCTTCAATATGGAGTTATTGTTGCTATACGTCAGATAATTGTTGATCATAACGACGGTCTCGGTCTGACTATTTAGTGGCCGTATCCGTGTTCGTCGGTTTCAGGAAGATTTCCTGAGCCTCTTTCGCTTCCAGTTGTTCCAGAATCCGGAGCAGTACGGATTCAGTTGAGCCATCGCGAACTGCTCGTTGGTTTTGTATGAATTAGTTTGAGCTTTCTCTGTCGGAGCAAAGCCAAAATAATATGCTACTTAATACGAAAACTTCTTTTAGATGAACGAAATGAATTCGTGCGACCAACGAGATTGTTCGTAATATACACAAACGTTTATTAAAATAAACAAAACATTTCGTTTCATTCACGAAAAATAATGTCGGTATCAACGTGTAGTGTACATTAAATGTGTAAAATTTACGAAAGCTTTCGTTCACAAAGCGTTACCATTCTTGTTTATGAAATGAACAAAACCTACTATTTAGAATGCATGAAAATACTTCGTTGCAGAAACCGACGAATGAATTCGTGCTTTGCATGATCGATTTTATTATATTTACAAATATATATTATCAGTGTAACATGATAAAGGGCTATTCCACTGGAGTTGCTCTTCTAGACATCGAAAAAGCTTTCGACAGTGTTTGGTTCAAAGAATTGCCAAAATGTGGGATTTCAATTTTCCAATTTACATAATAAAGATAATTAAAAATTATCTTTCTAACCGTGCCCTACAGGTTTCTTATCAGAATTGTAAATCTAATAAGCTACCCGTTAAAGCAGGCGTCCCTCAAGGATCAAGCGTTGCACCAATCCTGTACAATATTTTACCTCTGATCTTCCAAATCTACCTACAGGCTGTAAAAAGTCACTTTTCTGTGATGATACTAGCATTTCAGCCACTGGTAGGAGTCTTTGTATTATCTGCAGTCGACTGCAACGAAGCTTGAATATTTTCAATGATTACCTGAAAGAATGGAAAATTTCCACTAATGCGGCAAAAACACAATTGATTGTGTTTCCGCATAAGCCAAGCGCATATTATTAAATTTAATGGTTTGAATTTAACGTAGTCAGATCAAGATAAATACTTGGGTTTGATTTACGATAAAAACTCACTTTTAAGGATCACATTGAAGGAATACAAACAAAATGCAACAAATATATAAAATGTTTATACCCTCTTATAAATAGGAGTTCTAGGTTCTGCCTAAAAACAAACTATTAATTTATAAAAAAATATTTAGACCGGTAATGCTATATGCAGTGCCAATCTGGGAAAGTTGTTGTGCTATTAGGAAGAAAACGCTTCAAAGGATTCAGAATAAAATTTTGAAAATGGTTTTGAAGCGTCCTCCCTGGTTTAGCACAAATGAGTTACACAGACTCGCAAACATAGAAACATTAGAAGTTATGACGAACAGTATTATAAGCAACTTCCGACAAAAATCGCTGCAATCTTCAGTTGCAACGATTAGCTCTCTTTATAGTTTATAAGTTAGTTTATAAGATTTGTTTAGCTCCTTATTCACACGACAAGTAGGTTTAAAACATCCTACTGAAAAAATACTTAACTGCGAAAGCATCTTAATAATAATATTATTGATGGCATTTAAAACTGGACTCCATAAAAGTGCGATTTTTCTTATAAAAGTGCGCTTTTACATTGAGTCGTTTTCATGTATGAGGCGCACTTATTCCTCGTTGGAGGATAAGTGCGTAATAGACATCAAGACAATTCAATGTAAAAGCGCAGTTTTATTTACGTTTCCGCACTTTTAGTCGCGCTTATTATGTGCGCAATGCGCTATATAAATACAAACATGTGCTCCTTTACTAATCATCTAGCTTTGACCTCCAGATTGGACGGCGTCGATGGTTGGGTCACAGAGAACAGACGTCCATCTTCAGCATTCAACTTGTGTAAAATCTCTAACGGCTTCGAAGGTAGTTTGGATATCTAAACCAGGTGCGCTACTGTCGTCATGTTTTTTTGTAGCTGAGTTCGACAGAATTGACAGCGGTTATTCCTCTACCCAGTCAAACTAGTCCGGAACCGATTCGGACTTCCAGCATGAATTCCAGCTCAAATGTATCAACCGATAGATTCGGAATCGGTTGTTTTCTTTGAGCTAGATTCCATGCTGAATCCATCCAGGATTTCGAACCAGTTCCGGAATCGATTTGACGGATAGTTGGGATAGGTTGGTGTGACGGCGCTAGTATTTTTCGTATATTAATTCAAATGTTTACACACGTTTTTTAAATATATTTGTTCGATCATGGATGTCTGTTCTCTGTGGTTGGGTGGTAAGCGTGACCGCCACCCACCCCAGTAGGTCTGGGTTCAATCCCAGTCCAGGTCGTTGAGATTTTCGGAGGTGAGAAAAATCTGAGGTCACGCCTTCCTTCGGAAGTGAAGTAAAGCCGTTGGTCCCCGGTCCATGAGTTGATGCGTCGATATCCAGTCCAGATAGTGGGAGTATCACCTCTCTGGGGTCGGTGTTTGGCCTTGTAGCGGAAATACGCCGACGGAAAATAAACAGAATTCGAAGAAGAAGAACCTCCAGATTGTGTTTACCGTAGAGCACTCTAGTTAGAGTGCGGCCAAGACGCGTTTGACGTATTCAAGCGAGCAGAAATCTGACGTATTTCTATTGTGATTACGTCAAATTTCATGTTCGTTTGGATACGTCATGGCCTCTTGGCCACACTCTAACTAGAGTGCTCTAGTTTACCGTACTTACTTGGGTGAAACTAACCACCAAAAAATCCATCCGCCAAAACATTTTAGAGGTACTAGTAGCGACATCTAGTGGTAAATAGCTAAACTAAAACAGCGCCACCTATATTTCAGATATGTAAGCTTGTGAATTAAACCAAAATTTAACCACCATTTTTTTAAATTCAAAGATGAATTAATTTTGATAAAACTAACAAAACAATGGCAATTTTTTTTATTGAGTCCAACGAGAAACTAGTTTAAATATCACATAATTATAACTTTATTGTCAGCGGGTGTCAGAAGAGCCTACAAAATATATAAAACCATAGATATGTAAACAGAACAGTAGAAATGAAAATACATCTATTGAGATGTCTAGAATAGATCTCTGCAATTCTAAAGAACACAACGCAGTCGGGCCGTAAGAGCATAGCATACACCCCTGGGGATCTGAAAAATATGGTGCAGTTGGGTTGCATAAGGTCCCTAGGGATCTGAAAAGTATAGTGTAGCCGGGCCCAAAGAGCTCTTTGATACCCTTGGGTGACATAAGGTAAAATGCTTTTCTTTTTGCATGTAGAAATCGTTCATAAGAAGTTACCAGGGAATTTGTCGGCGCAGTAGAAATGAAATACCAAGTGTTTACATATTTAGTATAGGTCCTTAAGGATCTGAAAAGTATAGTGTTGTCGGGCTCAAAGAGCTCTTTGATACTCTTGTGTGGCATAAGATGAAATGCTTTTCCCTTTGCATGTAGAAATAGTTCATAAGAAGTGACCAGGGAATCTGTCGGCGAAGTAGAATTGAAATAACAAGTATTTAGATCATACTCAGTTGCGTTTCGGCTTCGCCTCATCAGAAACCGACACTAACTTATTGTCGGAATAGATTAGCGCCGGCTTGACGCAAATCCCTTAAAACCAAAACACACTTTGTGTTTCAATTGAACGACTGATCAAACGTGATGTCCCGTTCGAGCAGAAGTTCTGTTTATGCCGATGAGACACAGTGAAGCCGAAACTTGTCTTGGCTTAGCAGGCCTATGCGAAAGCACTATGCTATATTTCACCCTAAGGAGGAAAATTTGGTAAAAACCAAAATTTCTCACTAGGGTGAAAATTTGTTGGTAAAAACCAGTCTTCGTACAGGAGGGCACAAATCCTTATTTCATACTCAGTTGCGTTTCGGCTTCGCCTCATCAGAAACCGACACTAACTTATTGTCGGAATAGATTAGCGCCGGCTTGACGCAAATCCCTTAAAACCAAAACACACTTTGTATTTCAATCGAACGACTGATCAAACGTGATGTCCCGTTTGAGCAGAAGTTCTGTTTATGCCGACCAGTCTTTGTACAGGAGGGCACAAATCCTTATTTCATACTCAGTTCCATACTAGGGTGAGAAATTTTGGTAAAAACCAAAATTTCTCACCCTAGTGAGAAATTTTGGTTTTTATCAAATTTTCCTCCTTAGGGTGAAATATAGCATAAAGTATTTAGATATTTAGTATAGGTCCCTAGGAATCAAAAGACTATGGTGTAGTCAGGCCCAAAGAGCTCTTTGATACCCTTGGGTGGCATAAGGTAAAATGCTTTTCCCTTTGCATGTAGAAATCGTTCATAAGAAGTGACCACGGAATTTGTCGGCACAGTAGAAATGAAATACCAAGTGTTTAGATAGTTAGTACAAGTCCCTAGGGATCTGGAAAGTATAGTGTAGTCGGGCCCAAAGAGCTCTGTGATACCCTTGGGTGGCATAAGGTAAAATGCTTTTCCCTTTGCATGTAGAAATCGTTCATAAGAAGTGACCACGAAATTTGTCGGCACAGTAGAAATGAAATACCAAGTGTTTAGATATTTAGTACAAGTCCCTAGGGATCTGGAAAGTATAGTGTAGTCGGGCCCAAAGAGCTCTGTGATACCCTTGGGTGGCATAAGGTAAAATGCTTTTCTCTTTGCATGTAGAAATCGTTCATAAGAAGTGACCAGGGAATCTATCGGCGCAGTACAAATGAAATCACAAGTGTTTAGATATTTAGTATGGGTCCCTAGGGATCTGAAAAGTATGGTGTAGTCGGGCCCAAAGAGCTCTTTGATACCGTTGGGTGACATAAGGTAAAATGCTTTTCCATTTGCATGTAGAAATCGTTCATAAGAAGTGACCAGGGAATTTGTCGGCACAGTAGAATGAAATACCAGGTTTTTAGATATTTAGTATAGTTCCCTAGGGATCTGAAAAGTATAGTGTAGTCGGGCCCAAAGAGCTCTTTGATACCTGTTGTGTACAGTGTATATGAAAAGGGAAATAAGCGGTGCCGAACCCACCTTTCATTATTCGAGCAGATTTGACATATTGTTTATTGTGATGATAGGCAGATAGGGTTCGTAAAGAAATGTTGATGTCAAGCAGGGCTTGGAAATCGAAGCACTGAATAGAAGCAGGCATAGTTCATTCTCTCAAACACTCACGAGTGTATGCATGCTTACCACTGCTCTCAAAACCACCCATCGTGTGTAGTCTGTATTCGGCTATTTTTTACCTTCGTGAATGTGTATATATGATGAATATTTATTCCTTTGAAGCCATCTGCTATGCAATGCTTCGCAGGCGCTATTGAGCTATGAAGCAACATCATTCAGAGAATTTTTTTGCCGGTAAGAGAGGCCTACTATACAGCTCAGTTCTCTCCCATTTTCATGAGATTGCGATGGTCTAGCAGAAAACATCCATCAGATTGTTATTCGTAAGGGTACATTTCGCAAGCGATTTTATCCCTGATTTTAAACCTGTATGTATAACTTTACTTGGGTAAAATCTGGTAATTTTAGGTCGCTAATTACAAATGAAGTCTCAATTGTTATAGTTGTAGTAGGGGGAGGAAAGAGATAAGACTTAAAGTATGCTTTTTCTGGCGATTCAGAGTGCTAGGATGTTCAGTCAATTTACATATTTTAATGCAACATTCATGCAATATGTTCATTAATTTTCATTGTAAACTATTTCAAATTGAGTAAGTGACCGTGAATCTCCGAGAGCGATTTACAAACAAAATTGTTTCATGGTGTACATTATAACGGAACAATATCTATTGAACCAACCGGACGGTTGACGGTGATATTGAAAATGTAACTTTTTCCAAGAGCGTGCAATTCGCGAATGAATTTTAATCTATCAAACCCCGAATTTTCCACTTTAACTAATGAGCTTTGGTATGCAATCTTTAGGTTAGTTTAAATTGTGTTTTAAGTACATAGAGAGTATTAAGCACAGATACGTAGACCCGATGGACTGAGGAAAAACAAATTTGAATCCTACTGGAACGCTCAAGACATGGCGAGACACGAATTTTAAACTAACTAGAACATCTGCAAAAACTGCTGCTGGGGGAAGAAAGTTCTAGTTTTAAAATGTTCAATTTGTCAAAATTATGAATCTAGAACTGAAACACTCCTGAACATGCCCTTGGGACTGTATTTTCAAATACATACATAGAGAAGCACAGATATTCAGGCTGGATAAACTTGGGAAATTTTTTTTTTTGAGTCCAATAAGACATGACGTGGCATGAATTTTAAACTGAAAAGAACACCCTCTCAAACTGCTACTGTGGAGAGTAATTTTTTGTTTTAGAATTTTTAGTCAAAATTATGAATCTAGAACTGTACAACTCCAGAACTACCAGTTTTAAAGTTCGCAACAAAACTATTTGAGATAATAAATCAAAGCACTCTGCTGGAGATTTGATTGTTTCCGTTCCGGTTGCACTCAGGGATGCCATTATGACAGATTTATCAAGCACAGTCAGTGTTTTTTGCAATTTCTAGACAAAATGACAAACCTTCATTAAGGACGTGGCCGGCGTCGGTATTGATCAGCATGCAGGGATCAATATAGATTGTACAATGTGGCTCATCATGTTATTCCCAAGCATGTTGTTCCAATAAACATTTTGCAACCTAATTTGGTTCTGGTCATTAACGGAGTAGCAACTACGGGTGATCTCTTATGCTTATGCCTAAAATGACAAACCTTTCATTATGCCAGATTTTAAAAATTGAGTTAGATTTTCCCAAATTTAACAAAAAACCGATTGATGCATGTTCTATGAAGACTAAAATGTATGTCAAATTATTTACTTTTGCCTTTAGTAGCAAGAATATTTATAGATTAGCTTCACAACTTTTTGAAAACAAATCAAAACTGAAACTGCTCTAACAATCTCTCCGCCCACCAAATCTAAAAACGCTGAATCCCTCTGGTACAAAGACTCGCCATCTCTAACGTTTGTTTACCATTTGGTCGGTGTTAAGTCAGACCGGACTAAGTGACAAAATATTGATTTCGAGAAAAACGCGTTTAAAGTTTGAATCGCAGCATCCTTTACATTATAAATGGAAATTAATTTTTGCCATAATTCTTGTTTATTGTTTCATATTTCAAATCTGGCAAAAGTCGAATGTAGCTGCCGAAATTCTTTATCCAGTGCTATCATTATTTCATTTTTCGTCATTTTGCGACTTAGTTCGGTCTGACTTAACACCGACCATTTATCTGACAGTGTCATTTCAATCGACCATTCAACTATCTAGGATTGAATCGTATAGCCATTAAAACCTCTCTAGATTTTCAAGCTTTTTGTAGGCACGAACTCTCTCAACGTACAAAATAGTTCGTAACTTTAAAATAAATAACATTTTTTTGAAAAGAATCCTATGAATTTGTTTTTTGTGGATATAAAGCATAATTTTAGCTATATTTTACAAATTTTTTTCTGCGCATCTGGTTCAAATGCTAGAACAGATTATGTTACACAATGAATGTATACAGTGACCCGTTTTTATCAGCCCCCTGGTGTACGTTATGAGGAAATTGACAAAATCGGTACATATTTTTTCTGTCTTTAATGGCCCAAAGCTGTTAAAATATTTTTTCTTTAGTCCCTAAACATGGTCTCATTATCCTTTCTTATTATTTAGTAGAAATTTCTTAAAGGGAGTTTCCCTGCGCAAAACTAAAAAAAAATGTTTTTGTTTTTGCATATTTTGTATATTTATGATAAAAAAGTGCTCGAAAGGATTTACTCGGATTTGACTTGATTCGTCTGCTAAAGTCCATCTAACGCCTTTTCATTAGGCTGACAAAGTCGGGAGCAAATTGAGGTTTTGATAAAATTGGGTTTTCACTGTATTGGTAATTCATATAACGCATTACATATTTTCTCTAAATAATATAAACTCATTATTTGAAAAAAAAATCTCGCCGATCCGTAGGGGAACCCGGGGCTATTCGAACTTACCTAATCAAATCGTCCTTTTAGGTGGCTAGATGTGTTTATCGGTCAAAGATTCTAACTGTTAGTTTGAAACCTCAGCTACATTTCGGAGCCATAAAAATTTATTTGTACCACTCCATGGCAGCGCTAGGCGACGATTTTCAAAACTCTACGTTTTTCCATCCTTTTACGATGTAGGGTTAATTCGGACCTCCCTAGGAGGCAATTCAGACCATCTTTTTTTATTTTTTTTGTAATGGAATCATGTTTACTTATATATCTTTATTGGAGAAACTCCTTAAGAAACAAAAAGAATGTGTTAAAAAGTTGCTGCCGATTTGGGCATTGTGCATTATCTTTGCTGTGGCGTGGCAATCGAGTGCGCCGACGCGAGCCGTTGAAGCTTCGTACGCTCATTAAGCATAAAAGTGGTAAGCGTTTTGAAAATATCTGCGTTTTCATCCAAAACAAAAATCATTTCATAAAATAGGAACCTTCAGCTTTCCAAAACACTTGTTATTTTTTCACTTTAAGTTGCTACTTTAATCACGATTTTGCCATTAATTTTTGTTTTGAGCATAGCAAAAAATGAAACTTCCTTGACCTGACATAAGGTATACAAATGTAACCAACAGGGTATCGTAAGCTAATAAATTTACAATTACAATTACAAAACACGTATCTCCTTGGCGTTTCCACGAATATCTACGACAGTCAAAAAATCTTACCATTTTCTGAGAAATCGAGAGGGACTGAACCACCCTACGTTCTTAATGGCACCGGCACCGGGGTCCTTTATTCATTATATTTTCTACAAACGCCCTATGCAAGATTTCGGATCGAAAAGCGTGATAGCGAGCGCACGATGACCTTTGCACTCAGCGGGGAGGCAGGTGTAAATGTGGCATCTGAGTTCGTAAATGGTTTGTCTATGCGCCGGTTAAAGCCACCAATGCCGAAAGTCCAATGCTTCTACCGCTTCGTGTATCGCCCGGACGCGCCAAAATTCTGCTCTTGTACGTAAATGATAAGTACCTATATGACGAACGCTTTTCATTCCCGTATTTTCACCAGTCAAAGTGGTAAAAAAATGTTTGCTTCATCCCGTGTAGTAAGGCGTGAAGCAGCATGCCTCATTTTCATTATAAACTAACGATAATGAAGCATTCGTCGAATGCCAGTTCAACGTGCAAGTGTATTCATGAAGAGTGTCATCGGACAGCACAGATTCGATGCAAGAGAGACGTAACTTTTCAGTTTTGAGTATGTTTATTTCGTCATGCATCTGTTTTGGGGAAGGCATGAGTTTTCTCTCGCCGGGAGGGTAAGTTCATTCAAGTACTCAGCTTTCTCACGTTTAGCTGTTTGCGTCAGGCATAGGTTCTCATTTACGCATGAGAATGAGTGCTCTCGTGCAAGGGGGTAATCGCTATATTCGTTCATTTGAAGCTTCACAATCCAAGCCCTGATGTCAAGTAAATCACTTTCTGGCTGGAATTCAAATAAAGTGGTTCGTTTTAAGTGGTCAAATATAGTGTTGAAGTTCACACACACATTTTCTTTCGGATCATCGGTGACGCCGGCGGCTGCCAAATACCGAAACGCCCTGCAGGACCTGCGCTCTACTGCATTCAGCGAGGTGAGATTGGCGCGACTTCCAGGTTGATTCCAATATCTTTTTGGTGCCGTGACCAGGATCGCCCTGGAGAGCTTTCAACCGCTGAAACCAAGGACGCCATTTCGATCTGCAGTTGCGTGGTCGCAGGCCATTGAAGCCCTTGGACAACGCCATCTTTCCGACGCCAGTAGCCGAACAAAGCTGCTTTGTTCTTGCGAAGAATTGGGACGCATGCAGAAGAACAATTTACAGTATAGTTGAATAACTCAAAGCCTATTATACTAGCGAAACGGTGAGTAGCACTCCAAGGTCTTATTGACTGCTCACAGGTACGCTTTAGATCCCTGCTTTTTCCCTCTCCGAGGAACTTCTTCAAATTTGACCAACGTTTCAAATCGAGCGGAACACACACCAACCGAGGTAACTTCCTTGTACAACTCAGGACGATTACGACGGTTTCAAAACGATTGATTGGTCGATCAGCGCGCCGGTCATTACTCGTTGGATTCGTGGTTGCTGGACATATTCTGCATACAAGGCTCTGTAAGCCTTGCCAAAGGTGAGTGCTTTTCCAACAACTCATCATCTTTACAACCAGTGCTACCTGGTCTCTATTTCAGCAGAATTATTTTCACGTGCTAAACATGGAGCACGCTCAGCTGCCAGATCAACGGCGGAAACAACAGATGGCTCAACGGAGGACAACCCTACTGGCTTCGCTTGGACGTGCGGATAAGTTTTTGCAGCGGTATCAGGAGGAACGGGACGGCTTCGAGGTATCTATACGCTTGGAAAACCTCGAGGAAATTTGGCGGGAACTATGCGAGATTCAATTGGAGATTGAGGATGGTGAAACAAGCAACGAAGGTATGATGCTAAATCTCAGCTATCGCTCATCCTTTGAGACTCAATATTTTAAAATAAAAGCTGGCATGCGGTCTAAACTTGCTCTTCAAATTTCTCAAAATTTCTTTGCCTGATTTCTCTGGAGATTACATGGATTGGCTAGCATTCCATGACACTTTTCTTGCACTAATACACTTGAATCCGGATTTGCCTGAAATTCAAAAATTTCACTACTTACGAGCTGCGGTTAAAGGCGAGGCAAGTCAAGTGATTGAATCCATTGGGATATGTTCTGCGAATTACCCTTTAGCTTGGCAGGCCTTGGTCAATCGATATGCCAATGAATACTTACTGAAGAAACGTCATCTGCAAGCTATAGTGGACATTCCTAGGATGACGAGAGAAACAGCGGTATCTTTACATGCGCTTGTGGATGAGTTCGAACGGCACGTGAAAACCCTGAAGCAGCTGAAGGAGCCAACCGATTCTTGGAGTACGATGTTGGAGCACTTGGTATGTATTCGATTACACGAAGAGACTCTCAAGGCATGGGAAGATCATGCTTCCACATTAAAGGAACCATCTTACGCTAATTTGGTGGAGTTTCTGCAGCGAAGGATGCGCGTCCTTGAATCTATTTCGGTTAACATCCAGCAATCTGGATCACATTCGTCACCGCGTGGTGTTTTCGACTCTGGAATATCTACCAATGTATCTACTAGTGTGGCTATGGAAGCTGCATCCATTATGTGTCCAGTGTGCGATCAACCTCATCCCTTGTTGAAATGTTACAAATTTTCAAGTTTCTCGCTACAGGACAGGCTCAATTTTGTGAACACCCGCCGTTTATGTTCAAACTGTCTACGCGACAATCATTTCATGCGAAAATGTCCTTCAAAATTCAACTGTCGGACTTGTCAGAAGCGCCACCACACAATGCTGCATCCGGGATTCATGGATAACGAGATACACGGTAATACGTGCACGGGCAGTACTCAAGGCTCTAATCGGGCAGCTAGTCGGGTTAACTTAGCTACAGCGGGCGAGGAAAGCAACCAATCGATACCATCAACCATTGCATCGGTTAATTCATGTGATGCATGTAGCAGCCTTCCTCTCAGTGGAGTACAGAAAAACGTGTTTATGTTAACGGCCATAGTCATTGTGGTTGACAAGTTCGGGAACCAGCATTTGGCTCGAGTGCTGTTGGATAGCGCATCACAGCCTAACCTGATGACAGAGCGTATGGCACAACTATTGGGGTTGCAGCGAGTAAAACCGACGTTATTATCAATGGAGTGGGAGGACTACCACAGAGGGCTAGAGAATCTGTATTTGTTCATGTAAAATCTAGAAAAACGGATTTTTCTTTAGACATTAATTGCCTCATTCTGAAAAAAAATCACATCCGCTTTGCCCTTTCAGGATGTATCGATAACGGATTGGAAGCTACCAACAGACGTTTTCTTGGCGGATCCGTCATTCAACAAGCAGGGAGACATCGACATGATAATAGGGAATGAGCACTTCTTTTCCTGCTTCGTCAATGCTTGCAGACAGAGAATCTCTGAATCACTTCCTCTGCTAGTTGACAGTGTATTTGGATGGCTTGTATCAGGGGCAGCCAACGTAGACACACAGCCCAGTGCCGTAGGCTTGCTGGCAATTTCATTTCATCTGCTGGAAGTAAGCATAGAACGTTTTTGGAAAATTGAGGACTTGGCTAAACAACCTAACTATTCCTTGGACGAAGCACAATGTGAACAGCTATACTCTGCTACTACGACCAGGGACACGAGCGGGAGGTATGTGGTTCGCCTACCCCGTCGCTCAGACTTCGACGAACTGTTGGGTGATTCAAAAAGCATCGCGCTGCGCCGTTTTCATCTGCTAGAATGAAAGCTGAACCGCAATATTTGTTTGAAAAATGAATATCAAAAGTTTATCATCGAGTATCTCGCCCTGGGACACATGCGACTGGCCAACACGAACATACCAGCGCAGTGTTGATATCTTCCCCACCACGCGGTGATCAAAGAAGCCAGTACCACGACTAAGCTACGAGTTGTTTTTGATGGTTCTGCTAAAACAACAACTGGAAAATCGCTCAATGATGCCCTTTCAGAAGGACCTGTGGTACAGGATGAACTTTTGGCAATTGTTCTTCGTTTTCGAACGTATCCCGTTGCGATAGTAGCGGATATCGAGAAAATGTATCGCAAAGTACTGATCCACCCTGGTGACACCCCGCTGCAAAGAATTTTATGGCGCTTTCGTGAAACTGATCCCGTTCAAGAATATGAACTTTCAACAGTGACATATGGTCTGGGTCCATCGTCTTTTCTGGCTACTCGCACACTAAAACAGCTTGCGTATGATGAGGGAAGCAAATATCCAAATGGGGCACCTGCGCTGCTGAAACGTTTTTATGTGGACGACTTCATAGGCGGGGCTGAATCGACCGAAGAAGCCATACAATTGAGCAAGGAACTTACAGAACTGCTTGCTAGCGGTGGATTCAAACTTCGTAAGTGGACATTGAGCGATCGCAAAGTACTGGAAGGAGTTCCACTAGATCAAATCTGTACCCAATCTTGCCTGAAGTTCGACGTCGAAGAAACGGTCAAAACGCTCGGAATCATTTGGGACCCCGGAAATGATCTGCTCCGCTTCACCAACGATACACGGCCACGGGAACGCAGTCCTACTAAACGCTCAATATTGTCATATATTCGAGGTAAAATGCTCATGCAACAGCTTTGGCTGCTCTCCTGTGGCTGGGATGAAAAGGTACCTGATAATTTGGCAACAAAATGGTTAAAGTACACCGACCAGCTTTCCAAAATTGGCGAATTTCACATAAACCGATACGTTTTGCAACCTCATTGCTCGGTTCAGTTGCACACATTCGCGGATGCATCAGAAAGTGTGTATGGGGCGTGAACTTATGCGCGATCAATCGATCCATCAGGCAACATACGAGTTGAACTATTGGCATCGAAATCACGAGTGGCTCCACTGAAGCGGTTGACCCATCCTCGTTTAGAGCTATGCGCAGCAGATTTAGCCGCAAAACTACATACACAAATAGTTGAGGCACTTCAAATAAAAATAACTCTTCTACTTTTGGTCCGACTCTAAAGTTGCTCTACAATGGATCAAAGCTCCGCCAAACACGTGGCAAACATTCGTCGCCAACAGGGTAGCACAAATTCAAGCTGCCACACAAGGTGCACATTGGAATCACGTCGCAGGAATCCAAAACCCAGCCGATATGATTTCCCGAGGAATGGATGTCAACGAGTTCTTGGAATGTACAACCTGGAAGCAAGGCCCTACGTGGCTTTCCTTGCTTAAATAACAATGGCCGATGCACACTGTTCCTGAATATCCTCAAGATGGAGAAGAGCGCCGCAGAATAGTAGTAGCTTGTACGAACACAAACTCTGGCACAAATCCAATATTTGTCAAATTTTCGTCTTTCACCCGTCTAGTGCATGTTACGGCATACTGCATGCGATTTTTTCATAACGCACGCCATAAGATTCGCGGGCAGCTGATACCGACAATTAGCAGTAAAGCACTCAGCGCTGAAGAAATAAACCGTGCAAAAGACACTCTCGTTCGATTGGCACAAGAGGATGAATTCAAGGAGGAGCTACACGACTTGCGGCAATAGAAAGGCGTTTCGAAGCGATCACCTATACATACACTAGCACCTTTTCTACGCGCTGAAGGGCTTCTTCGTGTTGGAGCGAGGTTGAGGTTGTCAGACCAGCCATACAATAAAAAGCATCCATCCCTAATCCCGAGTTTCCATCCTCTTGCACGTATGCTAGCTAAACACTTTCATTTATCACTAATCCACGGTGGCGGCCGTTTGACTCTCGCCGCCATGAGGGAACAATACTGGCCAGTGCATGGAAGGAGATTGGTTCGTAGTGTTATCCGACACTGTTACCGTTGCACTCGAGTCGATCCCGTTCCCCTGACTCAACAGACTGGGCAGCTACCAGCAACCCGAATCACACCAAGCCGACCATTCAACTCTACCGGCATCGATTACGCCATGCCCCTCTATCTGAAACCGGTGCACAAACGTGCAGCTGCAACAAAGGTATACGTGTGCCTTTTTGTATGCTTTTGCACCAAGGCGGTGCACATTGAGCTAGTAGGAGATTTATCGACACAAGCGTTTTTGTCAGCCCTACAACGATTCGTTTCACGACGTGGTCGACCGGCACACATTTATAGTGACAACGGAAAAAACTTCGAAGGTGCCAAAAACACTCTGGAAGAAATTCAACGCTTCCTGACGGATGAAGATGTCTATAGCTGGAGCGGCGACGAAGGTATAACAGTGCATCTGAACCCCCCTAAAGCACCACACTTTGGTGGATTGTGGGAAGCTGCGGTGAAAGTGGCGAAAAAGCAACTCTATCGGCAATTGGGCAGCTCACGGTTATCCTTTGAAGATCTATCTACTGTTCTCACGCAAATTGAAGGGAGCATGAACTCGCGTCCCCTAGTTCCACTAACAGAAGATCCCAGTGATCTAGCCTGTCTCACACCTGCTCACTTTTTGGTTGGTTCCACGCTTCATGCTTCACGCTTCCTAACCATGAAATTCAGCCCGGTCGCCTTGTTGTCGTTATGGACGAGCAGATGGTTCCGATTCGATGGCCGCTCGCCCGTCCCACACCTGCTCACTTTTTGGTTGGTACATCCAGGACAGGACAAATTGGTTCGAGTAGTGGATCTTTGGACCGCATGTGGTATTATTAGACGTCCGATAACGAAAATCTGCCTCCTGCCGATTGAATCCGTAGAGCAGTCATCAAACACAGAAGAAAACAAAAAAAAAATGATGTCATCAACGCACCAACAGGATCACAAATGACAGCGACAGTAGCGGCTCTCTCTGGTGCTGATTTACACACATAAATGGAACTACGTGATTGAAGGGTATCAAGAGTGAATTTGTAATCCTGATTTACAGTTAAAAGCAATATTTTTGGCGACGGTGAATTTGATGGAGTCTTCTTTGATTTATTTATTTATAATTAGTTCTCATCATTCTATATTTGTATGTAGTTAGAAAGAAAAATTGAAATATCTATTTCAAGGTGGCGGCGATGTTGGGTACAGTGTATATGAAAAGGGAAATAAGCGGTGCCGAACCCACCTTTCATTATTCGACCAGATTTGACATATTGTTTATTGCGATGATAGGCAGATAGGGTTCGTAAAGAAATTTTGATGTCAAGTAAATCACTTTCTGGCTGGAATTCAAATAAAGTGGTTCGTTTTAAGTGGTCAAATATAGTGTTGAAGTTCACACACGCATTTTCTTTCGGATTATCGGTGACGCCGGAGGCTGCGAAATGCACTGCATTCAGCGAGGTGAGATTGGCGCGACTTCCAGGTTGATTCCAACAATACCCTTTGGTGGCATAAGGGAAAATGCTTTTCTCTTTGCATGTAGAAATCGTTCATAAGAAGTGACCAGGGAATTTGTCGGCGCAGTAGAAATGAAATACCAAGTGTTTAGATATTTAGTATAGGTCCCTAGGGATCTGAAAAGTATAGTGTAGTCGGGCCCAAAGAGCTCTTTGATACCCTTGGGTGGCATAAGGTAAAATGCTTTGCCCTTTGCATATAGAAATCGTTCATAAGAAGTGACCAGGGAATCTTGGGTGGTATAAGGTAAAATGCTTTGCCCTTTGCATGTAGAAATTGTTCATAAGAAGTGACTACGGAATTTGTTGGCGCAGTAGAAATGGAATCACAAGTATAGATATTTAATAGATACCCCTAGAGATACGATTAACAGTAACCTGGCCGCGATTGATAGAAAAAAAACTACAAGGGGCAGCCCTTTTTACCATCTGTGATAACTGAATCAGGAAAAAAAACCTATGAAAATCTGTGATAAATTTCCGAAAAATCTGTCAAATTTTCATCAAAATGTCAAAAATTTGCCATCTGTGAAAAAAAATCTATAATCAGAAAATTGTGAAAAAAATTAGTGACATTACATAAAAATCTGTGAATATGGTAACCCTACACATTCGCCTCAAACATTGTACCCAAGCGCATAAGGCAAAATGAATCAACGCTGATAATGATGGGTAGAGCGAAAGAGACAACTAGTACCATAACACTACGTTTACCGTGTCTGCAAATGGAGCTGGAATGTACAAGCTATTTTGTGTACGAACGGACTTCTATCAGCTATACTGGGTGCGAAAACACACAGCGCAGTGATCTGTTCCGCCTGCCGTTCAACAGACAACTGAGCTTGTCCGGCCAAATCCGTTCTTTAAATAGTCGATGATGACGTCATTCATAGAAGCGTAGCGCGCTAGGTACACGAATCTGTCATGCCGGACTTGGGAAGCGCTATCTTCTGTGTAAATGCGTGATATTTTGACTAGGTTGTACAATATTTATGTTTTTAATGCCGTGATATAAAATATCTTTGGGTTTATCTATTGGAATCTATTTTTAGAAATATTTCGGAGTGATATGCGCAAAAAATTTGAAAATTTATCGTGAGATGGCTGAATTATATGCATTGAAAATTGGACCACTTTTCATTACATACCATTTATGTAGAATTTACAAAGTGCACCCCCATATCGAAAACGTCAAAATTTCAAGATAGCCAACATATAGGAAGACACTTTGTTTCGCCAAACTATGTGATTCGACACCACAAGCAACTTTGTGGAAAATTCCAAGAACGCAGGAGAATGACTAAAAAAGATATCATGAAATAACTAATTTTAACGGGCCACCCGAATAGAATTATACAATAGTATTTACCCTACAAACAATCATAAAACAATAAGTATTGTAGTTATTACTGTTTTTAACATTGTTCGACGCTGAGTTCTTGCAGTAGATTTACAATAAAGTTCCATGTAACAATCAATTTTACTGTTCAGCAAAAACTGATACAGTAAATTTACATTAAATTTTTCTGTTTTCGAGAAAAAAATGTATAGAGAAAAATCAATTTTTTTAATGTTAATTTACTGTGAAATTATTGTACTGCCACAGTGAAAAGTATGGTTTTGTTATTGTACACTTCTATTCGGGCATTCACATAGCATGTTCTATAACTCGAAAGTTATTAAAGTTATGTATATAGTGTCTTCAGAAATTTCTTTTGTAATAATATTTCCTACAACTTTAAAGAAGACACAAAGTTTCTATCCTAATCAGTTCAGCAAATAAATTTCGTATATCACTTATAGGTGAATTAATCACTGAACAATATATTCCTGTAGATTCGCAATCATAAAGACAAAAACTTCTCCGAACAAACTATACTACTAAAGTTAACGGTTTAGGTCTAGGGGCAGATCGTTTGTGATGCATTTTTAAAAATCAGCGAAATTTAATGCAGCTCTTTCCATCAAAATAGAAATGCATAATGTATTTTGCGTAGCGTGTAATGTATTTTGCGTTGCGTGTAATGTATTTTGCGATGCGTGTAAGACATCAAACCCTTACAAAAACTTGCCCTACATTCAGCAAAACGTCGAACAAAGTAGATCAGCGTAGGACGTTTGTTAAACAAACTTTTCTGTGAGGGAGTGCAAAGTTGATGCAAAAATGGAAATTAAATACATTTTTTAAAATTTGATGCAAATTTGTTTTACATTCTTAGAGTGATCTGCCCCTAGGCTTAGGCGCTATTAATTTTGAACTCGAAAACAACGTTTTAAAACACTGTGCAATGCAAGAGCATGGGAGGCATGGGCCTAGAAGCGGCTGGGCCCACCATATGTTGACTACTGTCGCAATAGAAAGCTATTGCAATTGCCCTGAAACCCATTTTTTTCACAATTTTTGATCACAGATGGCAGATTTTTGGCATTTTGATGAAAATTTCACAGATTTTTCCTGATTATGTTATCACAGATGGTAAAAAGATATTGTTGACCGAAACACAGATTCCCAGACATCCCTGTTTGTTAGCGGTTGCATGCGTAACCGGCATGATAGCAATCTGTGCTTTCGTTGAGCAATGACGAAAACTTTTTAGCAACAAATTTACGCGGATCGATGGAAAGCACAACGAAAGTTTATTATTTACGTTCGATCAATTCATTGATTCATTTTCACTTCACGTGATTCATTTCCACTCAGCCTATCCTAGTTTGATTTTGCTAATAGGTACATACTACAAGGCCTATTTATGAATGAATACACTGCCACTCGAAAAACCGTTGCAAAAACGCATCTTATTCCATATATAAAATTGTTTTCGTTTCTTGTACAGTCGTGATTCGTTGGTTTGACAGGCCTATGCCCAACTAACGAATTTAATTCGCTAGTTGGACCGACTGACAAATGTAAAAAAACTCCAAAGAAGACATTAGTAGTGTAAAAAATTGTTAGATAGATTATCAAAGTCAATTTGACATGAGATTTTGACGTTCAGATGCTTTTTAGTTGGACAACGGTCCAACTAGCGGAGGTCCAACTAAAAAGCGGACCAGTTAAAAAGTGTCCAACCTGCGAATCACGACTGTATATTTATTGTTTCGATATATGATAATGGCAAAATATAACTAGAAAGCTTGGTCTATACATAAAATATGATTATTAGACTGCCCAGAAAACTTCCCTCTCCTATGTTGACGTGTTTGACGGTATTGCAAACATCTTCAAGTATATTTGAGCAGACACCTGCTTTAAGATGGTTATTGCATTACGCCTCGATAGTGGTGCATCGAGGAGACCGAGAGGGCTTATGGGCCTTTTTTATGTTTTTTGTTATTTCATACTCTGCACCAGCCCAAACTAACAGTCAGCTAAGAGCCTGTGCACACTGGCGTGGCCGATTGGCGGGTCGCCGTGGATTGAATTTTTCTGTGGGCTGCGTTTGCAGACATTGTTCAACAGCTTAACGATTGTCTTTTTGAGCACGGCTCGCAGTGGGAGTCATTGTGTGTCGATTTGTCGGTCGACCTCGTCAACGTGCACGGGCGCATTAAAAAAATAACAGTTGAACCCTATTAGTTGTGTTGTGTTGTAATAATTGTAGTTTTTAGTACTAGTGTTAAATTGTTATGTGCTAGTCGTATGTCTATCTGTGTATGTGTTCGTCTGAGTATTTGTGACATATGGGTCAGGGAATGGATGCAGAACTGGCTTATATGATAGAATAGTTGGATCACTTTTTATCGGTGTTCAATTCGTGCATTCGATTCGACTCATTCGGATTGGATAAATGAAGGTACAATTAATTTACCGACGCACATCAATCATCCATTCCCGGTCAGCATAGCATGAGAAACTTTTAACGGAATGCAATTGTCGTTAATAGTAAATATATATCATTTTCTGGCATTTAGACGATTCCAAGTAGTTTTATTGCATGTTACATGTGTGTCGTTCAAATAATAATCAATAATAATACTAACTCTTCTATTTATTTCATTTTGTTTTATTTATTTTCGGTCTCATGCGTCACATTACTATGATGACCTCTCCGAGTTCACTCATCAAAAAAAGAGAAACATTGCTGCCAACAATGACTATTCGCTACCATCAGACGTCGCCAGGTTTTAGAAGAATTGAGATCTACTCTCATGCTCAATTGAATCAGATAAGTAGGAACGACCAAAAACTGCAAGTAGCATATTACACATGTCTTATTTTAACAAATTAAATATTATTTGTATCAACTTATTATTCACAGGTAACACACATATCTCAACACACAACACTTCCCATACACACGTAAACATTCAAACTCGCAAATATACAAATGCTCGACAGGTGACTGGACCAAGTGCATTCACTCGTAGGATCTATCATTTCGATGATCGCCTCGATTCTACGAAACCAGTGCACAATTAAGCTGACATAAGCTAGTCTCGTCTGGTGAATGCATGTAACCTGGAAGCCCCAGACACGACAGGACGAGACGGACAGATGACGGACTGGACTCGACGGGGCCTAGTTCAGAGTTTTAGGCATTCTTCAATGCACGGCTAGCGACAGTGTGGTGGTTGGCTATTCAAGTATTGGTAGAGTCTGAAGTGCTAATGTATGTCTTTCATGTGATGATCATAAATTCAGCTGTATCTTGTACTTATCTAATCTATTACGTCTCTCATATATTGTCCTTTATTTCTTCTTTTCGAGTCCTATACTGCCATTCTACACCCGCCTTCAGCTGGGTCAGCAAAGATGGTGATAGTGAACGTCTTAACACTCACACATTCTCAAACGCGGTCTCAAGCGGGAACCTACAAAAATGCCCTCGCGCACGCGATTGTGAATCGATCCGGAAGTCTATTCTTGATCCTAGAAGCCTAGGTCCATGCCTTCAGCTGGACCAATTAAGAAAATACGCCTATACCTATTATACTTTGTTTATTTGTTCAATACATCAACAGGCATATCAAAGCCCCAATGATGTTGGCCTTAATACTAATCTAATTTCTAACAATCAAATACACAAAAACAATAGTCATACAATAATTAAAAATAAATAAAAAGGTCAAGTGTTGTTAGCTAATTGATTAAATAGTCTAGAAAAACGTATACGCAGATTTTGTCGAGAAACGTTGAAATCAAATGCCGTAGCTGCCTGGTTAAAAATTCGTTGCAGACCAGTGATGGCTCCATACATACTATAGTTAGTGCGACGGAATGGTAATCTGAACATAATGTTGTTGCGTAGTGTTCGAGAAGCGACGTTTCTGTTGATTTGTTCCAGAATAGCTGGGGCATCTATACGACCTTGCAGAGTGTCAGCGATGAACAAGGCTCTTGCAGTATTCCTTAGAACATGTAGGGGCTCTAGTTGAATTAGCTGACACCGGTTTTCATAGCGAGGTAGTCGGGAAGGATCTCTCCACGGCAATCTACGAAGCGCGAAACGTAAAAAGCTACGCTGAACAGACTCTATTCTCTCAACGCCATTATTGTAGTTTGGACTCCAAACTTCAGAGCAATATTCTAGAATTGATCGCGATAAAGAACAGTAGAGCGATTTGAGACAATAGATATCCGTAAAATTGTAAATTGAAGATGCATCCCAGTGCTCGAGATGCTTTACCAACTGCATAGGAGACGTGCTGTTTAAACGTAAGTTGAGGATCCAGAATCACTCCCAGATCTTTAACGTGACTGACGCGTTCAATGTCTGTTTCTAGTAGACGGTAGTTAAAATGAATCGAATTCTTTTTCCGTGAAAACGATATTACCGAACACTTCTTCGGGCTCACGCACATGCGGTTCGTGTTACACGAATCAGCAAAGACATCAAGCTGCTGTTGGAGAAATCTGCAATCTTCAATTGACCGAATTAGGCGGAATATCTTGAGGTCATCTGCGAAGGACAATCGTGGAGTATTCAGAACTAGATGTACATCATTGAAGTATAGCAGAAACATCAACGGTCCCAAGTGGCTTCCTTGAGGTATTCCTGACGTAGAAATGAAGGTGGGGGCCTGACAATCTCCTGGCTGAATTATATGCATTGAAAATTGGACCACTTTTCGTTACATACCATTTATGTAGAATTTACAAAGTGCACCCCCATATCGAAAACAAAGACATAGTCCTACGTCAAAATTTCAAGATAGCCAACATATAGGAAGACACTTTGTTTCGCCAAACTATGTGATTCGACACCACAAGCAACTTTGTGGAAAATTCCAAGAACGCAGGAGAATGACTAAAAAAGATATCATGAAATAACTAATTTTAACGGGCCACCCGAATAGAATTATACAATAGTATTTACCCTACAAACAATCATAAAACAATAAGTATTGTAGTTATTACTGTTTTTAACATTGTTCGACGCTGAGTTCTTGCAGTAGATTTACAATAAAGTTCCATGTAACAATCAATTTTACTGTTCAGCAAAAACTGATACAGTAAATTTACATTAAATTTTTCTGTTTTCGAGAAAAAAATGTATAGAGAAAAATCAATTTTTTTAATGTTAATTTACTGTGAAATTATTGTACTGCCACAGTGAAAAGTATGGTTTTGTTATTGTACACTTCTATTCGGGCATTCACATAGCATGTTCTATAACTCGAAAGTTATTAAAGTTATGTATATAGTGTCTTCAGAAATTTCTTTTGTAATAATATTTCCTACAACTTTAAAGAAGACACAAAGTTTCTATCCTAATCAGTTCAGCAAATAAATTTCGTATATCACTTATAGGTGAATTAATCACTGAACAATATATTCCCGTAGATTCGCAATCATAAAGACAAAAACTTCTCCGAACAAACTATACTACTAAAGTTAACGGTTTAGGTCTAGGGGCAGATCGCTTGTGATGCATTTTTAAAAATCAGCGAAATTTAATGCAGCTCTTTCCATCAAAATAGAAATGCATAATGTATTTTGCGTAGCGTGTAATGTATTTTGCGTTGCGTGTAATGTATTTTGCGATGCGTGTAAGACATCAAACCCTTACAAAAACTTGCCCTACATTCAGCAAAACGTCGAACAAAGTGGATCAGCGTAGGACGTTTGTTAAACAAACTTTTCTGTGAGGGAGTGCAAAGTTGATGCAAAAATGGAAATTAAATACATTTTTTAAAATTTGATGCAAATTTGTTTTACATTCTTAGAGTGATCTGCCCCTAGGCTTAGGCGCTATTAATTTTGAACTCGAAAACAACGTTTTAAAACACTGTGCAATGCAAGAGCATGGGAGGCATGGGCCTAGAAGCGGCTGGGCCCACCATATGTTGACTACTGTCGCAATAGAAAGCTATTGCAATTGCCCTGAAACCCATTTTTTTCACAATTTTTGATCACAGATGGCAGATTTTTGGCATTTTGATGAAAATTTCACAGATTTTTCCTGATTATGTTATCACAGATGGTAAAAAGATATTGTTGACCGAAACACAGATTCCCAGACATCCCTGTTTGTTAGCGGTTGCATGCGTAACCGGCATGATAGCAATCTGTGCTTTCGTTGAGCAATGACGAAAACTTTTTAGCAACAAATTTACGCGGATCGATGGAAAGCACAACGAAAGTTTATTATTTACGTTCGATCAATTCATTGATTCATTTTCACTTCACGTGATTCATTTCCACTCAGCCTATCCTAGTTTGATTTTGCTAATAGGTACATACTACAAGGCCTATTTATGAATGAATACACTGCCACTCGAAAAACCGTTGCAAAAACGCATCTTATTCCATATATAAAATTGTTTTCGTTTCTTGTACAGTCGTGATTCGTTGGTTTGACAGGCCTATGCCCAACTAACGAATTTAATTCGCTAGTTGGACCGACTGACAAATGTAAAAAAACTCCAAAGAAGACATTAGTAGTGTAAAAAATTGTTAGATAGATTATCAAAGTCAATTTGACATGAGATTTTGACGTTCAGATGCTTTTTAGTTGGACAACGGTCCAACTAGCGGAGGTCCAACTAAAAAGCGGACCAGTTAAAAAGTGTCCAACCTGCGAATCACGACTGTATATTTATTGTTTCGATATATGATAATGGCAAAATATAACTAGAAAGCTTGGTCTATACATAAAATATGATTATTAGACTGCCCAGAAAACTTCCCTCTCCTATGTTGACGTGTTTGACGGTATTGCAAACATCTTCAAGTATATTTGAGCAGACACCTGCTTTAAGATGGTTATTGCATTACGCCTCGATAGTGGTGCTTCGAGGAGACCGAGAGGGCTTATGGGCCTTTTTTATGTTTTTTGTTATTTCATACTCTGCACCAGCCCAAACTAACAGTCAGCTAAGAGCCTGTGCACACTGGCGTGGCCGATTGGCGGGTCGCCGTGGATTGAATTTTTCTGTGGGCTGCGTTTGCAGACATTGTTCAACAGCTTAACGATTGTCTTTTTGAGCACGGCTCGCAGTGGGAGTCATTGTGTGTCGATTTGTCGGTCGACCTCGTCAACGTGCACGGGCGCATTAAAAAAATAACAGTTGAACCCTATTAGTTGTGTTGTGTTGTAATAATTGTAGTTTTTAGTACTAGTGTTAAATTGTTATGTGCTAGTCGTATGTCTATCTGTGTATGTGTTCGTCTGAGTATTTGTGACATATGGGTCAGGGAATGGATGCAGAACTGGCTTATATGATAGAATAGTTGGATCACTTTTTATCGGTGTTCAATTCGTGCATTCGATTCGACTCATTCGGATTGGATAAATGAAGGTACAATTAATTTACCGACGCACATCAATCATCCATTCCCGGTCAGCATAGCATGAGAAACTTTTAACGGAATGCAATTGTCGTTAATAGTAAATATATATCATTTTCTGGCATTTAGACGATTCCAAGTAGTTTTATTGCATGTTACATGTGTGTCGTTCAAATAATAATCAATAATAATACTAACTCTTCTCTTTATTTCATTTTGTTTTATTTAATTTCGGTCTCATGCGTCACATTGCTATGATGACCTCTCCGAGTTCATTCATCAAAAAAAGAGAAACATTGCTGCCAACAATGACTATTCGCTACCATCAGACGTCGCCAGGTTTTGGAAGAATTGAGATCTACTCTCATGCTCAATTGAATCAGATAAGTAGGAACGACCAAAACTGCAAGTAGCATATTACACATGTCTTATTTTAACAAATTAAATGTTATTTGTATCAACTTATTATTCACAGGTAACACACATATCTCAACACACAACACTTCCCATACACACGTAAACATTCAAACTCGCAAATATACAAATGCTCGACAGGTGACTGGACCAAGTGCATTCACTCGTAGGATCTATCATTTCGATGATCGCCTCGATTCTACGAAACCAGTGCACAATTAAGCTGACATAAGCTAGTCTCGTCTGGTGAATGCATGTAACCTGGAAGCCCCAGACACGACAGGACGAGACGGACAGATGACGGACTGGACTCGACGGGGCCTAGTTCAGAGTTTTAGGCATTCTTCAATGCACGGCTAGCGACAGTGTGGTGGTTGGCTATTCAAGTATTGGTAGAGTCTGAAGTGCTAATGTATGTCTTTCATGTGATGATCATAAATTCAGCTGTATCTTGTACTTATCTAATCTATTACGTCTCTCATATATTGTCCTTTATTTCTTCTTTTCGAGTCCTATACTGCCATTCTACACCCGCCTTCAGCTGGGTCAGCAAAGATGGTGATAGTGAACGTCTTAACACTCACACATTCTCAAACGCGGTCTCAAGCGGGAACCTACAAAAATGCCCTCGCGCACGCGATTGCGAATCGATCCGGAAGTCTATTCTTGATCCTAGAAGCCTAGGTCCATGCCTTCAGCTGGACCAATTAAGAAAATACGCCTATACCTATTATACTTTGTTTATTTGTTCAATACATCAACAGGCATATCAAAGCCCCAATGATGTTGGCCTTAATACTAATCTAATTTCTAACAATCAAATACACAAAAACAATAGTCATACAATAATTAAAAATAAATAAAAAGGTCAAGTGTTGTTAGCTAATTGATTAAATAGTCTAGAAAAACGTATACGCAGATTTTGTCGAGAAACGTTGAAATCAAATGCCGTAGCTGCCTGGTTAAAAATTCGTTGCAGACCAGTGATGGCTCCATACATACTATAGTTAGTGCGTCGGAATGGTAATCTGAACATAATGTTGTTGCGTAGTGTTCGAGAAGCGACGTTTCTGTTGATTTGTTCCAGAATAGCTGGGGCATCTATACGACCTTGCAGAGTGTCAGCGATGAACAAGGCTCTTGCAGTATTCCTTAGAACATGTAGGGGCTCTAGTTGAATTAGCTGACACCGGTTTTCATAGCGAGGTAGTCGGGAAGGATCTCTCCACGGCAATCTACGAAGCGCGAAACGTAAAAAGCTACGCTGAACAGACTCTATTCTCTCAACGCCATTATTGTAGTTTGGACTCCAAACTTCAGAGCAATATTCTAGAATTGATCGCGATAAAGAACAGTAGAGCGATTTGAGACAATAGATATCCGTAAAATTGTAAATTGAAGATGCATCCCAGTGCTCGAGATGCTTTACCAACTGCATAGGAGACGTGCTGTTTAAACGTAAGTTGAGGATCCAGAATCACTCCCAGATCTTTAACGTGACTGACGCGTTCAATGTCTGTTTCTAGTAGACGGTAGTTAAAATGAATCGAATTCTTTTTCCGTGAAAACGATATTACCGAACACTTCTTCGGGCTCACGCACATGCGGTTCGTGTTACACGAATCAGCAAAGACATCAAGCTGCTGTTGGAGAAATCTGCAATCTTCAATTGACCGAATTAGGCGGAATATCTTGAGGTCATCTGCGAAGGACAATCGTGGAGTATTCAGAACTAGATGTACATCATTGAAGTATAGCAGAAACATCAACGGTCCCAAGTGGCTTCCTTGAGGTATTCCTGACGTAGAAATGAAGGTGGGGGCCTGACAATCTCCTATGACAACCGCAATCTCTCGGTCTGTGAGGTAGGATCGAAACAACTGCAAAACACTACCATTTATTCCAAATCTCTCCATTTTTGCGATTGCGATATCGTGATTTATCTTATCGCAGATAAGTCGGTTTGAGCACGATGTTCCATACTCTCGGTTATGTAGGATGTTAAACACAGCAGATTAGACGCTGTTGACCGCCCGGACGTGAAGCCGTGTTGATCGTCACTTAGGTACTGCTTACAATGAGCCTGAAGAGGTTCCATAATCACCAGCTCGAACAACTTCGAAACTGCACTCAATGAAGTTATTCCACGGTAATTATTGACGTCTCGCTTATTACCCTTCTTGTGGACTGGGAACATGAACGCGTATTTCCAGCAAGACGGGAAAACTCCTCTAGCAATAGATGCTCGGAAAAAATGAAGAAGCGGAGTAATCAAAGCTTCAATGTGCCTTTTCAGGATAACGGAGGGGAACCCGTCGGGTCCCGGATTGAAAGATGACTTAAGCCGAGAGGAAGCTCTGGTAATCATCGTTGCATCGACATCGATAGCACCCAAAGCTTGGCCTACAAGTGGAGCTCTGCTAGCGGCGATTTCGATTTGCTCAGTAGTTAGTGCCTCATCTGTGAATACATTTGCGAATTTTTCCGAAAAAAGTGCACATATGTCTCGAGATGTGGTAGCTGTGTTCCCATTGAAAGTCATAGACGACGGCAGGCCTGATTCCTTGCGCTGCTCGTTCACATATTTCCAGAAACGTTTAGGATGCGACTTGAGATTACGCTGAATATTTTGCTGGTATTGATAGAAACTGTGTTGACTGGCTCGTTTGTACGCATGGTTGAGACTGACGTAATAGTCTCTGAGTGATATTGTGCGATACTTGGTAAACCTCCGCAGGGCATTAGACAACACGTCTCATGGCGACATGACCGGAAACCCTATCGATATAAACGATCCCACTCTCTGCCAGAATTTTAATCGCGCACCGAAAATTTAATATCAGACTCACGGTTCGCGCGACCTTTCAAGAACACACGTTACAAAATCAGGTCAGCGCACAAACGTTAGAGCCCCTCGCGATTTTCCAAGCAACCTACGCCCACGATCTCGCAAACATGATTACACCCGGTGATAAGGTGAAAATCTCAGCACTCATAAACTTAGCAACACGATCTCAAGCGTCAACTTACAAACTCCCGCGCTCGCACCATCATGAATCGGGATCGTCCGGAAGTCTCTATCCTCGGTACCAACAATCTAGGTCCTTGTTAATTAATAAAAAAAGATGGGTGGGTAATGTCTAGGACATAACCGGAATGTCGTGACTACTCGTTTGAATTGTAATTCAAATCGAATGATACTCAATGAAATATGTGGGAATGTTTCAAGTTATTCTTTATAATAATTATGGTGGTTCTGAAAAGAACCTTTGTTGTTGGCGTCTGCGTTGATAGGGGATGCGCTGGATTCTAAGCTCGTTGAGACATTCATTCATGAAATGAACAATTTTCTTGCTTTGAAATATCAATGTTAAAATCTCTCGAAACAACCATCGGAATCTTTTCCGTACAGAAATGAACACGCTTAGCGAAAAACTAGGGGCGGGTAATGTCCGGGACATAACCGCGATGCTCATATTCTTAAAATTCTGCTTGTATCTCTTTCAAATGGCTAAATTTTGCGCATTAAGTTCGATTCACCGGGCTTAGCGAAATTTTCCTGGGGATCCCGTTCGTTAGTAGGGGAATTGTGGGAAAAACCGACACTGTAGGTAAAACCGACACCCCACAACTTTTCCTAGAAATCAAATTTTTATTCATTTCATAATGATACAATATTATTAGTACGTTTATTTAGAGCATTTGAAGAAAAATTGGATTTACGTTAGTGCACCGAATGTCATAAAAATTAACAAAACATTCGACAGCAGCGTTCATACTCGTCTGGATGTAAAATTTCGTTGGTAGATTTTAAGGTTTTAACCGAACGAAAGCTTTTCAAATCACCCCATTTTTCAGTACCTATTATTATCGGCCTGTCCTATGATCAACTAGGTGCATTGAAGACGAGTTTGAAAAATTCAATATTTTTAATTGCTTTTATAAAAAAATGTGCGCTGTTGGGGTAAAACCGACACCCTATGGTTAGGGTAAAACCGACACCCTGTTAAGATGGTTGTGTATAGTTGCGATTCATTTCAAAATACTGGGGATCTTTGTGACACTTCAATTAGCCTATTAGAACACTATAGTATTAGCAGAAACACACAGAAATACTTTTATTGTGTTTATTTCTTGTAAGTCTCTTTAAAAATCAAAAATTGGAATTTTTGCTTATCTGATTCTAACGAAGCTTTTGCTATTTCTGCAAAAAGGTCATCAAACCGAATTTATAATGTTCTCTTGGTTTGTCATAGACGAATTTTATCACAATGAGACAATGATATTATGTATACTCCAATAGATCGTTGATGATCAGAGTCTGAAAAATCAAATCTGAAAAAGATAGTTTTACTAAGAAGTGTGTGTCACTTACAAGTGAATGAATCCAATTAGCAGAACGTAGAACGCTTGAAAATCTTCTCTTATGAAATAAAATGACACTGGAGGTTGCAATGATGTGCGCAAGGATTATTTGGAAATACTCATATCAATAAATAATCCTATAGCATAAATACTCTTATTTATAGTACTACGCTTTCGAACTTTCTTCCCCTCACTACATGATGAAGCAATAAAAAGCACATATTTGCATCATACATACTCACACTTTATTAATCAAGCATATATCTCATGTTTAATAAAGATAAAGATTTTAATAAAGTGGAGAGAAAATAAATTAAAGGGGGTGTCGATCTTACCCCTATGGGGTGTCGGTTTTACCCGCAGTGCTTACAAAAAGTCACTTTGTTTTCTAAGTTTTACAACCAATATTTCTTAATGAAATTAATTTTTTGAAGTGCTGAAAAAATTAAGTCTTGTTAAGAATTTTCTGAAGAAGAATTCTGCATAAAAATTATAATTTTATTGGTTTTGTGGCAACTTAGAAAAAGTGTTAAGCTTAAGGTGTCGGTTTTAACCATAATTCCCCTATATTCAGCAAAACAATTTTATTACCGAGTTCTCCGCGTTGAATACAGGTCAATAACTTCATATAATGATTTCAACATGCAGACAATGTACATGTATGACAGGTGGGAGTGTTCTGAAGTGGTTTTAGTGGAGGTAACAACATAAAATCATGTATTGGACATTTTACAATGATTCTCCTTAACCCTGCAAAACCACGTGGTTGGCAGCAGAGGGTTAAGTTGTTTGGAAGAGATGACAGTTAATATATGATAACTAAAAATATAAAATTGTTCTATAAATTGCAAAGTTATTGCCGCGTTGACCTGAAAATTTGTCATTTCATTCATAAAGGAACAATCATTGAAATTATGTCAATTTATGCTTTGCAAGATTTGAAATAACTTCGAAGTGTGGTCACGACACCCCTGTTATGTCCTATACATTACCAACCCATCTTTTTCCATTTTGCCTTGGTCCTAATAAGGACGGTTTGTGGATAACTATGTTGATTCAAGACGGGAATCTTTTAAAACAATTCACACCTTGCCGACGATTGTTTTTACTGCGTACATCCGTACGATCTTTCCCCTTTCGCAGCTCACACCGAATGAGCACGATTTTCATCATGGTGTTCCTATTTATTGACTTTACAATGCAGATGGAAGGACGTCCTTTTGTTCGATAAATGAAAATATTTTCATCATTCGTTTTGGTGTAGCTTTCGCTTAGTGGTAGAGTTGCCACATTCACTGATTTTTTTGGAAGGATTTGCAAAAACCTTCGGGTTTGTAGATTAGAAAAACATTTTCTGATTCACTGGTAAAAGTACAGAATTACCAAGCGCAAACTTAATACTAGTTAATAAAAGAAACTTTCTAATTAAATTCTTTTTCCATTTTGCCTTCGTCCTAATAAGGACGGTTTGTGGATAACTATGTTGATACAAGACGGGAATCTTTTAAAACAATTCAAACCTTGCAGACGATTGTTTTTACTGCGTACATCCGTACGATCTTTCCTCTTTCGCAGCTCACACCGAATGGGCATGGTTTTCATCATGGTGTACCTATTTATTGACTTTACAATGCAGATGGAAGGACGTCCTTTTGTTCGATAAATGAAAATATTTTCATCATTCGTTTTGGTGTAGCTTTCGCTTAGTGGTAGAGTTGCCACATTCACTGATTTTTGTGGAAGGATTTGCAAAAACCTTCGGGTTTGTAGATTAGAAAAACATTTTCTGATTCACTGGTAAAAGTACAGAATTACCAAGCGCAAACTTAATACTAGTTAATAAAAGAAACTTTCTAATTAAATTCTTTTTCCATTTTGCCTTCGTCCTAATAAGGACGGTTTGTGGATAACTACCTATGTTGATACAAGACGGGAATCTTTTAAAACAATTCAAACCTTGCAGACGATTGTTTTTACTGCGTACATCCGTACGATCTTTCCCCTTTCGCAGCTCACGCCGAATGAGCACACTTTTCATCAAGCTGTTCCTATTTATTGACTTTACAATGCAGATGGAAGGACGTCCTTTTGTTCGATAAATGAAAATATTTTCATCATTCGTTTTGGTGTAGCTTTCGCTTAGTGGCAGAGTTGCCAGATTCACTGATTTTCTTGGATTTGCAAAAACCTTCGGGTTTGTAGATTGGAAAAACATTTTCTTATGATTCACTGGTAAAAGTACAGAATTACCAAGCGCAAACTTAATACTAGTTAATAAAAGAAACTTTCTAATTAAATTCTTTTTCCATTTTGCCTTTGTCCTAATAAGGACGGTTTGTGGATAACTATGTTGATTCAAGACGGGAATCTTTTAAAACAATTCAAACCTTGCCGACGATTGTTTTTACTGCGTGCATCCATACGATCTTTCCCCTTTCGCAGCTCACACCGAATGAGTACGCTTTGCAGCCTTCGATGTTTTGGTGGCATTTGTAGTGGCAGTTACTACCGCCTTTTCAGTGACTGCGTTTCTTAGCCTTTGGCTTTTTGGACTTCTCACCGCCACCACCTCTACCAACGTTTTTCTTCTTCTCTCCGATGGTAGCTGATTTGATTGGTCGTCCGATGCAGCTTCTCACGACCACGCACGTCTGTTATGCACTGCGTCTTACACACGTCTGGCTTTGAGAAAAGCTGCGACACCTCTATTTATAGGTTTTATCATTAATGTTGATTTCATTTAAAGTAGTTTTCGAACTATTTAAACAAATTTTATATAGCAAAGAACGTATCGGTAGCAAGCATTGAACGTTTTCCTTCCGATTTATGAAACAAGATTGGCAATCCGTTTTGTAGAAGAAAAGTTAATAAGGTTCAAAATGTACGTAACGCTTTCGCTAATATGCACTACTATCGCTTTTTCGCTCGTTCTCGTGGCGTGCATGAGCCTTTCCTTTCCGTCCGACTTCTAATGGCTTAACCAAAACTAATATCCCGGCTTTCCCCCACCAACTGCTCTCGTCAAGCAACCCAATACGAATAATCATAGGAACAAACATGTAGTGGACCTATATATAAACTTTTCATTATTTTATTGTTCATTTGCTGCACCATTTTGACGGCTCTGTGCGGGATGGGCTGAAAAATTTCACTTTTCCGAGTCGTTTTCGAAAGATTTTTCAAAACACTATTTTTCCGTTGATAATGAATATCCTACATATTCCAAAATTTAATACAACATTGGTACAAATATTTTCGACAAAATGCCGAAGAAATTGATTAAATCCATTCAGTACAACAAAAGATATAAGCGTTCAAAATCTTACATCATTTTTCTTCCAAAATTTTGAAAAGGGGCCCCTATATTGAAAGGTAAGTCGTTAGTCACGACAAAATAAAATTGAACAATAACTCCCATATCCACTAGACAAAACGTTCCATGGCGACATGACCGGAAACTCTAGTGATATGGGGTAACTCTCTCCCTGTCAGAATGTGATCCGTACACCGAAAGCCAAAGATCAGAATGACGGTCCGCGAATATATGAATGGCCGCAGGGTTTCAAAATCGAATTTATGCACGCGAAGTCACATACACGCGAGCACACGCGACAAATACTTCAACATACGAACGCTTAAGCCCTTCGCGATCATCTACGCACACCTATGCCCGCGATCGCGTAAACTTGATAACACTCCGGCAATTGTGTGAACGTTTTAGTACTTACGAAGTTACAAACGCGGTCTCAAACGCGAACCCGCAAACACGCGCGATCATGAATCGGTCACGTCCGAAAATCTTTAGCCTTCATTCTAGCAATTTAGGTCCATACATTCAGTTGAACCAATCAAAAAAAAAATAAAGCTTATATCTACTAGACCACGCGTTCTACGGCGACATGAATGGGAATTCTAATGATATGGAAGAACCCACTTTCTTCTGGAATCTGAATCGTACACAAAAAATTAATTAATCAGATTCATGGTCCGCACGCGATCATTCTAGAACACACGCGAATATGCGAAAGGCACACGGTTATGAAATAGAATTTATACACACGAAGCTCATACACGTTAGCACACGCGACATACAAACGCATACGCGATCGAGTACGTTAACGTACAAATGTTCGAGCCCTTCGCGATGATACACGCTATCGCGAGTCCCTACGCCCGCACATACCTGAACCGTACAATGAATATCACATTCAGAATCACGGCCCGCTACAATTGGCCTAATGCAGTGTTTTAGTGGGCGACATTGCCTGTCTCGTCTGCAAATTGTAGTATGTGATTCTGACGGGGAGCCCTTCCGAGAACCTAGCTCTACAGCTCCAGTAGGACAACTCTCGAAAAAAAAAATATTAGACTGCCCAGAAAAATAATGAATTTTTGAAAACTCAATCGGCCCACCCCTGCGTCGATTCCTAGTCCCACCATGAGTACTTGTACCAAATTTGAAGCAAATCGAACAAGTCTAGCTACCGAACCAACGTGCTTGAAGTTTGTATGAGATTTTTCGACAATTTACATGGAGAAAACACACTAGCTCGCATTTTCGCTACTAGGTGACACAGTTAAACTTTTAGCGAAGTGATGTCTGATATCTAATATCTATTTCTCTCCGTTGAAAAGTTAGTGGAGCTAAAATGTTCTAACCAAAATATGACTCGTATTAATGTAGAATACATTTAAGCTTTCAATATAGGGGTCCCGTTTCAAAATTTCGGCTGCGGCGCCGCGTCAGATTTTGAACGTTAATAACTTTTATCATACTTAACAGAATGATTTGATTTTTAGGCCAATTTGTTGAAAATATGTTCCTCTATGCTGTATTAAAATTTGAAGTATGTATAACATGCACTAATAACAAAAAATTGTGTTTTAAAAAATCTTTCGAAAACGACTAGGAAAAGTGAAAATTTTCAGCCCATCCCGCACAGAGCCGTCACTGTTGTGGACCAACCGAACAATAAAATTATGAAAAGTTTATATATAGGTCCACTACATGTTTGTTTTATGATTATTCGCATTGGGTTGCTTGACGAAAGCAGTTGGTGGGGGAAAGACGGCATATTCCTTTGGTTAGGCTATTAGAAGCCGTACGGTAAGGAAAGGCTCATGTACGGCACGAGAACGAGCGAGAAAGCGATAGTACTGCATATTTGCGCGATTATATAAATATCTGTCGGTTGGTTTTTCTCATCATTCGTATTCGTTCAAGCACTAGCAAGCAGCCAGTCCACCGAAGGAAAGCAGTTGGCGATGACGACGGTAGGAAAAAGTGCCCCAGCTACTGGTGACTCATCGCAACCCGATCAGGAACTGTCGCCCTGCAAGAATTTCGCCCCAACTAAAGGGCAGCAGAGCAACTAATCTGTTCCAGCGTCTGGGTCGTGAGATTGCGCAGGACTGCAAAGTCGAACTACGCTTACAAAGCTCAGTCGTAATGATGCCCCGAGAAGCCAACGATGCCTACTTGGTCGGTTTGTTCGAGGATGCAAAATAGTGCGCCAAGCGCATAACTTTCAGGCCAAATACATTAAACTGGCTCACCGTGTCCGCGGGGAGTGCGTCTGAATTATGCTCCCGCAATAAAACAATAAACGGTTCTTTACAGGACCAATAAATTGTGTTCTAATAAGAGTTAAACTGAAATTTACATTTTATGGTGTATAACAAATAATTTTCAGAAAGCTATTTAAGAAATACGATGTTTGGAAAGAAAGAAAGAGAATTTAAATTATCCTCTCTCACTCGTTTTCGTGCACTGCTTTTCCATTCCTTTCTGCTGCTAATACCATCATAACTAAAGCGAATGTGCGTACTATCCCACCATCCCATGGCCAGTGTTGCCACAATTGCATGTTGCTATTACAATTTGAAGTATTTTATTGATCCTCTCTAGTATTGATAAAATATAGAACGTGCAAAGTACACTAGTCGCATGCTTTTATTCGAACTATTTGGCAGCCTCCGTTAATTAACTGCATAAATCGATTTGTTTGTGCAGCTCCTTGTTAGTAGCAAACTAAATAGCCTTTATCAGCGCTAACAAATAAGATAAAAGAATTTAAATTTGTGAAAATCTTTTCCTTCCTTCTTTTCAAATCTGCAACATTCTTTGAAAATATTGTTGGAATGTTCTTATTGAAAAACTGAACATGCAAGTTTGCTAGCACTGGCCACTAGATTGAAGGCGATGGAAAGACAGAATATTCGTTCTGGTTATGCTAGTATTGGTAGCCGAACGGAAAGGAAAGGCACAGGAATGGCACAAAAACGAGCGAGAGAGCGATAGTAGTGCTTTCTCGTGTTTTCATATATGAATATTGGTCGGTCGGTTTTGCTCATCATTCGTATTCGTTCAAGCACTAGCAAGCAGCCAGTCCACCGGAGGAAAGAAGTTGGCGATGACGACGGTCGGAAAAAGTGCCCCAGCTACTGGTGACTCATCGCAACCCGATCAGGAACTGTCGCCCTGCAAGAATTTCGCCCCAACTAAAGGGCAACAGAGAAACTAATCTGTGTTCTAATAAGAGTTAAAGTGGCTCACCGTGTCCGCGGGGAGTGCGTCTGAATTATGCTACCGCAATAAAACAATAAACGGTTCTTTACAGGACCAATTAATTGTGTTCTAATAAGAGTTAAACTGAAATTTACATTTTATGGTGTATAACAAATAATTTTCAGAAAGCTATATAAGAAATACGATGTGTGGAAAGAAAGAAAGAGAATTTAAATTATCCTCTCTCACTCGTTTTCGTGCACTGCTTTTCCATTCCTTTCTGCTGCTAATACCATCATAACTAAAGCGAATGTGCGTATTCTCCCACCATCCCATGGCCAGTGTTGCCACAATTGCATGTCGCTATTACAATTTGAAGTATTTTATTGATCCTCTCTAGTATTGATAAAATATAGAACGTGCAAAGTACACTAGTCGCATGCTTTTATTCGAACTATTTGGCAGCCTCCGTTAATTAACTGCATAAATCGATTTGTTTGTGCAGCTCCTTGTTAGTAGCAAACTAAATAGCCTTTATCAGCGCTAACAAATAAGATAAAAGAATTTAAATTTGTGAAAATCTTTTCCTTCCTTCTTTTCAAATCTGCAACATTCTTTGAAAATATTGTTGGAATGTTCTTATTGAAAAACTGAACATGCAAGTTTGCTAGCACTGGCCACTAGATTGAAGGCGATGGAAAGACAGAATATTCGTTCTGGTTATGCTAGTATTGGTAGCCGAACGGAAAGGAAAGGCACAGGAATGGCAAAAAAACGAACGAGAGAGCGATAGTAGTGCTTTCTCGTGTTTTCATATATGAATATTGGTCGGTCGGTTTTTCTCATCATTCGTATTCGTTCAAGCACTAGCAAGCAGCCAGTCCACCGGAGGAAAGCAGTTGGCAATGATGACGGTCCGCAAAAGTGCCCCAGCTACTGGTGGCCCATCGCAACCAACTACCGATCAGGAACTGTCGCCATGCCAGTATTTCGCCCCAACTAAAGGGCAACGGAGCAACTAATCCGCTGGCTAACATTCCAGCGTCTGGTTCGTAAGGTTGTGTATTACTTCAAAGTCGAGCTACGCTTACAAAACTTAGCTGTAATGAAGTCAGTGATGCCTACTTGGTCGGTTTGTTTGAGGATACAAAATAGTGCGCCAAGTACGTAACTTTCTCGCAAAAGAAATCAAACTGGCTCACAGTGTCCGCTGGGAGTGGGTGTAAATTACAATAAAAGCAACGGTTCTTTTCAGGACCAATCAATTGTGTTCTAGTGAGAGTTAAACTGAAACTTTCATTTTAAGATGTGTAACAAATTTTCAACAAGCAACATAATACGTTGTGTGGAAAGAAGTAGCTTGCACACGGAACAAAAATTTAAATTATCCTCTCGCTCGTTTCGTGCACTGCTTTTCCATTCCTTCCTACTGTTATTATCACTATTACCAAAACGAATGTGCGTGTTCCCTCACCATTCCTCTAGTGATCAGTGTGTCTTCAATTGCATGTGTTTAAGAGAAACGTTGAAGTCGCATGCTTCTATTCGAGCTTTTTGGCAGCCTCCGTGTACTAACTGCATTGAATGATTTTTTTTGTGCAGCTCCGTGCTAGTAGCAAACAAAATGGCCCTACCAGTGTATGATTCGTGAGATTGTGCAGGATTTCAAAGTCGAGCTACGCTTATAAAGTTCAGCCGTAATGGTAACCGAAGAAGCCAGTCTTGTCGTTTTGTTCGAGGCTACAAACAGTTCGCCAGGCACGTAACTATCATGCCAAATATATCCAACGATCCAGCGCATCACCATCAACACCAACGCCGATACCAAAGGTTCTTTTCAGAACCACCAGTATTACCATAGAGAATTATTTGAAAATTTCCCATTCAAACGTGATTCTGTTGAATATTATTAGATTTAAATTAACGTCTCGAATTGAAATCACGACGCTCCGATTATGTCACAGACATTACCCACCCATCTTTTTTTATTGAGACCACGACTAACGGTTTAATATAGACACCCCATTTCAATATTTCAGAAGGAACAGAAGGTCAAGTTTGGAAAGTTTGTAACTTTCATTGTACTTAACCAAATTACACAATGTTCGCACTAATGATTCAGAAATATGACTAGGAATCTTCTATTAGATTTGTAAGTATGTATAATTTACATGAATAAAGAAAAAATTATTTTCAGGAATCAATTATTATCTGTTCTGCCATTGGCCAGTAACATGCGACTTCCTCATGCTAACAATTCATTTCATCGTTAGCCATCTCCCTCACCAAGGCCAACAACGCCAACAAAAACGGTCCTTTTCAGGACCACCATCATTTTTGTAAAGAATAATTTGAAATATTCCTCGCCCAAATCACCTTTTGTCCGAAAATTCCAATGAGTATCAACATATTTGAAGAGCATGTTCCTTATGTATTCTACATCTCTCCGGTTATGTCGCAGACATTACCCACCCATCTTTTCACTATAATTCTTCTGTACATACTATTCAGCTAAACTTAACCATTATTTCACAAAAATGTTTAGTTCATGCGAATCGAGTACTGATACACAACCATGCACTGCTAGGCCCTGTGCAAAACTGACTCAGACATCACTTCGCTAAAAGTTTAATAACTTCTTTCAACAAAGCCGGATTGACTAGCAGTCTTCGACAAAGTTGTAGACAATTGAATTATCTTTCCGATAGAGGTAGCTTTTTTCTTGTCACTCTAGTGATTATATTGTCTAAAATTTGATTTTTCTTCACCGGTCCAGGTTTCTTACCAGACACAATCGAAAAGTTTTTACAATTTTAAAAAGCTTATCTTGAGCCAGTGGCGTAGTAGCGGGGGGGGGGGGGGGGTTGGGGACGAAGCCCCCCCCCCCCCCCGAAATATTTTGGAGAATTTTGCAAAAATTCAATATGTTAAACAAAAATATGCCTAAAATTTTAAATAAAATTCTCAAAGTTTCATTTGCTAAAGTTATCTTGTGAAAATATTTCCTTGTAGTGAAAATTGGCTGCAGACTCGACACCTACCTGACGGCACGGTGTGGAGGCTAGCTCAACCGCCGAGGACTATAACAAGTAGATCGCGGCGAAGCGAGGAGCTGGGAGCTTATTGGTTCACGAAACGGATATCGGTACCGAGAGAAATTTCCCCACATTCTGTAGTCCTTGACTGACGGCGAACATGGACTGGAGAGTGTGAGAGAAGTATCCCCATAGAGACCACCAGGCGATTCGCTACCGCATCAGCCAATGGAACCCTGCTGCAGCATGAAGAAGGACGGGCCGCAAGCTAAAGTGGAAGACGAAAGACTTTAACGAAAACCTAGTTACTTCGGCGAACAACGTAATCAATTACGTTGATGCGGCTGATCTAACAAGAAGGATTGTGACGGCTTGTGACGATACAATGTCACGAAAACTAGGGCCATGCAGTAGACGGCGTACACGCTTCTTGTCTTAGATCCAGAAGGCAGGCTCAGATCGTAAGAAAGGAGAGTGAGAGAATAGCGCAAGCGACGTTTCGAGAAGGTAGGGACTCTTTAAAACGGGAGATCAAGCTTAGCAAGCCAATTGCCATAAGTAGCTGTGCTGAGAAATAAACGCCAATCCCTGGGGGGACGCGTACTGAGTCGTCATGACGAAGACGAGGGTCCGTCGACACCAGCTGAAATATACCCGGGTAAGCTAAAGATAATCGTTGAGGGTCTCTTCCCGAATCACGATTCAACTACCTGGTCACCCACACCGTACGGCGAAGAAGAAGGAGGTAACACAGCCGAGTGGTAAGTGACTAACGACGAGCTCAAAGAAGCGTCGATGTGACTAAAATCAGAGAAAACCCCCTGTCCGGATGAAATACCAACCGTGGCGCTGAAAGCTGCGGTCCTGACATATCCGGACATATTCAGGATGCTACTGCTTAGGTCTTTAGATGATGGTAATCCCCGAAATGAGGAAGGTGCAGAAACTGATGTTGCTGCTAAAGCCAGGGAAGTCACCGGGCCATCCAGCCTCGAATAGACCAATGCTGCAGCGTGACATAAAAGAATGAGCCAGATCCTGAAGAGCTACTACCAGAGCAGAACACTGCTGTACCAGACGAACAAACGGGCAATATGCAATGCGAGTCACAGCGGGCGTTCCTCAGGGCTCCATTCTCTGTCCAACACTTTGAAATGGGATGTACGATGGAGTCTTAACACTGCGGCTTCCTAGGAAAGTGAAAATCGTTGGTTTCGTGGACGATGTGTCACTAACGGTGAGACACTTGAAGAAATGGAGGTGTCGGTGACGGAGACAATGAAACCGCGAAAAGTTGAACAGGATGCTTCGATTGCTGGTCGTACGAGTTGCGATTGCGTACCGGAGGCAGTATGCTTTGTCGCCGAGATGATCCCCATCTGCATTACCCTGACGGAGGATATCAAGTGCTACAAACAATGAAACGCCAGAAACGTGAGAAAGATGATGAGAATCCATTCGATGGTGACGTGGCAGCAGGAATGGGACAATACGGAGAAAGGAAAGTGGACCTACCGGCTCATCCAAACCTATCGGCGTGGGTCAATAGAAAGCACGGAGAGATGACCTTCCACCTGACACAGCTCCTACCGAGCCACGGCTGCTTAAGGAGTATCTTCATCGGTGTGGGTACGCAACGTCAACACTGTGCTTGGAGTGTGAGATCGTCGAGGAGACACCGGAGCGTCTTTGAATGTCCGAGGTTTGAAGTCTTTGAATGTCCGAGGAGAGTCTTTGAATGTCCGAGGTTTGGAGTGATGTGCAGGGAGCTACTTAAAACGGTCCTCACCATCATCAACCCGGATAATGTAGCCTACAGAATGATAAGCAACGTAAAGACGCGGAACGCAGTAAACAGAGATATGATGTAGATCAGTGATTCTCAACCAGGGGTCCGCGGACCCCTAGGGGGCCACGAAGTCATTGCTGGGAGTCCGCGAAGAAAAATATATTTTCCGAGTGCATATTGAAATTTCAAGTCATGTTTCCTAACAAATTGAAAATAACATATTGATAGCATACAAAATTGATGTTTAACTATAGGGGTCCGCAGCAACCCAGTATGATATCTAAGGAGTCATTGGTACGAAAAAGGTTGAGAACCGCTGATGTAGATCATGACCGTCTTACAACGGAATGGACATCGAACCTCCGAGGACTAGTCGAGTAGACTGCAACAGAGCAGCGAGTATGAGTCGTCGAAACGCCAGCGAATCGGACGTCACGCTCCATGCGGATTCGTCAGACCGACCACGGCACCCCACCGGTTGTTCCGATAGAAAATAGCGAAAACCAAAGAAGAATCGATAGTGGGAGACCTTTTTTCGCCAGGGAACTCTCCGGTAGCGTAAGCTTGATTCACCGCTGGGGACTAGACTGAGTAGACAGCGACGAGGCACCACTAGTCACGGGTCATCGGCGCACGAGTGCACCGGACACCCTGCTTCACCAGAATCGCCGAACTGACCTTGGCACCTAGCTGATTAGCTCGATCTCGGGAGAACTTCTCGCGCCGAGGAATTCTCTGTCGGAGTAGGTCAGGTCATCGTCCATCGAATAGACCGAGTTGTTCGCGAACAAGTTGAGGAGCTGAATGAATCATCAAGGAAGTAGTGCTAAATGGCCCAAGAAGAGAACTAAAGGGCTTAAGGGCTCAAGAAGTTGTAGTACTGAAACCAAATAAGAATCGGTATCGGGAGAACTTCTTTCGTCTGGGACCTCTCCGTCAGCGTAGTCAGATTCACCGCCGGGAACCAGACCGTGTAGATCGCGACGATACACCACCAGCCGCGCCGGGGCTCCAGCCAACCGGATGCCCTACTCTACCGGAATCGCCGAACTGCTTGCAGCACCTGGCTCGTTGGCTTGCTTTCGAACTTCTCTCGCCGGGGAACTTTTCGTCGGAGTAGGCTAGATCTATCGTCGGGGACTAGACCGAGTAGTTCGCGAACCAGTCGGAAGCTCAACGAGGAAGTGGTACTGAATGGCACAAGGGAACTGAAGGGCTCAGTAAATTAGACAGTCTGAAGTTTGCCGCCCAGATTGTCCTCGTAGGTGAAGAGCATTAATTCTATACCAACAGCTTTACTACCTTGACTACCCAAATCCGTTCCCTGAGTTGTTGGTTTTGAACATTTTTTTCCTGCTCAGAATGTTTTTGAACATTTTTTCATATATATACAAAAAATTTCATATCGCCCCCCCGAAAAATTTTCTTACTACGCCACTGTCTTGAGCTATAAAGATTTAGGTTTGGTTCAATATGTAATATTCGATGTTGATTGGTTGTGCTTAAACTATACGTAAGAAATATATTTGATTTATTATTACTCTAAATGTACTAAGAAAATAAATATTTTACATTAAGTAGTATAGTCCTACGTCTACAGTTCGTGCAACCCCATAGGGCTGCCCCCCTGTAGTTTTTTTATTTCGATTATAGAGGTTTTAACCTTAAGGTCATTCGCCTCTGCGGGTGAGAAAAATCTATTATGAAAAATCGGCCGGGACTCGACCCCAGGTGCGCTGCGTACAAGGCAATCGATTTACCAAGTACGCTACGCCCACCCCCAGGCACAGTGGTCGCAATGGTACAAAAACGTGCGTTTAATTAATGGTGCTCTAGGAGGTGATTTTAGCGATTTAGTCTGTTAGAAACACTTTTTCAGAATGGAAACCCCCTTCTTTTGATATATACTGAATTGTGATTAATCCACCTAAAAGTGAATTGGAAAATTTATTTCCACTAACTTTTAAGATAGATGCACGTTGTAAATGACAAAGTTATAGAAAATTCTACTGCGAGAAAACTTGTTGAACATGCAAACTCTCCAAAATATAATGGTGTTGAGATGAAGCACGTTGTTTGTGGGAGGTACCTAAAAAATCATTTTTTCATTATAACTTTTTTCTGAGATTTTTGCAAAGCTTTAAATGTTCTATAAAGTTGATGAAATTAAGAAATTGCAGATATTTACTAAGAGATTACAATTACTAAGAGATGTGGAAATATGCGGAGGATATTTCGATTCCATGAGAAAGACAGTTACAAGTACTATAAAAAAAAATACTACTCACAACGGGCATCTACCGGCCTGTATATGAAAAATACTTTCCGGCAATGCATGTTTTGCATTTGGTAACAAAATAATTACGACATTTTAAGCATAACTGTTTATATCAATTGTTTCTATGCATATTCTAAAAAATCTTTGTAAATGTCAAAGTACACATATGAATCCAAAACTCTCAGCTCTGTAGTCTCCAACTTACGAATTATTCATAAACTCGCACAACAACAAAAGTGATCAACTAAAAAATGTGCAAAAAATTTCGGCTGTCTTTACAAGAGCAAAAACCATTACAAACAGTATTAGGGTTATTGCGCCCTAATTCATCTTAGCTCCTCTATTCATCCCCATTTGAGCTCATTAGTTAGAGAAGTATTTACTATCTCTATTCAACGCATTAGCTCAAATGGTTAATAAGGGCACGTTATACTCGACTTTACGCTTCGCTCAAACGCGAGCATTTCACATTTTTCAGGCAAAAAGTCTAACTGTACTGCTTCTTAGAAACGAAGGAAAGATGGTGATACTTACTTAAGCACAATCCAGTCACTCTAAGTCGAGTTATCAACGAAATAATGTGACACCCCGACTAATGCGATGGATAAGGGCTCGTCTACCCTTTATGCCGTTTTCATGAAACGATTACGTGACCGGAATTATCAATAGTTCTTTTGCAAGCACGCATTGAATGATTAAATATTTGAAATTAACCCTCAAAAAGGCAAGCGAAAATTGTGACTTCATAAAGCATCGCTTCTAAGACCCACTTTCCAAATCCTGTTAATTTATGAATAACTCGTAAGTTTCAGGTAACAGGAATTCAAAGTTCACGATTTATATGTGTATGTATTACTCTCAATAATTTTTTAGAATATTCGACACATAGAAAAAAAATCTCTAAAAATTTATGCTGAAAAAGTCGTACTTATTTTGTTACAAAATGCAACGCATACATTGCCGGAAAGTATTTTTGTATACAGGCTGGTGGATGCCCGTTGTAAGTAGTATTTTTTCTTATAGTACTTGTCACTGTCTTTCTTACAGAATCGAAATGTCTTCCACATATTTCCACATCTCTTAGTAATTGTCGTTCAAAATGGCGCTATTCTTAACCCACTTTATTTAATAACTCTTAAGTTTTAAAATAAAAAATGTTGACGTCTTCGACAAATATCTGTATTTTCATAATTTCAATAATTTCATGGAACATTTAAAGTATTGCTAAAATCTCAGAAAAAAGTGATAATGAAAAAATGTTTTTTTAGGTGTCTCCCACAAACAACGCGCTTTATCTCAACACCACTACATTTTGGAGAGTTTGCATGTTCAACAAGTTTTCTCGCAGTAGAATTTTCTATAACTTTGTAATTGACATCATGACTCTATCTCGAAAGTTAGTGGAAATAAATTTTCTATCTCACTTTTAGGTGGATTAATCACAATTCAGTATACATCAAAAGAAGGGGGCTTCTATTCTGAAAAAGTGTTTCTAACACACCAAATCGCTAAAATCAACTCCTAGAGCACCATTAATTAAACGCACGTTTTTGTACCATTGCGACCACTGTGCCAGGCTGCTATTGAATTTCTAATGGATCCGGCTTCCGGTTCCGGAATTACAGGGTGATGAGTACGTTCACACGAAAAATGTCGATTTTTACAATGAATGTATAAAAGTGCAATGAATGTATAAAGGTGAAATTTTTTTCAAAAAGTGGCCACATCTGCTTGGATTTATAGTACTAGGTCACTAACAGCCATTTAAAGTCTCTTTGGCCACATTGGCCACCATCATCGGTTCCGGAAGCCTCGGCGGAAGTATCCAAATTCAGAATAGCAGTCACATCGGTGTCTCAAAGATGGCTTGACCGATTCGACCAAACTTAGTCTCAAATGAAAGTTGTTACGGGGATAACCCCGAAAATGGTTTTAAAATTTCATCCCTATCCGACTTCCGGTTCCGAAGTTATGGGTTGTGGCGTGCGGTCACAAAACCAACTCCGATTCAAACCGATACTCCAATGAAAGCAAAAAAGGTAAAAATTTCACTAAAATGTCTCTCAAACAACTTAAATTTGCAGTTCTATGTCACTGGCGGCCAACCAAACTTTCGTTAACTACATTGATCACCATAGACGGTTCCGAAAGTGCCCGGGAAAAGCGGCCATCTTTCAAAATTAACAAACTAATATCAGTTTCTCGGAAATGGTTGGGCCGATTTTCACAAAGTTAGTCCCAAATGATAGCTATATTATCAGATAATCTATAAAATTTCTTATGGATCGCTTATATGATTCCGGAAATATAGACTGAACCGTCCGGTTACATATGAAATTTCCATATAAGCCAGAACTCAATGTTTTTTTTCAATGGGGGGACCCCATGAAATTTCAGAAATCGAATTCGTATTTTTGATGCCAATCTTTAAAATGCATGAAACGTCGAGATTTTATGGTAGCTCTAAATTTTTCTTTTTTATAAATATCGACTTTTTAGGAATTTGCCGATTTCGCACCTTTTTGCCCATCACATATAAAGAAAGGCTTTGCAATCACTGAATAAATCGAATTCATAACCGAGGCCCGGAGGGCCTAGTGTCATATACCATTCGATTCAGTTCGTCGAGATTGGAAAATGTCTGTGTGTGTATGTATGCATGTGTGTGTACTGATGTACGTGTGTATGTGTCAAACAATTTTCTCAGAGATGGCTGAAGTTACGGATTGATGAGTGCGGTCACATCCCGATCAGAAGGGCATAACTGATTTATAACACCTGGATTTATTTGTTTCAAAAATATTTTGAAATAGAACCTGTTATAAATCCGGCTGGTTAGTTGTTAAAATAACAAAAAATAAAACAAAAACCTGGCTAATGATAACAAAATTGTAACAAAATTTGATATGGTTTTATCCAAGTTAAAACTAAATGAGATATATTTTTTTCCAAAAGTATACACGTCCTCTGTGAGAGAACTGTATTAGATATAATAATCTAAAGATAGTGACCTACACACCAAAAAATAATGAAATTTAAACGACATGTAAATCAATACGAATGTAAACATACAACGATTGAATCAAAAATTTGATTGAAAATTACGTTAAAATCAATTGGAGCATCAAAACGCATACAGTTTTACACTTTCATTCGTGTAATGTTTCATGTCATTTATTTTACAGTAGTTTTCGAGTAAAAATACATTGAAGGGCATTGGTTTTCCATTTAAAGAAACTGTAATGTTCAATCCACGTGCAAAATTCCAATAAAATTCGTTGAAGAAAGCACGACAAGTCGTGTGTATTTGTGGTGGAACTTGATTTTACATTTATATTCATGCTCCAAATATGTGCATGGAAATAAACATAAAATTACAAAATATTTTTCTCTGTGTAGGAACAAACGATCAATCCATAAATTGATGGTCTCATAATAGATTATGTTATAATATTGATAGTATAGAAAACTGTCCGCATTCCACTTTCAATTCCGTTATCTGAATATAACTCCAGTTATAAATATCAACCATAGTTATAATAATGTTATTGTTCTGTTATGCTCTTCTGATCGAGATAACAAATTCCCATATAAACTGGTACCACCATGATGTGCAAATAATGTAATACATATTATAATGGGTGCAACATTACATCGATTTGCGGGCCTAGATCACTAATGATCAATTGAAGTAGCTTTTACCACACTGGCCACCTATGACGACTCATGAGACCCCCGGGGAACTCACTAAGTTCATTAGCTAATATCACACTTATTCCCCAGCGAATTATTGACCGATTTTTGATTTCAAGTGAAAGATACAGTAATCCTAATAACTGCTATTGAATTTCATGCGGTTCTGACTTTTGGTTCCGGAGTTACAAGGTGGTTAGTAAGTTAGTAATGAACGATTTCCACATGCCGAGGGAAAAGCATTTTACCTTATGCCACCCAAGGGTATCAAAGAGCTTTTTGGGCCTTACTACACTATATTTTGCAGGTTCCTAAGGGCCTATGCTAAATATCTAAGCACTGGTGATTTCATTTCTACTGCGCCGACAAATTCCATGGTCACTTTTTATGAACGATTTGTACATGCAAAGATAAAATCATTTCACCTTATGCCACCCAAGGGTATCAAAGAGCTCTTTGGGCCCGACTACACTATACTTTTCAGATCCTTAAGGACCTATACTAAATATCTAAACACTTGGTATTTCAGTTATACTGCGCCGACAAGTTCCGTGGTCACTTCTTATGAACGATTTCTACATGCAAAGGGAAAAGCATTTTACCTTATGCCACCCAAGGGTATCAATGAGCTCTTTGGGCCTGACTACACTATATTTTGCAGGTTCCTATGGGCCTATGCTAAATATCTAAGGACTGGTGATTTCATTTCTACTGCGCCGACAAATTCCATGGTCACTTTATATGAACGATTTGTACATGCAAAGATGAAATCATTTTACCTTATGCCACCCAAGGGTATCAAAGAGCCCTTTGGGCCCGACTACACTATACTTTTTAGATTTCTAAGGACCTATACTAAATATCTAAACTCTTGTTATTTCATTTCTACTGCACCGACAAATTCCCTGGTCGCTGCTTATGAACGATTTCTACATGCAAAGAGAAAAGCATTTTACCTTATGCCACCCAAGGGTATCAAAGAGCTCTTTGGGCCCGACTACACCATACTTTTCAGATCCCTAGAGATCTATACTAAATATCTAAACACTTGTGGTTTCATTTGTACTGCGCCGATAGATTCCCTGGTCACTTTATATGAACGATTTCTACATGCAAAGGGAAATGCATTTTACCTTATGCAACCCAAGGGTATCAAAGAGCTCTTTGGGCCCGACTACACTATACTTTTTAGATCCCTAAAGAGCTATACTAAATATCTAAACACTTGGTATTTCATTTCTACAGCGCCGACAAATTCCCTGGTCACTTCTTCTGAACGATTTCTACACGCAAAGGGAAAGGCATTTTACCTTATGCCATCCATGAGCAGAGTTAAAAATAATCGAAGCCTTTTGTTGACGACTGAAAATGAACCTGTTGCGGCTCGCGGTGAATAGAAAAAATATTCATTCAACTATCCATCTTATTCATTCAGTTGAATATCGTACAATATATTCATTTCGCTAATAATCTAGAAAAATGTTTTCAAATGCCGGTAAAACATATGAAACAACAATCATCATCGCTTACATTGTGCCAGGGCCTACTTTGAAGCGTTTGATTCGTTGCTGCACGGTTGCTTCGTGTAATAATCGGAGACGAATGAAAATGTGCATGGATGAATGGGCGTTTGTTCGTTTGACGTTTTCAGCTGCGTCACTGAATATTGAAAATGAATGCGGCTGAATATGATCAATTTTCATTCAATGAATTTGAATATTTTTAACTCTGTCCATGAGTATCAAAGAGCTCTTTGGGCCCGACTACACTATACTTTTCAGATCCCTAGGGACCTATACTAAATATCTAAACACTTGGTATTTCAGTTCTACTGCGCCGACAAGTTCCGTGGTCACTTCTTATGAACGATTTCTACATGCAAAGGGAAAAGAATTTTACCTTATGCCACCCAAGGGTATCAATGAGCTATTTGGGCCTGACTACACGATATTTTGCAGGTTCCTAAGGGCCTATGCTAAATATCTAAGCACTGGTGATTTCATTTCTACTGCGCCAACAAATTCCATGGTCACTTTATATGAACGATTTGTACATGCAAAGATAAAATCATTTTACCTTATGCCACCCAAGGGTATCAAAGAGCCCTTTGGGCCCGACTACACTATCACCCAAAACGGCGCGCTCAGATTTTCTGTTTTTGGGCTCACAATCTCATTCCCAAAAGCAATCTTTTTTGAACATTGAGCTGTTTGCGCGCAATTCAAGATGAGCGCAACGCTCACGAAAAAAAACGGTGACACACACAAGGAAACTTTGTTAGTATTTGGTTTCGTATCTTTCTTCTACACCTTACATTCCCCCCACCCAACCACCTCAAGCAATCACATCACCATTGCTGCTGCATTGCATTTTGTTTTGTTTTATTCTTTTCTTCGCTGCTATAAATAGCTCGTGACCTAAAACTTCTAGTAAAAAATTCTGATATCAGAGATTCAAGATTAGAACCGACAAAATTCTAATCGGTAAAAACATGTCTTTACTACCCGTACCATGACGGCACACTGGTGGAGTAGTATAGAGGTATATATAAGCTTCACACTAACGATGAGTGAGATAATATCCTTTGCCTCCCGCCGCGTCGGTATTTCAGCATCATCATTGACGCATTTTGCTTTGTACCATTTCCCCGTTGTTATTAATATTTCGTTTGTAGGTATGTGTTGGGAACTAAGTCTTACTAGAAAAAAAGATTTACGGGTAGCATCAGGAATGAAACCGACAAACATCTACTCGCTAAAACGCCTACTTTACACCTTATGCCATAACGACACATAACGAGTAGTCGTTCTAATGGGCTATATAAACTTCACATCATTGCAGCAGCGATCACAAATGGGACAGCATGAAGACGATGGTATTTGTTTTTCAAGTTATCCCTGCACTGCATGAGCCAACAGAGTGTAGCGTACGATATTGTATTGCACAAGTATGAGGTTGGTTGAACACTAATGCATCGTTTGGGAGCTTTTCGCTCACAGTTCGAGAGCGAAAAAAACAGAACCAATTCCGCTCTCAAAGATTCGTTTTGGGTGTACATGCAAAGGGAAATGCATTTTACCTTATGCAACCCAAGGGTATCAAAGAGCTCTTTGGGCCCGACTACACTATACTTTTTAGATCCCTGAAGAGCTATACTAAATATATAAACACTTGGTATTTCATTTCTACTGCGCCGACAAATTCCCTGGTCACTTCTTCTGAACGATTTCTACACGCAAAGGGAAAGGCATTTTACCTTATGCCACCCAAGGGTATCAAATAGCTCTTTGGGCCCGACTACACCATACTTTTCAGATCCCTAGGGACCTATACTAAATATCTAAACACTTGGTAGTTCATTTCTACTGCTCCGACAAATTCCGTGGTCACTTCTTATGAACGATTTCTACATGCAAAGGGAAAAGCATTTTACCTTATGCAGTTTGTCAAAAATTCAAACAGCGTAACGCTGCAGTTTGTCAAACTTTTTGATGGAGAAGTTTGTCAAACTTGTTGATGGAGAAGTTTGTCTAACTTGTCGATGGAGAAGTTTGACAAACATCCTTTGCTCATTCAGGATAGCAAAATACGCCGTACGCGAAACTGATTCGATTTGACAGAATTTGTCAAAACGAAAAAAACGTTAAGGTTTAAAATTCGGCGCTATTTTGATATTGTTGGTATTTGTTTAGAGCGGCAGAGCTTTAGGTTTTCCCCTGATCAAATTCCATGCGAAATCCCGTGACCCGTTTCCTAAACTTGGTGTAACAGAGAATATTGATTGGTGTTTATTTTGATTTAATTAAAATCTGCATATTGTGCTTCAAAAACGATAATGTTTAGGGAGCATTCATAAATGACATAGCATTATATGGAGGAGGGAAGAGTTTTGTATTTTGTGATGATGTGTGACGACAGGGAGGTCATGTCATGCCACGTAGCTTTTTTTAAAGGGGAATAGTGGTTGACCTGATGTCACGACAATCTTACCCGTTTCATCTAACTAACATCGTTTTTTTATTTTTTTAAATTTTTTTGCTGGGGGAAGGGTTACCGTAAAGCTACGAAATTACCAGGGGGTATTTAGAGGTTTGTGATGAAATGCTACGATGGGGGAGAGTGTGTTGAAAATCACTCAAAAAATACTATGTCATTTATGGATGGTCTCTTAGAGGGGTACTGTCTTCAGTAAAGTTGCTCGAGAAATAAAAGACTACCAGATGGTAATAGATTAGTATGGGATACTCTCACTATGAGGCTCTAATGAGCGTACCACATTACAGTACATTATAGAATATGATACATTTCAAAAGTCTAATAACTTAGAAAGATGGTGTTTTCGGCCATGTTCTAGCGGAGGTCAAGGGCTTCGCGATTATGGGCAAATGGAATTAAAGTGAACATGTACTATTTTTCAAATTCTATATTTGGAGATCATGATAATTTAGACAAGGGCTGTTTGATAATGTAATAATTAAATTAGATATCACCCACTAGGCGGCGCTGGACAGTGTGCTAACTGCGATGTGTGACCGTACGATACGAGACTCGGTTATCGAATGACGAACACTTTCCGATTGCTCTACTTACTCTAGATATACACAGACATATACTTACGTTAGGGCCATATGCACCACATCTCCCTTTCCATGAAATAAATTTCTTTTTAATCGTTTGATATTTGCTTTTTATTTTATTCTCCGTATTTACTTCTATCTCACAAATTTAACCGTTTTGGGCTCTGACGAATTCTGCTAGAATGACGTGAACACTCGGCTGTCATAGCACTGCGTTTCCTCGGTCTCACGTTAGATTGATCACTTATCTTCTCAGGCGAGTGTAAAACCTTTTTCAAGTGGGACACGTTTCGATCATATAATTTACCTGTATCGAGAGACTGGACATGGATCTTGGAACCTTTGCGCTCTTCAACCTGAAACTTCTCCTTTAAGAAATCGGTTGAGAGCTTGTTCTTTGGGTGTAAGTTCCGCATGAGCACAACGTCACCTTCATCAATCTCACTGGGTTTTGCCTTCCGTTTATCATCTTCTCGCTCCTTTCCTTTGAGTTTTTGAACTGCATCTCTATCCGAATGCTCGCTTGTAAGACTAGATGTTGCTAAGTCCTCAAAATCCGGGAACATATACCGCAGTTTACGGTTCTGTAATAGTTCACTCGGAGCTTTTCCAGTAGTGGAGTGCGGTGTGTTATTGTACATTTCCAAGTACTGGTCTATTTCTATTTTCCAGTTCCCATAAAGTGCGTTGGCGATCTTCAATCTTTTGAGCAATGAGCGATTTTGTCGTTCGACTTCGCCATTGGCTTGAGGCCAATATGGTGAAGTGTGGTTTAGGTGGATCCCTTTAGTTTTGCAGAATTCTCCAAATTCGGTAGAAACAAACTGTTTGGCATTATCTAAAGTTATAGTCCTAGGTACACCCCACATTCTGAATATCTTGGTTAACCTTTTAATTGTATCTTTAGCGGTGATGGTTCTCATAATCTCCAGTTCGACATACCTACTAAAATAATCAATAACAACTAATATATATTCGCCAGTAGGCATTGGGTCTACGAAATCGATTGCCAGGTCTATCCACGGCTTGTCCGGTAATGGACGACGCAACATTGGCTCAGGTGGGTCAGGTACCTGTACCAAGCGACAACCCTCGCACATGTTACAAGTTTTAACCGCATCTTGATCCATGTTGGGCCACCAACAACGATCCCTTAGCCGTCTTTTCATACCGGAGTGACCCGGATGGCCTTCATGGGTTAGTAGTAGCATTTGCTCACGTAAGACTAACGGAATAACCAGCTTTGTGCCTCGCATTATCAATTTGTTTGAATGAGAAAACTCATTACGGAACGCCGAGAATGGTTTGATTATTTCTGAGGACCAGTTTCCATTAATGATAGCGTTGGTTAAAGCTTGCATTTCAGCATCGTTCTCAGTTGCGTCAATCACTTCTAAAATGTCTATTGCTGCAGTTTCTTGAATCGACCTAATTGCACATTCTGTTTCCTCGTCATAATTGTTGTGCAGTCAGTCGCGATTTCGTAGTGAACAACACTTCTAAGGGGCGATGATCAGTCTCCAAGGTAAATGAGATGCCCATGAGATAGATTTTAAATTTCTCAACCGCCCAAACGATTGCCAGAGCCTCTTTCTCTATTGGTGGATAACGTTGCTCTGTTTCTGTTAGGCTTCGCGAAGCGTAGCTGATAACACGCGGTAGTTTTCCCTTGAATTGAACTAATACCGCTCCTAGTCCCACACCAGATGCATCTGTTATCAGAACGGTCTTTTGGGTCATAGAATCCCAAGGAATGAACAGACCCTATCTTTTGCTTAAGAACCTCGAAAAACTGCTGATGATGCGCTAGCCATTGGTAGTTACTCGTTTTTCACAACAGATCTCGCAAAGTTTTGCTGGATGTTGCTAGGTCCGGAATGAATCTAGAGACATAAGTCACGAGCCCCAAAAAACTTCGTAATTCCTCTTTTGTACGTGGTGCTCTACATTGCAAGAGAGACTGCATTTTCATATCTGACGGCCGAAATCCATCCTCTGATAGCACGTGTCCCATAAACTCGGTTGATGTTTGTTTAAACTTGCACTTTTGCATATTCAGCAGAATCCCATAACTTTTTAAAACATCCAAAGTTGTTCGGACTGCGTCGTCATGTTCCTTCTCAGTTTTTCCCCAAATCACAATATCGTCTATGAAAACAACTGTATTAGTGCACTCTGATAGGATTGATTCCATTAGGTTCTGAAAGAACTCTGGGGCATAGTTTATTCCGAAAACTAGTCTTGTGTAGCGATAAAGTCCCCAGTTAGTTATAAAAGTGGTAATATCCCGACTCCCTTCATCCAATTCAACTTGGTGGAATGCCTGTTTGATATCCAAAGTCGTGAACAATTTAGCGCCATTGAATTTTGGAAGCATGTCTTCAAAAACCGGCAGATGATGATTCAATCTCTGGATCGCCTGATTAGCGCGTCTCATATCAACGCAAAGCCTCAATTCCCCGTTGTCTTTCATGATTGGGACTAATGGTGACACCCATGATGTAGGCTTCGTGACACGCTCGATTATTCCCATTTCTTGCAGCTAATCAAGTTTTGCTCTGACGTGAGTCAGTAAAGGAATCGGGCAACGACGGAGGGGCTGAATTACGGGAGGAATTCTTCGATCAACCGGAATGGCCGGTTTGATATCTTTGATTTTTGGAAAAGGCTTCACTGTTTTGATCTGATTTACTTCATTCCAAATTGAACTTGGTAACCCGATTCGCAGCAGGCCGAATTGACGAGCGGTTACTTTACCCAACAGTGCCTGTTGACCACCTTTAATCACATAAAATGTTGTTTCCGATGCAATGGTTTCGTGCCCATCCGTAACTTCAAGAACAGCTTCAAACACTGTCAGGGATTTTTCCATAAGCTAGAAAACGTTTTGTGTGATCCTTTCGTTCGAAGTGGAATTTTACATTTTTCAGCTTCATAAGCTCCCATGTTGTATCATCTATCAAGTTGTGCCTAGAACCAGAGTCAATAAGCATCTCGATCTCAACGCCGCCAACACAACACGTTAAATATTCATCGTTATCATTATCAATTTTGTATACGGGATAGTCCTCTTGATTTGGCTTATTTTCCTCTGATTCAACATTCATTGCCTGTCTAAAGCGATTGGAATTAAAAGATTGCTGGCCTCTTGATGGTGAGAATTGCCGCTTGTTGCCTCTGTTTGCCTATGTAATATAAAATCAAGTATTTTTGAAGTAGAATACTTCTAACGTTTCAATATAGGGGCCCCGTTTCAAAATTTTCTGCCAGAATTTTACCCGATTTTTTGTACTGAATGAAAAAATAATATTATTACGCTATCTGATTGGAAATATGTACAACAATTTTGTATCCAATTCGGTAGTATGTACAATTACTAAAAATAGCGGAAATAATGGATTTTATGAAAGTAGTAACTATCTGATCCATGATTGGTTGGTACACTTCGCTCAAAAAGCAAGCGTTGCTGGGACTGCCTCTTTTTCATCGAAAGAACTGTGATGGGTATAAAAAGAGAGCACACAAGAAAAATTCGTTAGTTTGTGTTCTGACGTTGTAAGCGTAGCAGCTGCTGCGTTTCATATCAGCACATTCTTCTATGGTAGGTAATAGATACCATGATTGCCGCCAGGCGCTGATGATTCTAATCATGAAATGACGTGACAATTTTTGTATTTCAATATCACACTATTGACAAGCAAAAATGAACAGATCTCGAAAACGTGAAAACTCCCATACATCAGTCAATCTATCCCCGGCAGAGCCGTCCATAGGGAGCAGGTTGGTAATTCAAACGAACACGAAAGTTAAAAATAAATGTGCCGCGTGCCTGTTTGAATCAGTTGTTGCTCGTTTGCCAGACAAGTAACATCGTGCCTATAGCGTCTCGTACGACAGATTTGAGCACCCAGCACACTACTCTTCTATGAATGACGTCATCGTCGACTATTTAAAGAATAGCATTCCTCGAGCGACTTCATTCTCCCTTCAAACATCGGGCTGTTCTTTACGAGCAGTAGCAATCATGCATGTTGACAATGCGCTGCGATGAGTGCTACATTTGATCACTGCTACCGCTGGGGGTGATCCGTGTAACTAGCGCGCGGCTGGAAGAGTTGGCAAACCTCAGTTGAAGCTGACTGCATGTTATTATTGTTAAATTAAAAGCCCTTTTAAGGGCTATAACAATAACAAACAATAAAGAACAAATTGGAATTTTTCCAATCATTGATAGCGATAATCCAATTGCGCAGTTGAAATTCGTTATTTGTTGCTTGCGCGTATATTGACAATCTGAAATTTGCAACAATCTGTTATTTGTTTAAATTTATCCTTCCGAAACAATACAAAAATGTGCCGCTACTTAAAATACATATCCAGGTTGATCCTGTGATTTATTAAAAATAGTCTTTCGGAAACATAATCCAAAATTCTGCAATGTTTCAGAAAATTGGAGGATGTGGCAACACTGCCAGCTAGCGAAAGCCGTACCAAAAAGAATCCGCAAATATTTTTTCGTTATTCTGCATGAAGGCAGTCCTTCCACCATCAGTGCGAAAGTGATAAAAGCCGATGTCACGTTTCAAGTTATCAGTATTTCATATTAGATGCTGAAGAGAAAGGTTGATTCTTTTCATTTCGAAATATTTATCTGATGTAAGTAACGTGCGGCTGGAAGAGATGGCAAACCTTTTTTTGAAGCTGACTAATTGTTCCATTCTGCATGTTATTTTTGTTAAACCAAAAGCCCTTAGTTAGTTTAGTATTTTTCATTCCATAGCACGCGTGTTTGTGTATCCCACAAATAGTCCTTTTCAGGATTCCACCAATGGTCCTTTTCAGGACCCCACATACAAAACAGTTAATTTGAATGATTCCCTTAAAATCGTTCTTTTTAGGACCCCAAATATAAAACATTTGAGAGTTAATGTTAATTAAACCACCGAATATATAAAGATACATATGTTATACTTTCTTCGTTTACGAATAATTTGATTTATGACCAGTTATTTTTCTATCGTGCTTGCAAACATTTGATTTGATAGCAGGTATTTAAAGATAGATGTAAGGTTTTGTTTGTGAGCATCATTAATTTATGTTCCCATTTCACGGATTTGAATAAAACTTTTTTAGAACTTGAATTTATCACACTATAGGTTATCGATCTTAATTTAAAAATTCAACAATTATCTCTAGTGAAGAATAGCATGCCTGTGTGTAGTTCTGAAACAGTCGATGTCTTTATCGGTTTTTAATTTGGCCACGGATAATATTGCTTGCTCATAAAACTGGCTGCATTTTTAATGTCATCGTGGTCGTGTCTTGCACACAACACTTATTTTTTTTCAGAGCTGAATAAATGGATTGGCGATGGGGTGGTTTGGTGCGAGAACCGCGCTCTCTTGTTCTTTAAATTATATGTGGCATCAGGTGCTTGTACAGATAAATTCACCCCGACGCGCATTCCAGTGTACACCGTGGTGAATTTATCTGTGTGTTTGTTTCCTCCGGCAAGCCGTAATGCGTACTGGTTGTTTCGTTGTGTAAAGGAGATGGTGTTGGCTTATTGGATACTGATAATATGATTTTCTGTTCATGATTTGATACGAGTTACTTCGGAAAGTTTATTTACGAGTTTATAGAGCATTTTTGCACTACCAGGGGAAATTTAAAATACTTGGTCCTCGGAGCAAACTGAGAAAAAGTGTTACGTATCATCATGTTTTAAACTCAGCTAAATAACGGTCCAGAAAACAGATTAATTGTATTCACATTAAGCCCGGCTTATTTTGTGTGCGGCTAAATGACACAATGTACTTTTTACTTATTTTGTTTGCGAATATCGCGGCTGCACAAATGAAAAGCTCCATTATTGTGAAAACTTCACTCTAAGATATCTGCTTGGTTAAGGTTCGAGCATATTATTATTTATGAAAACATGGGGTAAAATGCGCCTCCTAAGGAAATATGATCATAGTTTAGCTATAGAACATTAATTGGGAGAATTTAATAAATATAATTCAACCAACATTTCCCCCTGTAATCGCAATCATAGCGCTTTGAAAAATGTTCAAAATTTTAATGATTCACAACAACAACGGGACAGAAAGCTCGTTGGACTAACACGTAATTTTGTTTTCTGTTGAGATTTCACAAAAGTGTAGCTTTAAATCGTCTTAGGTTATGCAATTATTAGGTTTTCAAAACAATTGTTCTGTTTTAGATTAGAAAGATGGGTAGGTAATGCCAACGACAAACCGAAATGAAGTAGCATACGTTTTAAATTGTTAATACGAATGCTGCAATTTTTACTAATTTCTGAAAGGCGTTATTAAAATAAGTTATTTCGGTATTTCTAATGGAAATAGAGAAATAACGGTACAAGTATATACGACTCTCTACTGTTGCCAAATGATTTGATTCACTCTCATTATATGCTCTTTGCAGGGTTACCATATGAGGATAAATATGTTGGAATATTTTAGGTTTCGATGTACGTGTACCGATATTTCGGTATTTCCATTAGAAATAACGAAATGGCTGGTTTTAATATAACCTATCAGAATATAGTCAAAATTGTAGCATTCGCATTAACATCCTAAAGTGTATTCTACTTCACTCCGGTTATGTCTCCGACATTACCCACCCATCTTTTTTTTGAAGTAGAATACTTCTAACGTTTCAATATGGGGTCCCGCTTCAAAAATTTGAGTTCAGAAATTTTCCCAGGTTTGAATTGCGAATATCTTCCGTTCTACTGACCGAAATCGCAATATTTTTGCACTATCTGATCGGAAATTCGTGCACGTATTTCGTATTAAATTTCGGAATTAGTGCGACTACTATAAATAAACCAAAACAAGGATTTTTATAATATCCTTCGAAAACAGCGAGGAAAATGCGCAATTTGCAAGCATATCTCACGCAGAGCCGTCAAAAAGGAGCATGTAAGCGTTTCATTACATACGGGAATGTTATATATATACAGGTCACTCGAGCTTGTTTTGAATCAGTGGGTGCTCGCTTACCACACGAGCAACATGCTCGTCCGGACGGTACAATGAGCGGTATCATGTTTGCGTTCCCGTACCAAGCGTCATCGCAAGGTTCTTCGTGATAAAATCCAGGGAATCACCAAATCCGCCATTCGGCATCTGGCTCGTCGTGGTGGTGTAAAATCGATTTAATCTACGAATGATGGTGTGCAGGAAAATATCATCCGAGATGCCGTGACTTACACTGAACACGCCAAGCGCAAAACCACCATGGATGTCGTCTATACTCTGATGTGGCAGGGACGCACTTTGTATGGATTTGGAAGTTGAAAAGGTAGAACTCACTTGTATCATTATAAAAAAGGCCCTTTTCAGGGCCCCCAAAATCATTTCAAAGATTAAGTTTGCATTTTCTGTTTCATGGACTGTTTCTCCCTGGAGAGCAATTTGGGTTGAACCGTAAATTATGATTTATTTCAGTACGCAAATTGCAAATATGGTCAGAAACAAACTGAAGTAAAGTGGGCAACATTTTTACTAGGCGCATTCAAAAAAGGTTTCAATTCTCAAACATTTTACCAAGGTGCCGTATTACATTACTCTCTTTACCCTGAGTGTTCGATAATCTCCGTATTGGAAACACAATTTCAATTTTGTTCTTTATCAAAAATATGTGGTCGACCAACGAAGGGGAGCTACGAAGAACACATATTGAGAACAACACAAAAAAGGACGAGCTTACATTGTGCTGTAGTCATGTATAAAAGATGGGTGGGTAATGTCAGAGACAGAACCGGAGTGAAGTAGAATATACTTTATTTTTTTTTGAAGTAGAATACTTCTAACGTTTCAATATGGGGTCCCGCTTCAAAAATTTGAGTTCAGAAATTTTCCCAGGTTTGAAATGCGAATATCTTCCGTTCTACTGACCGAAATCGCAATATTTTTGCACTATCTGATCGGAAATTCGTGCACGTATTTCGTATTAAATTTCGGAATTAGTGCGACTACTATAAATAAACCAAAACAAGGATTTTTATAATATCCTTCGAAAACAGCGAGGAAAATGCGCAATTTGCAAGCATATCTCACGCAGAGCCGTCAAAAAGGAGCATGTAAGCGTTTCATTACATACGGGAATGTTATATATATATACAGGTCACTCGAGCTTGTTTTGAATCAGTGGGTGCTCGCTTACCACACGAGCAACATGCTCGTCCGGACGGTACAATGAGCGGTATCATGTTTGCGTTCCCGTACCAAGCGTCATCGCAAGGTTCTTCGTGATAAAATCCAGGGAATCACCAAATCCGCCATTCGGCATCTGGCTCGTCGTGGTGGTGTAAAATCGATTTAATCTACGAATGATGGTGTGCAGGAAAATATCATCCGAGATGCCGTGACTTACACTGAACACGCCAAGCGCAAAACCACCATGGATGTCGTCTATACTCTGATGTGGCAGGGACGCACTTTGTATGGATTTGGAAGTTGAAAAGGTAGAACTCACTTGTATCATTATAAAAAAGGCCCTTTTCAGGGCCCCCAAAATCATTTCAAAGATTAAGTTTGCATTTTCTGTTTCATGGACTGTTTCTCCCTGGAGAGCAATTTGGGTTGAACCGTAAATTATGATTTATTTCAGTACGCAAATTGCAAATATGGTCAGAAACAAACTGAAGTAAAGTGGGCAACATTTTTACTAGGCGCATTCAAAAAAGGTTTCAATTCTCAAACATTTTACCAAGGTGCCGTATTACATTACTCTCTTTACCCTGAGTGTTCGATAATCTCCGTATTGGAAACACAATTTCAATTTTGTTCTTTATCAAAAATATGTGGTCGACCAACGAAGGGGAGCTACGAAGAACACATATTGAGAACAACACAAAAAAGGACGAGCTTACATTGTGCTGTAGTCATGTATAAAAGATGGGTGGGTAATGTCAGAGACATAACCGGAGTGAAGTAGAATATACTTTAGACCGGTAAATTCTGCTCTGGAATAAGCAATTTCTATGCGATTTTGTCGTCTTTTGCACATTCATAGTTTATTTGGAGTATTTTTGGAATTATCAAGTTGACAATTTGCAACATTCTTTGAAAATATTGTTGAACTTTTATGAATGAAGGCACGAAAACGAGCGTTTGACCGTCGTCCTACTACCAGCATCAGAGAAGTATCAGATCAGCATTTTTCGCTACATGGCCTGTACTAAACAAACCGCTCGTAAGTCCACCGCAGAAAAGGCTCCCCGCAAGCAGTTGGCAACGAAGGCCGTGTAAAAGTGCCCCAGTTACGGTTGGCGTTAAGAAGCCTCATCCCTACCGAACAGAAACTGTCGCCCTGCGAGAAATTCACAGCTTTATCAGAAATCGAGCGGGCCTAAATTGTGACCCAAAATAAACCACAAACCTACAAGTTCTTTTCTGGACCAGCCAATTATATTCCAGTACGATATAAATGAAATTTTTGTTTTCTATTGCCTTACAACCTCCCTCCCCCTTTCCTCTCGGATTGAATTACTATCAATCTTGATTATGCTGTGCGGCGGGGGCACTAGTTTCCATTATAGTGGAAAATTTAGGTTTGCGCGTTTTTTCCCAAAAGTTTTTTAGCTGTGCTGTTTTCAAGGAAGTTGTAGTTGAATTTCATTTCAAAGAATAAGCATTTTCTGTTTCATGGACTGTTTCTCCCTGGAGAGCAATTTGGGTTGAACCGTAAATTATGATTTATTTCAGTACGCAAATTGCAAATATGGTCAGAAACAAACTGAAGTAAAGTGGACAACATTTTTACTAGGCGCATTCAAAAAAGGTTTCAATTCTCAAACCTTTTACCAAGGTGCCGTATTACATTACTCTCTTTACCCTGAGTGTTCGATAATCTCCGTATTGGAAACACAATTTCAATTTTGTTCTTTATCAAAAATATGTGGTCGACCAATGAAGGGGTGGAGCTACGAAGAACACATATTGAGGACAACACAAAAAAGGACGAGCTTACATTGTGCTGCTGTCAGATATAAAAACCTAGCATGTTGCTGCTCAGTATCAGTTTGTTTGTATCGTCGTACCATATACGTCGATGTAAATGTTTCCGAACATTGTCAAAGGATACAAGAAGAAGCGGCCGTCCGTTTGCAGCAGTCAGAAAAGTTCGCCAAGCTCTCCATCTCAGATGGCACAAACACCCCAGCTCCAAGTAAATTCCGAATACTGCCCAAACAAAAGGCCCTTTTCAGGGCCATCAATTTATCAACAAAGAATCGAATTGAAATTTTGTTATTTTGTTATTACAAGCATCCGAAGGTGGCTTGCCAAGAGCGTTCGATGGTAAGTGAGCTACTTGTGAACAATATCGTCGATTTCACGTAGAATGACACAAAATAAAAAGTTATCATTTATGTGTTTGTTTACAGTTTCGTGTTTACTAGGCGCATTCAAAAAAGGTTTAAATTCTCAAACATTTTACCAGGGTGCCGTATTACATTACTCTCTTTACCCTGAGTGTTCGATAATCTCCGTATTGGAAACACAATTTCAATTTTGTTCTTTATCAAAAATATGTGGTCGACCAACGAAGGGGAGCTACGAAGAACACATATTGAGAACAACACAAAAAAGGACGAGCTTACATTGTGCTGTAGTCATGTATAAAAGATGGGTGGGTAATGTCAGAGACATAACCGGAGTGAATTAAAATATACTTTAGACCGGTAAATTCTGCTCTGGAATAAGCAATTTCTATGCGATTTTGTCGTCTTTTGCACATTCATAGTTTATTTGGAGTATTTTTGGAATTATCAAGTTGACAATTTGCAACATTCTTTGAAAATATTGTTGAACTTTTATGAATGAAGGCACGAAAACGAGCGTTTGACCGTCGTCCTACTACCAGCATCAGAGAAGTATCAGATCAGCATTTTTCGCTACATGGCCTGTACTAAACAAACCGCTCGTAAGTCCACCGGAGAAAAGGCTCCCTGCAAGCAGTTGGCAACGAAGGCCGTGTAAAAGTGCCCCAGTTACGGTTGGCATTAAGAAGCCACATCGCTACCGAACAGAAACTGTCGCCCTGCGAGAAATTCACAGCTAGGGACCATTCATAAATTACGTAACGCAAAAATTTCCCAAAATTGACTCCTCCTCCCCCCATGTAACAAATTGTCACAAATTTCTCCATCCCCCCTCCCCTATTACGTAACAAATTCCCAGAAAAAATGAAAACATGTTACGTAACGATCTAGCTAACTTCGGTGAAAACATGTTACTTAACGATCTAGCTAACTCCCCTTCCCCCCTATGTCACAACATGTCACAACTTGTTGTACCCCCCCCCCCTAAAAGCGTTACGTAATTTATGAATGGTCCCGAGCGGGCCTAAATTGTGACCCAAAATAAACCACAAACCTACAAGTTCTTTTCAGGACCAGCCAATTATATTCCAGTACGACATAAATGAAATTTTCGTTTTCCATTGCCTTACAACCTCCCTGCCCCTTTCCTCCCGGCTTGAATTACTATCAATCTTGATGATGCTGTGCGGCGGGGGCACTAGTTTCCATTATAGTGGAAAAGTTAGGTTTGCGCGTTTTTCCCAAAAGTTTTTTAGCTGTGCTGTTTTCAAGGAAGTTGTAGTTGAATTCAAAATAAAATAGTTTATTTCTATTGTCAGAGGTGGACCTTCCAACGAAAACTAGTCTGGATCGCTTGGAATCGAATTGTACGGACCAACCACTGCTTTCACAAAATCTGTTATTTTCGGTAATTGTACATTCTACGCAACTAGTCACAACTATTTCCAATCAGGCAAAAATCGAAGGTTTTCATTCAGTACAACAGCAGATTTTCACTTTTAGAAAAACAGGCAACATTTTGGCCGAAAATTTTGAAACGGAGAACCTATATCGAAACGTTAGAAAACGTTCGATTTTTGTAAATTGAATCATTACACCTGTCTACAAATCACACAAATAACTTTTTCATTTTGTGCCATTCTACTTGAAAGCGACGATATTGTTCACAAGTGGCTCACTTACCATCCAACGCTCTTGGCAAGCCACTTTCTGATGCTTGTAATAACAAAACTTCAATTCGATTCTTTGTCGATAAATTGATGGCCCTGAAAAGGGTCTTCTTTTGGGCAGTGTTCGGAATTTACTTGGAGCTGGTGTATATGGTAACAGTTTTGGTGCCATCTGAGACGGCGTGCTTGGCCAACTTTCCTGACAGCAGTAAACGGACGGCGGTTTGAATTTCGCGGGAGATGCTGCAAACGAACTGCTGCATGCTGATGCAGACTATCCAGCCGACTATCATCGGACTGAAATCGCACGTGTCGATATTCCAGCGGCTACTTAGCCATCAGTCCACGTGTGCGTCCGAATTAAGCGAATCAGCCCGGGACACGACATCGACGATCGGAGGAATCGCCCAACGTGCTAATGGTTCGTAAACCCCACCAATCCAAATACCTTGTCCTAGCCCATGTGAGGTATTAATATAACCGAGTATTCTAAGCAACGAAATACCTTGTTCATCCATTGACGAAGAAGATGATTGGCAGGACACTGATATCTTATGAGCATGTTAATATCAAAAAAATTTACTTTGAATGTCGGAATATATGGAATGAACCATAATATTTTAAATGTTTATTAATTTCGCATAATAGTTTTTTTTCATGCTTCACAATACAAATAATTTATTGAAACACTAGTCTATTTTACCCTATATTGTTCCAAGGATCCCATTGGATCCCCCTATGATTTATATATGTATCAATAGGGTATTTCTTTCTGCACAACAAAAAATAAATTTATCTGCAATTACCTGCTACTCTACATACCATAGTCCCTCAAAGTTAGCCAAAAAAACAGGCACGCATCCTAAAAACGAAGCGATAGCACAGAGAACAGACATATAAGCTAGAACAAACTTTCCCGAAAAACCTGTGTAAACATTTAAATGAAAATACGTTGAATATCACCATCGCATACAGGTTCCCATGCGTGAGTCACCATTGCACAGTGGATCCACTCCATACAAAAGCTGGACAAAACCTCAAAAGTAGTTTAAAATGTCTGAAGATATCATCTAAGGGTAATTTTGGTGCGCTAAACTCGATTTTGATTAAATTAGGACGCTAAAATGAAAATTAGACAGCCTAGGGTGGTTTTAAAGATTTTTTTTTTTAATTTCGCAAAAGTGAATTTAATTAACCTTTCAAAACAGATGCTTTGTAAGTGAACAGAAACATTTTGATTTCCTAGGGTAGTCCTTAAAAACAAGTTAGCTAGGGTGGTTCCAATTTATCGAAATCTGGCGAATAAAAATAGATGTAATTTTATGCATTTTTTGTAGATCTTCAGTCCAACCTGAATACCATCGTTGAAAAAATCATCCCTTCATAGCTCTTTAAGAGATAATCCTCATGTACTAATTTATGAACGTATGCGTTTAGAATAGTTATAAAATACAGCATATCTTAAGGTGTTTGGTAGAATGCCTTAAATTTTTGTTTTATTGGATTATTTATTTATAGTTGTATCACCAAAGCTATTAAAAGATGACAGGTTTATTTGATTTAGATGAAGATCTCAAATCATGCCCTACTATGCTCTATTCACAGTTGCTCATACGATGCATACTGCAGTTAAGCGGCTCAATACTTTTCCATTGATTTTCAATTCCAATGATGATATGAATATCTCTCCTTGTGGGTACTGACTTGGTTGTTCGCGCGAAAGCATCCTGAGCATACTTTGCACTGTATGTGTATGCTTTGAAATAGAGGCGTGAGCGTTTTTGCATGAAACTCTCATCAATTTGGAAGTGAATTATTGAGGGAGATTTTGAATTTGATTGTTGATTGTGATAGATTCAATAGGGAGTTTGCGCTTGAAAATAAATGTAGCATTACTGGCCAATAACTAAAAAACGGGAAAAAAGAACACTTTCCACACTCAAGTGTTTACCTTACATCGGTCATCAGTGAAGTCAACGACCAATACCTACTAAAGAAATAGAATTCATAGAAAGATATAATAATAGTTGCAGTTAGTTTGCCTCGTTGAATTAGGGCAGCTGACCCAATAGTTGCGATAGCAGGTATAGTTGTGATAAGGATGAAAATTGGTTGTTTTTGATCATTTAAATAACATTAAGGGAAAAATAGCAGTTTATAAATTTCATATTTCTAATATTACTTAGAATACTACAAGAATTTGTGCTGTAATAGTATCAAATACCTGCATAAAATGCTTCTTCTTTGCGGACTACATAACGACGGTAGCGCGCTACCCATTTCGCTAGCAGGAGTAGTTTTTTTTTCTATGCGTATAACTAAGTGAAAACTAAACCGATCGTGTATATTTTTACATATACTTTCTACTAAGAAGTTAAACCGTTCTTTCCAATATAAAACGTTATTGTTTTGACTATTCTTTCGCATAAAAACGCGTATTATAACTATTGGGCCAGGGTAACCTAACATGTCGGTATAGTTGTAATAGTAGAGCCAGTTGTTTTTCTAAGTCCATAACTAAGTGAAAACATAACCCACCATGCTTATTTTTACATATGCATTCTAATACTAAGTTAAACTGTACTTTTCAATATCAAAAGGTATAGTTTATGCTATTTTTTCGCATAAAACGTGTATTGCAACTATTGGGCCCATAGGTCTGGCATGTCGGTATAGTTGTAATAGTAATAGCTTTATTTTTCTAACTGCAAAGCCAAGTAAAAACAAAACGCAACATGAATATTTATACATATGCATAAAAATAAGTTAAACTGCAGTTTCCAGTATCAAAAAATAGCTTTGGCTATTTGTTCTCATATAAACGTATAGCACGACTATTGGGTCAAATCAGTTTGTCATGTTGGTATAGTTGCGTTACCTGTTGCATTAGTTGTACTACCATTTCCGTTCATCCCAAACTGGTACGGATAGATGTTTTCTTTTTTGTTTCCACTGCTGCTCACATACTCTTATTCTAGTACACTTTTTAATCGCCTGCTCTCTCAGTTCAGCTACCACTGATATGAGAGTTGTGTTTCTTTCTATTCTCCACATACATAGTTTGGGAATATGTAACATCTTTTTTCCATTCAATAGATTGGGGTCGTTTTAACGAGGTTGACAACTTCAAAGTGACAATAATTTACGAAAATTAAGTTCAATGGAAAAATAGAAATAAGTACACAAGTAGCCAGTTGTTAAATTGATTATTCGTAATTGTCCTCGTTTATTTTTTTACTCTTTATGTTTTTAACCAACAACACAAAAACACCTTTAACCTTTAAAAACCAAAAATCAAATTTGTTACAATTGTTTTAGATATCTGTTATTCATCGTTACGGGACCATATGATACTTTGACATCCAAACGGCAACTCACAGCCCCACGAAAACCTGTTCAGGAATGTCCGTTTCGTGGTCAAATCATCAATTTTGATACCCATATTGCCAGTATCCCATTGAAATTTACAAATGGTATTCTAATACCGGATCATTCCTCCGAAACATCCGAAATCCAGACAACCAGATGAATTCATCCGGTTCATTTTCACAGAGTCTAAAAGTAGATGGGTTCCTGAATCCAAAACAGCTAAAAGAGTCAACATGGATTAGAAAATGCCGCAGTTATGAGCATTTCAGTTTTTGGGTACCCGGGTGTCCTTGTCGGCCTGTTAAGGGGTAAAAAATCTAGAAGCTCTTGCTCAGGCCCCCGTTTTCCACATCATCAATTTTATTCCCCAAAACGCTAAGCTTGGGGATGTTCTAAGATGTCACTAAACACCAATCCCCAGCTTGGAGAAGAACACTTGAATTTTATGGATTGAAATATGAAAAGATACACGGGTATCCTGTCGAACACATTACTGTAAAACCAAAAAACTGAAAATACATTAATAATTGTTTATGCTATTTATACTATTATACTATTAGAATTCGATAATGTTTAATGTTCGAATCATTATATTCGTTAAAATGGTACGAAATAACCCATGTGGATGAGCGAAAACAAATATTACAACTATAGGAACATAGACTTCCAACTATAGGAACACTATCACAACTATTGGGTCTTACACAGCGTTTCCTTTTTTAAACATTTTGCAAAAAGTAGAGGTTTAACTTACATGTATGGATTTTTTTTAGTTGTAGAATTGAAAAATCTTTCAAATAAATACAAATACATAGCATATATAAGTAAATTTCAGTTAGTTTACTTTTAAAATAGCTTAGGCGTTGGCATAGTTCATCCACTATTGGGTCATCTCCCCTAATTAGTATTTTTTGAAGTAGAATACTTCTAACGTTTCAATATAGGGGTCCCGTTTCAAAATTTTCTGCCAGAATTTTACCCGATTTTTTAAACGTGAATTGTACTGAATGAAAAAATAAGATTATTCCGCTATCTGATTGGAAGTATGTACAACAATTTTGTATCCAATTCGGTAGTATGTACAATTACTAAAAAGAGCGGAAATAATGGAGTTTATGAAAGTAGTAATTATCTGATCCATGATTGGTTGGTACAATTCGCTCAAAAAGCAATCGTTGCTGGGACTGCCTCTTTTTCATCGAAGGATACTGCGACGCGTATAAAAAGAGAACACGAGAAAAATTCGTTAGTTTGTGTTCTGACGTTGTAAGCGTAGCAGATGCTGCGTTTCATGCCAGCTCACACTTTTCGATGGTAGGTAATAGATACCATGACTGCCGCCAGGTGCCGATGATTCTAATCATGAAATGACGTGGCAATTTTTGTATTTCAATATCACACTATTGAAAAACAAGCAAAAATGAACAGATCTTGAAAACGTGAAAACTCCCATACATCATTCAATCTATCGGCAGAGCCGATAATAGGGAGCAGGTTAGTGATTCAAACGAACACGAAAAGTTATAAATAAATGTACCGCGTGCCTGTTTGAATCAGTTGTCGCTCTTTTGACAGGCAAGTAACATCGTGCCTATAGTGTCTCGTACGACAGATTTGAGCATCCAGCACACTACGCTTCTATGAATGACGTCATCATCGACTTTTAAAGAATATCATTCCTCGAGCGACTTCATTCTCCCGTTAAACGTCGGGCCGTAAAGAACAGCAGTAGCAGTCATGCATGTTGACAATGCGCTGCGATGAGTGCTGCATTTGATCACTGCTACCGCTGGGGGTGAACCGATGTAAATAGCGCGCGGCTGGAAGAGTTGGTAAACCTCAGTTGAAGCTGGCTAATTGTTCCATTCTGCATGTTATTATTGTTAAATTAAAAGCCCTTGTAAGGGCTATAACAATAACAAACAATAAAGAACGAATTGGAATATTTCCAATCATTGACAGCGATAATCCAATTGCGCAGTTTATATTCGTTATTTGTTGCTTGCGCGTATATTGACAATCTGAAATTTGCAACAATCTGTTATTTGTTTAAATTTATCCTTCCGAAACAATACAAAAATGTGCAGCTACTTAAAGTACATTTTCAGGTTGAAATTAGCGAAAACCTGTTATTTGCCCCGTGGTGGTGGAGGAACGCTACGTGGGAAGCTGAGCTGCAAGCAACCGGGCGGGTCATAGGTGGTGGATAATGCTTAATCGCGATAGCAACTAGTTGTGATTCGCGACCCGAACCAGCAGCGGGGGCTGACTGCGGGTGTGGTAGGACGAGGTAGTGGGCGCTATACGTTCTAGGCCTAAATACCACATGCCCTAAAGCAACCCTGACAAGGCGAGCCAGCGCCGCCTTTAAATATGCGCTTAGCCCAAATCCCTCTCCTCCCGTTATCCTTCCTTCCTTCCTTCCTTCTGCGGCTGTTCGCCCATCTAAATATGGAAGCTGTACTTCAATGTCAGCTTCTTTCACCGAACAGCCTAGATAAGCCGTGTAGTGTCGGTAGTGGTTGTTTCAACCGGCTAAGAATTACACTACGGACTACCTGTTTCAGTGGTAAAAATCTACCAAACAGGGAACCCCAATTCCATAGTATCATGCGACCCGTGCTATGGGTAAAATTGTTGAGGGGGTTTAAAACATTCTCAATGGCGAACGGAGCCTGGGAAGAGTCGGGCAAACTCCCCAGTATGCCGCATTACGCAGCGGAACGTTCACTCTACACACCGATTTTTTTTCACCGATGATCCACTTAATTTTGCCGAATTTTTGTTGGCTGGGGGTTTGCTGAGACTCTCGGCTGATGGTAGTTCGGTGAAGTTTTGTTGAGTTTCGATTATCAAATTTCGATGTGTACAGATGAACCTGCCCATAGGCCGTGTGGTATCCGGCCTAGAATTGAGCCACTGGAGTCCTGCTGCCATGTCGTAGGAGGCGACTGAAAGTAGGAGACCCTAAGTCAAGGTGTAGGTTCGTGCCGAGGACTTAATGACTGGAGGGTCTAAAATATGCCAGTCGCGCACGGAGCATTTTGGGTTTTGCCCTTACTGTGTTATGCGAATCTCTGACACAGTGGACCATTATTTTCTTCGCAAATCGTGGGAATCAAATGATCATGTCCCATTTAAACCTGATATGGCTCGCTAAATGCGTTAACATCCCAACTCGCTTGGTGTCCTCTAGTTGTTGTGCAATTTGTGTTGGAGATGAAATGTACAGTTCTCTAATAAACAATGGTTAGAATAGCACAAGTCAATCTCCAACATAAACGTACAGCAACTATGAATTTATCTCGACTCATGCAGGAAGGTAAAGCTTCCATAGCATTGGTTCAAGAACCGTATTTCCATAAAGGAAACTTCTATTTTGGAAAGTTACTGAACGCTGCCTTCATTGCTTACAACAAGACAGGCATAACTAACCCACGTGAAATGCCTCGTGCTTGCATTCTTGCAAATAAGGCTATTGACGCGTGTCTCATATCGGAGCTCACAACTCGCGATATCTGTGTTGTCACAGTTACATTGACTGTCGGAAACGTAGACAAAAAATATATATATTGTTCAGCATACCTACCGCATAACGAATCATCTCCTTCTGATGATTTCAAAAGCGTTGTATCATATTGTAACAGAAATGGGCTTCCGCTCATTATCGGCAGTGATGCGAATGCTCATCACATCATTTGGGGCAGCTCAGACATCAATCTGAGAGGCTCTGAACTGATGGAGTACATAAGTAGTACAAATCTCCATATTCTGAATGTGGGAAACCGACCAACTTTTGCGAGGCCTGGGAGGGAGGAGGTGTTAGACATAACACTTTGCTCTGATAGAATTTTGCATGAACTAGGAAATTGGCAGGTTCCAAATGAAACTGAACCGTCTCTATCCGATCATAAATATATATTTTTCGATCATTTTGATGTCACCTTCAATGTGGTGACATATCGTAATCCTAAATCTACAAACTGGGACCTCTTTTTGGAAAACTTGGCGACTAAATTTCATGGATATTTTCCAACAATTAGTCAATTAGACGACTTAGATGACGTCGTGGATACGACAAACTCATTCATATTAGCATCCTACGAAGAAGCTTGTCCACTTCGTTCTGTTAAATCGACTAGGGGAACCCCTTGGTGGAGGGCTGAGCTTGAAAGAATGAAGAAAGTTATGAGAAGAGCTTGGAACCGGTGTCAGCGTGATGACTCCAGGGCTTTCAGGTCAGCTCGTAGTGCATATAAGAAATGTCTAAGATCTGCAGAACGGGCTGGCTGGCAAAGCCTATGCACTAATGTCTCTAGTCTGAACGAGGCTAGCAGATTAAATAAAATTCTCTCCAAATCGAATGATTTTCAGATGAACTCCTTGAAAACCAGAGATGGTGTTTATGTGACGGACGAAAAAGATGTTCTTAATTGTCTCTTCGACACACACTTTCCTGGTTGTATCGATCCGGAGTTGAACAATGTTCACAGATCTCATTCTGGTGATTCGGACTCGTGGGCGTTAGCACGCACATTGGTTTCCACTGAATCGGTCAAGTGGGCAGTTGACAGCTTTGCTCCATACAAATCACCCGTAAAAGATGGAATACTTCCAGTGCTACTGCATAAGGGATTTGATATTCTTAAACATGTATTGAAAAAGATTTTGCTTTCCAGTCTTGCTACCGGGTATATCCCGAAAGCATGGCGAGAAATAACTGTTAGATTTATTCCCAAAGGGGGCGCTCAAGCTATGAAGAAGCCAATAGTTTTAGGCCTATCAGCTTAAGTTCTTTTCTTCTGAAAGCTTTGGAACGGATAATCGATCATCACATCAGGAACGTTAGTTTAGTTGAATATCCACTGCACAAAATGCAACATGCATATCAGTGTGGGAAATCCACGATAACTCTGCTTCACGATGTTGTTTACAACATTGAGAAAGCCTTCTCGCTCAAGCAATCCAGCTTGGGTGTATTCCTAGATATTGAGGGTGCTTTTGACAATGTGTCCTTCCAGTCTATTCTGGAAGCGACGCGCGGTCATGGGATACCTGCATGTATCTCAGGTTGGATAAACGCAATGCTTAGTAACCGCATACTTTGCTCGTCACTGCGACAGGCTGAGATACGGAAGTTGAGTATTTGCGGTTGTCCTCAGGGCGGCGTTCTGTCACCTTTGTTATGGAACTTAGTAGCTGACGGCTTGTTGAACAAACTCAATGAGCTTGGATTTCCAACCTACGGGTTTGCTGACAATTACCAAATACTAATTACTGTATTTTGCATCGGAACAATCTGTGACTTAATGCAACAGGCATTAAGAGCTGTCGAACAGTGGTGTCGACAAGTTAAACTATCAGTTAACCCAAGCAAAACTTCAATGGTTCTTTTCACGAAGAAGCGAATTACAACCGGGGTTCGTCCCTTGCAGTTCTTTGATTCTGAGCTACTGTGTGCAGATCAAGTCAAATACGTTGGAGTCATATTGGATTCCAAACTGAATTGGTCTGCTCACATTGAGTTCAGAGTCAAGAAAGCGTGCATGGCCTTCGGGCAGTGCAGACGAACTTTTGGAAAGACCTGGGGTCTCAAACCTAAATACATCTATTGGATTTACACGACAATTGTACGTCCAATACTGTCATACGGATGCCTTGTGTGGTCGCTGAGGGGAGAGGTGGTGACAGTCCAGTCAAAGCTAAACCATCTGCAAAGAATGGCGCTCATGGCGTTGACTGGTGCTTTCACCACGACTCCGACTGCTGCTCTTGAGGCACTTCTAAATATCAAACCATTACACATACACTTAAAACAAGAAGCACTATCATGTGCATACAGACTGCAGGTTACTGGGCTTTGGAACAGTAATCATGTTGATCTTGCTACCAGTCATACACGATTGTGGTCACAAATGGTTACATGGGGTGAAGATATTCTTGCTCCCAGCGATATTACACTCACTTGTAGTTTTCCTTGCAGGACATTCCATGTGAAGATTCCCTCTCGAGAGGAGTGGTTGTCTGGCTTTATGGAAAGACAACAACAAACGCAAGTGGTTTGTTACACTGACGGTTCTCTGATGGAGGGACGTGCCGGTGCTGGTGTCTACTGTCGTGAAATGAGATTGGAACAATCTCACTCACTAGGTAGATACTGTACTGTATTCCAAGCAGAAATCTTTGCGATCATGTGCTGGGTGCAATCGGCCCTTCAACTGAGTTTGTCCGGCAGAGTTATAAACTTCTGCTCCGATAGTCAGGCTGCAATCAAGGCCCTTAGCTCAGACAAATCCCGGTCCAAGCTAGTGATCGCGTGCCGAACCTAAATCGAAGAACTAAGCATTGTAAACACTATCTACCTTGTCTGGGTGCCCGGACATTGCGGTATTACTGGAAATGAATGGGCTGACGAATTGGCCAGGGCAGGTTCAGCGATTGACTTCGTTGGTCCTGAGCCCGCGCTGCCAATTTCGACAAGTTGGATAAGGGAAAAAATACGGTCCTGGGCTTCGTCCGAGCACCGAAATTATTGGAGAAATCTACAAACGTGTCGCCAAACAAAGGCGTTTCTAGAACAACCATGCCCAGTGGTTTCGAAAAATCTCTTACATTTTTCGAAGCTCCACTGCGGCATGCTGACCAGGGCTTTAACCGGCCACTGCAAACTCAATTATCACATGGCAACTATTCAGCGCGCTGAGTCTTTTTCATGTGATCTTTGTGAATCCGACTACGGAACCTCATATCATCTGATATGCAACTGTCCAGCGGTAGCGCAATTGCGATTTCGAGTCTTCAGCCGTCCTTATATAGACGAAACCATGTTTGGTCGACTGAAACTCAGAGACATACTAAAGTTTCTTATCCAATGTGGTAAAGAGCTTTAGGCTTATTCGCAGGCAAGTTGAACTCAAGTAGTTTAACTTACCTGTTGTTTATTTTTGTTTTGTGCTGTTATTTTTCCCACCCTTCCAATTCTACTTCCCCACACCTCCTTGTCCTTTCCTTCCGCTCAGGAAATGATGAAAACACACGGCAAGGCACAAATCCCCGACTATGTCCGGGGAACGTGCCATTTGAGCCAATATATTCTCATTCCTGATTCCTGAAGGGCTATAACAATAACAAACAATAAAAAACGAATTGGAATATTTCCAATCATTGACAGCGATAATCCAATTGCGCAGTTTATATTCGTTATTTGTTGCTTGCGCGTATATTGACAATCTGAAATTTGCAACAATCTGTTATTTGTTTAAATTTATCCTTCCGAAACAATACAAAAATGTGCAGCTACTTAAAGTAAATTTTCAGGTTGAAATTAGCGAAAACCTGTTATTTATTAAAAATAGTTTTTCGGAAACATAATCCAAAATTCTGCAATGTTTCAAAAAATTGGAGGATGTGGCAAAACTGCCAGCTAGCGAAAGCCGTACCAAAAAGAATCCGCAAATATTTTTTCGCTATTCTGCATGAAGGCCTCCTTCATTCCCTCATCAGTGCGAAAGTGATAAAAGCCGATGTCACGATTCAAGCTATCAGTATTTCATATTAGATGCTGAAGAGAAAGGTTGTTTCTTTTCATTTCGGAATATTTATCTGATATAAGTAACGTGCGGCTGGAAGAGACGGCAAACCTTTTTTGCAGCTAATTGTTCCATTCTGCATGTTATTTTTGATAAACCAAAAGCTCTTAGTTAGTTTAGTATTTTTCGTTCCATAGCACGCGTGTTTGTGTATCCCACAAATAGTCCTTTTCAGGATTCCACCAATGGTCCCTTTCAGGACCCCACATACAAAATTTGAATAATTCCCTTAAAATCGTTCTTTTTAGGACCCCAAATATAGAACATTTGAGAGTTAATGTTAATTAAACCACCGAATATATAAAGATACATATATTAAACTTTCTTCGTTTACGAATAATTTGATTTATGACCAGTTATTTTTCTATCGTGCTTGCAAACATTTGATTTGATAGCAGGTATTTAAAGATAGATGTAAGGTTTTGTTTGTGAGCATCATTAATTTATGTTCCCATTTTATGGATTTGAATAAAACTTTTTTAAAACTTATTTATCACACTATAGGATATCGATTTTAGTTTATAAAATTCAACAATTATCTAGTGAAGAATAGCATGCCTGTGTGTAGTTCTGAAACAGTCGATGGCATTAACGGCTTTTAATTTGGCCACGGATAATATTGCTTGCTCATAAAACTGGCTGCATTTTAATGTCATCGTGGTTGTGTCTTGTACACAACACTTATTTTTTCAGTGCTGACTAAATGGATTGGCGATGGGGTGGTTTGGTGCGAGAACCGCGCTCTCTTGTTCTTTAAATTATATGTGGCGTCAGGTGCTTGTACAGATAAATTCATCACGGCGCGCGTTCCAGTGGGCACCGTGGTGAATTTATCTGTGTATTTGTTTCCTCCGACAAGCCATAATGCGTACTGGTTGTTTCGTTATGTTAAGGAGATGGTGTTGGCTTATTGGATACTGATAATATGATTTTCTGTTCATGATTTGATACGAGTCGGAAAGTTTATTTACGAGATTATAGAGCATTTTTGCACTACCAGGGGAAATTTAAAATACTTGGTCCTCGGAGCAAAGTGAGAAAAAGTTTTACTTTTATAAACACAGTTAAATAACGGTCCATAAACCAAATTAAGTATATCCACATTAAGCCCGGCTTATTTTGTGTGCGGCTAAATGACGCAATGTGCTTTTTATTTATTTTGTTTGCGAATATCGCAGCTACACAAATGAAAAGCTCCATTATTGTGAAAACTCCACTCTAAGATACCTGCTTGGTTAAGGTTCGAGCATATTATTATTTATGGAAACATGGGGTAAAACGCGCCTCCTAAGGAAATATGATCATAGTTTAGCAATAGAACATTAATTGGGAGAATTTAATAAATATCATTCAACCAACATTTCCCCCTGTAATCGCAATCATAACGTTTTGAAAAATGTTCAAAATTTTAATGATTCACAACAACGGGATAGAAAGCTCGTTGGACTAACACGTGATTTTGTTTTCTGTTGAGATTTCACAAAAGTGTAGCTTTAAATCGTCTTAGGTTATGCAATTATTAGGTTTCCAAACAATTGTTCTGTTTTAGATTAGGAAGATGGGTAGGTAGTGTCAACGACATTACCGAAATGAAGTAACATACATTTTAAGTTGTTAATACGAATGCTGCAATTTTTACTAATTTCTGAAAGGTTTTATTAAAATAAGTTAATTCGGTATTTCTAATGGAAATAGCGAAATAACGGTACAAGTATATACGATTCTCTACTGTTGCCAAATGAATTGTGTTACTCTCATTAAATGCTGTTTTCAGGGTTACCATATGAGGATAAATATGTTGGAAAAATTTTAGGTTTCGATGTACGTGTATCGATATTTCGGTATTTTCATTAGAAATAACGAAATGGCTGGTTTTAATATAATCTTTCAGAGTATAGACAAAATTGTAGCATTCACATTAACAGCCGAAAGTGTATTCTACTTCACTCCGGTTATGTCTTTGACATTACCCACCCATCTTTTTATATCGCAGATAACTGTGAAAATGTAGAAACACGAGTCATAGTTGCAAGACGGTTAAGGCGTACTTATATTTGTATCAAGGAAACCCTGAATTTACAAGCAGCGTTCACGAAAAGAAATCCACCGGTAAATAATAATGCAAAACTTCATGAAATAAAAAAAAATACCATGCGTCTCAATGAAAATAAGTAATTTTACAAATGTCCAAATATCCACCTTCGGCGCAAAACGGCGCAAGATGGCACAATGATTTTTGAAAACTAGATAAAATTCTACGTCAGTTGTACTAGATGAGATCCTTCAACACGCTTTTATCGATAAAGAAATAACACTCTGAATGTAAATAAGTCCGCGTTAAACAACATAGTTATATTGATTTTATTGGTAACTTTTGAAATACTCATTATTTCTCAAATCGAAATACAGCATTGAATTCCTGAGATGATTTTCTATCAGAAACGCCTATATGTGCTGTTAAATTAACATTGTAGTACCTATTAAAGCGAGATGAATTCGAATGAACAAAAACTTTTTGTCAGTCAAATTCTTGCAGATTTTCAATCGATTGACTCAAAAATTTGGCGAATACAGCTTTAGGTAATGTACATTTAGAAAAAAAAAAAAATGTGTGAAAATCGACAACAAATTTTGGAGGTTTTGACCGGCCCGGCCCCACTGTGCATTGTATCCAAGTTTGCATACAAGTTCCGTATAGCGATTGCTGGCCGATCGAAGCGCCGACCAGTGGCAAGTTGCTACTTGCTGTTTTCATTTCAAAGCGACAGTTTAATTTCTTACACAAGTTGAAAACTTTACTTGTGTGTCAGTTCCCAGTGGCGATAGCGAGTTGGTCTATTCCACAAAAAGGTGTGTTTTCAAAGCATCTAAAACTTTCTAGAACATCGAAAAACTTTAAAAAAACCAAATCGAAAAGTTACAATAAAAACACTTTTTAAGGGGGTATTCCGACATGTACTTCAATTTCACCCAAAAACTTTTTTCGCTTAACAGATAGCCATTTCGCTGCTTCAACAAAGTTTCATAAAATCATTTCGTCTACAAACTTTCCATACATGACTATCAATTTTGGCAACAACTTTCAAAGTTTTTTTTTATCTGCGTATATACCCCCTTAAATCAAAATTTTCTAACATTATCCCGAGCAAACGAAAACCCCATAATACCCCCATGCTCATGGGGTTTGTCATGGGTGTTTGAAATGGGTTCAACCCATGAAAACACCATCCCCATGGTCCGGTAAATCCCATATAAAATACCATATGTTGGTGTATTTATGGGTTATTGAGACCATTTTATGGTGTCTTGATGGTTGTGAATTTTGGTACGGACCATGTTCAAGGTCTTTTCAAGGGGCTATGTGGTGCTTGAACCCATGAATATTTGCTCGGGATATTAAACTGCTTAAAAATAAAGAATTTAAACATTTAAATGAAAATACGTTGTATATCACCATCGCATACAGTTCCCCATGCGTGAGTCGCCATTGCATCCAAGTTTGCATACAAGTTCCGTATAGCGATTGCTGGCCGATGGAAGCGCCGACCAGTGGCAAGTTGCTACTTGCTGTTATCATTTCAAAGCGACAGTTTAATTTCTTATACAAGTTGAAAACTTTACTTGTATGTCAGTTCTCAGTATTATTACTAACTATCGCCAAAAAGAAATGGCCACAATAAATCTTCTAAAGCTTCAATCATGCCGTATGTATTTGATAACATATCAAACAGTTTCAATTTGAGTGCTTTATTACAAGACTTAGCATACATTCACATTAGTAAATAAATCTAATCAATCGTGAATGTTACATAGGTTATAGCATCATTGGTGTTATCACTTCTTATTCGAAAAAGTTGTTGATCATGCACAATCCCATAAATCTCTAAATAACTACCTTAAAATAAGATGGTAGATTCCACATATGAAAATGTTTTGTGAGATTGAGAGCAATCCTTTTTATTTGACACCCAATATGCCTACACTGGTCAAGTTACGGTTGAGATATTGACCAATTAAAAAAATGTAGCAAAGTTTCATGGTTTGAAAGCATTTACTAAAAATGTTATATCTCAGCCCCTCGACCGAATTTTCACAACATTTGTACACAAAAATTTTTGCAATGAACAGTACTTTCCAAAACATGCCTTTGGTTTACTGAAAAAAAAATTGATATTCGTTTTGTGTGGATTTTCTTCAAAATTAACAAAAAAATATTTTTTTCTCCATGATTAAGAGGTTCTATAATTAATATAAGGACTTTTTGTAAAAAACTTTTAAGTGGGATTTATTCTCTAAGGTCCACAGAAAAATAAAAAAAAATATTTTAAAAATAATTGGGCTTTGAAAAAGTTGCGAAAACCACTTATATACGACAATTTTGCGCAAAAATGACAATTTTTGCGGAACCTCTAGATGATTTTTTGGAAACTTGATTTGTTTTACAAAAGTGCTTAAAATATGCTTATCTTGCATTATAGGGTTGAGCACCATGACTTTTCGAACTTCGATTTTTTTTTGGGACAGCCCAGGCCCGTGCGCCAGGAGGGGGGGGGGGGTTGGGGTACAAACCCCCCCCCCATGACCGTTTTGAATTACTTTTATTTATTATTTTCCTGTCCAGGAAAAAAATATACTGCAAACCCTTTGGACACATAAAATGTCATTTGAGTTCGGTCACTCTAGTAGCAAGTCAAGGACGAAACTTTGCGAGGGTGGCTGGAAAGGGATGTATGTCAAGTTGGACGGCTTCTCTGAAGGATCGGTTAACGTTTCGATAAGCTTCGATATTAGCAAAAGTAGTGAGTAGACAGCAGATGTCGGTCACTGGGCTAGCAACGGCAGTTAAGGAGGAAAAAAACACGAGGTTGGAGAAAATCGGGATATCGTTGTCTAGAGAAATTTTACCGCCGATGATTATTCCGTTAGAGTGACAGCGAAATGGATCGCGAAAATGGGCATCGGTATAGCGTGAAATACTGCCGCCAATAAGTTCTCAGCACCAGCAGGAACGACTAGCACCAAGAAGGATAAGAAACCCGGCGAAGGTTGTTGTAAACAGATGTAAATCCTTATGGTCGACGCCCCCGGATCGGTTCATATACCAACAGGGTACGATATTTGCAGCAGACCTGAGCAGGTGAGATATATCGCGAAGGTTTGGCAGCAAGTAAAGAAATGTAGCTGTGGATAAAAACATGACGATTAACACAAAACAAAATAAGCAAGAACACAATCCTTACTAAATCAGTACTTAACGTTTGCCCCGGATGGATGAGGATTACAGAATACAAGAGGTTTAAGTTTAGTCTGTTGGCTTAACAACTACTACAAACCAATCCGAATCCACCACGAGTCAGCAGGCAAAATCTGATAAAAATTAAACTGAGGCATGACTTACTATGATTGAACTAGAAAAATTAACTTTTTATACTGACGCGGTAGAAAGTTGGTGTCTTCGACAAAGTTTTAGGAATGCTCATAATGAAGAATTTTGTTCAACAACTTGAGTTTGTAGGACTTAATGTTATCGATTTATAAAGCGTTTTCTAAGGAAAACCCCTTAAATTTAGCTTTTTAATAAAGATTTTTTCGCTGTGACTTTTCGTGCAAACGATGTTCCAGACAAATGTTTAGGTGTTAAAACTACATAATATTGTTGAAGACTGCATGTAAAAATTAAATTTTACATGCAGTCTTCAACAATATTATGTGCAGTGTTGAACACTGCATATAATTTTTTTCCTGGAATCGGCGGCGCGGCGCACGCCTCTTGTAAAAATACTCATTCGTTTTATAGTTAATGAAGAATTTTAAATTTTTGCGTTGCGTTGCGTTGCGTTGCGTTGCGTTGTGACGATGATTTTGGCGGATTGCACACTGACTTCATCATGTTTGACTGCTGATTATCTAATAAGAGTTGCTTAGGAAGTGGTAAGTAGGAATTCATACCAATCCGACCCATATTAAAACCTCAACAGCATGATAGCCATCATTGCCGGCCGCCCCCATCTCCATCGTTCACGGGGAAGGATAAAGGATAAGGTAGACGGGAAGTGTTGATGCTCCACCTACTTAACGGAAGGACGACGATTCATCAGACTCTTCCATAGGTGTCGCGGAGTTGGTGGTTTGGAAGGGTATCAGGTCTAGGATTCGCTCCAAGCAAATGATGCGACCTGTAAAGCATGTTTTATTAGGTAGTTGTTTAGTTAGTCTTCGAGTGCACGATCACTCGAAAAAGAGATGATCTTGTTTAGTTTTTGGTTATTTTTAAACTCTGGGCAGCCGGCTACCGAGAGTATACTATGTTCCCTAAACAAAAGCAATTTGAACTCCACACGGCCGACCGTGGGAGTATTGCCTAGAAAAGCTAATCTTATCTGCGTAATGGGCCGGATCACTATTTATTGCAACAGTATTTGGACAGAATTCGCTACTTCTTCTCTACGATATATTTATTGGCTTGAAAACTACCGAGTGATAACACATTATACAGGCAAAAATAGCGAGAGATGTTATAAATCAAGGAAAGTATTTCTTATTTTCCATATCGGATTGTTTGTGGAATACAAGTATACGAGCGATAATACCGAACACTGAAGGGAAATATAAAGGATTGTTAACCTGATGCACGGGCTTGTTAGCAATAACGGAGCTTTAAATTAGGTTCATAAAAACAGACGCGGCGAATTTTCAATACGTATTGACCCGTGTTCATAGATACTAGTCAGATTAGTCGTATTGGGGCTAATTTCCGATCAACTATTCATTTTTACGGCAATGTTTTCTCGACTAGATCTGTTCGCACCCTCTCATTCTGTTCGCACCCTCTCATTCTGCGGTCTAAGGACCAAATGTCATCAATAGACTTAGACTCGCGTGGAGGCATGAGATAGGAAACTTGTAAGAATTTTGCTATCCCACCGTTTGACTACCAGAATGGATGGGAGAACAGTAATACTAGCAAATACCGACTACCATAAGAGCGGTGCAAATTTGAACGAGTGACGTAGAGTACTGCACTGAAAAAAGGACCAGGAGTGCGATTTTACGAAGTTTTAGCTTCCGATGGCCCTACATTTTCTGACAAAGTGAAGTTCTTGAATGTTGAGATTTTTATTACTGTTTAGAAAAGCAAAAGTATCATAAAGCTAGTGTCAGGCCTTCATGAGACCTCAAGGAGTCACTTTTGGAGGTATTCGTAAATGTAGATTTGTCGGTAGACGGTTCCAAATATAATAGAAAAATACCTAATTTAACACAACTACAGATCACTTGCAACATAAAAAGCTTTTTGTGAAATTCGACAGCTCCATCTTAGGCCAATTCAATAAATTTCCTACATGAAAGTTTCCATTTTTTAAAAACGGTTTTTAAACCAAAGCTTTGGAAGTTAAACCTTGGCGTGGAAGTGCCGGTATATTAATATATTCTGTTACTTAGTGTAGAATTAGATTTCGTCATTTACGGCTAATATACAACCGCCAGAAGAAACTTAAAACGTTGGTACACAATCAAGAAAGGCGAATCAGAAAAGGAGCAGTATATGTCAGTGATTCACTAAATACAGACTGGAAAGAGGGTAATATGGAAAACCTTAAGGTCCGTCCAGATTAAGTCTTCGGTACGGAGCAAAACGTCGGCCTAGGAACTCCTAGCATGTTGTTAGTCGCCTCTTACGACATGGGAGCAGTTCCCAGAGGTTCTATTCTTGGTTGAAATAGTGCAAAAAGATTTCAGCCCGCCGGACACCACACGGCTTGTTAATGAAGAATTTTAAATTTTTTTACACTAAGTTCAACTGCGTATAAGAGAGAAGGGTGCAAACCGAAATGGACGAGTGGGCACTATTTTCAATGTCCGGACTACGCATAATAAAGGTAAGAAGGTTTTAAGCTCATTTTGTAATGTTTTTTTACATGGGTATTTTTACTTACAGTCTTCAACAATATTATGTGGTTTTAATGCCTCCACATTTGTCTGGAGCACGGTTTGCACGAAAAGTCACAGTGGAAACAGTTATATTAAAAAAAACTAAATTTGAGGGTGTTGCCATAGAAAACGCTTTAAAAATCGATAACATTAAATCTTACAAGTTCAACTAGTTCAACAAAATTCTTTATTACGAGCATTTCTAAAACTTTGTCGAAGACACCGACTTTCTACCTCGTCAGCATAAAAAGTTAATTTTTTGAATTGGATCGTAGTAAGCTATGTCTAATTTTAATTTTTATCGGGTTGTGGGGAATATTCTTACGAACAATTCGTCCAAAGATGCCCTGTGAACAGAGTTAAAAATATTCAAATTCATTGAATGAAAATTGATCATATTCAGCCGCGTTCATTTTCAATATTCAGTGACGCAGCCGAAAACGTCAAACGAACAAACCGCTTATTCATCCATGCAGATTTTCATTCGGCTCCGATTATTACACGAAGCGACCGTGCAGCAACGAATCAAACGCATCAAAGTAGGCCCTGGCACAATATAAGCGATGATGACTGTTGTTTCATAAGTTTTATCGACATTTCAAAACATTTTCCTAGATAATTAGTGTAATGAATATATTGTACGATAATCAACTGAATGAATAAGATGGATAGTTGAATGAATATTTTTTCTATTCACCGCGAGTCGCAACAGGTTCATTTTCAGCCGTCAACAAAGAGCTTCGATTATTTTTAACTCCGCCTGTGAATATATTCGATGGTTTAGCCTCTAGTGAATTAAGGTCACGTTTTTGGGGTTTCCGACCACTATGCAGAGCTCTAGTAACAATTGTGGTTTTATGATAGTTTTATAGCCACTGATAAAACTTAGATTGCACTTGTGGCGTGCTATAAAACTTCAATTGTTACTTGTGCGGTGTCTTTTGATGATTCCTTCTCGATAACAAACACCCAATTTGTTGAGAAGAGTCGTTTGGTTCACAAGACTAGGTCCAGGCCTCTGAAAAAATCTTCAAAGTTTGAGGATTTCTGTACGTTTCTTTTAAAATAAACTTCAAAGTTTGAGGGTTTCTGTACGTTTCTTTTAAAATAAACGTTAAAAAATCAAGACCCCCCCTCCTTGAGAATTTTCTGCGCACGGGCCTGGGACAGCCTACTATTCATTGACCAATAATGTTTAAAAAATCGATCTATATTCCCGGAGCAATATAACCGATCTGTGCGAAATTTTATAGCAGTCTAATTCAATTTTTGAAGTTGAAATTGGGAGTCGAAGGAACCCTTTTTTGATGCAGTCATATGTAAATTGCTACTTGTCATTAGCACGTAGCTCTAGAAAATGTTCTAATGTTATTAAAACTCTAATGTAGCTTCTAACATAAATATTTTTCTAGACAAGGACAACGACCAAATAATGTTTCAATTGATGAAATTTATCGTGCTAAGAAACTTTACGAAAGCGCATTTCATCCAGATAGTGGGGAACTACAAAACATATTCGGTCGTATGAGCTTTCAGATGCCTGGAGGAATGGCCATTACAGGCGCAATGCTACAGTGGTATAGGTAAGTCAATAAGTTAAATACGTACATACGAATCTTACCATAATATTATCTTATAGAACTAACACGGCGGTAATCTTTTGGCAATGGGTTAACCAATCTTTCAATGCACTAGTTAATTACACAAATAGGAACGCTAATTCGTCACTGACAACTACTCAACTAGGTGTATCGTATGTAACAGCTACGAGTTCTGCGCTTGTAGCAGCTGTGGGTTATAAAGGCTATTTAACAAGAACAGCTAGTCCATTTTTCCAGCGATATGTGCCGTTCGTGGCTGTAGCAGTAGCAAATTGCATTAATATTCCACTTATGAGACAGAACGAACTGATATTTGGAATTGATATCCAAGATGATGCTGGTAATTCAGTTGGTAAAAGTAGAGTCGCTGCCGTTAAGGGAATATCTCAGGTAATTTTGATTTGAAAACCTTACGTCCAGAATATGTTATAATCCGTAGTGCCAAGTTCCAAGTTACAAAAAAACTGATTGTATAATTGTGTTTTTTCATAGTTGGTATATCAGTCCGGTTTCTCATCTTGCTCAGTTCATAAGCTAGAAATCACTCTGCTGCTATAGCAGAGCAAGTAATCAAAAATAACCGTGCGCCGCTTTGCTATTTGCAAATTTCTTGTACCTAGTGTGACACATGATCAAACAATTAGTGGCAATCCAAAGCAAGTTTATACTCTGTTGCGGACAACCTGTGTTGCAACAACAACGATTACACCAAATGTCCAAATTTTATGTGTGGAGAGTTTCAAACTCCCGTGACGTTTCCCGCGGTCGGGTTTACACCTCGTGAAAACTCATTTTTGTGTAAACTCATTTACCGCCACGGGATTCAAAATATCGAGCTACATTTAAAATACACACGGACCCAAATCCCGTGACGTTTCCGGAATCGTAAACTAGCCTTTACATAAAATTAGTTGAGATTCGATCTATATCATATAAAAATTGGAAAAATGGGTCGTAACATCTTCGAAAGCCTTTAGCAATATCTATCTGCCGGTACTCGCATATCAGTCCCATAGGAAAAATCACCATGTTGAGAAAAACATGATTCAATAATTTAGTTTACTTTTTTTTACGGCTACGAAGAATTCAAAATCTCGGTATTGTTGCACAAAATAGTTGAATTACTACATAAATATTTTTGTAATACATAAATAAAATTAAAAATTTTGATGGTAATAATACTTCAGTAGAAGAAGATACTAATATTAACATAAGAATCCCCGCCATCATTTGGTTTCTGATGGCCGACCAAACTGCCGTTTGAGTTTTCTCTTCAACATAAAGGCTACTGCCCTTACTGGATATATAAAATATAATGCTTTAATTTTTTTTACCATACGATTAACTCCAGTGGCATATAAATTACTGTGCTACGCTACAGACAGCATAGCAGAAGAAAAATCCTTCCACTGCTTTGTAAATTGAAAGTAGAAACAAAGTGGGATTATCCAGCGAAAGCACTTAATTGTGAGAAACCGGGTGTAGTCGTCACCACACTTAAGCGCTGGACCTTCCACAAACCGCAACCGGGTGGGGTATTCACCACACTACTGTTTGATACCGAATCTGAAAAGCATAAAAAATATTTGTCATCAATGCCGTTTCCGGCAATCAAAAAAGAGCGCTTTAGTTAGCCAAACAAATGCCCCCGAAGGCATACTTTATTACGCCAAACCTGCTCTATCAAAAAGGTGATTTGCTCTACCACTGCCCTGGCTACCTAACTACTGAGAGGCATTCTACTCTAGCGATACATAAGTTTATGTGTATATATGAGAAGTGGCAACATCTGGCCTGTCATACCCAACATCACAAACCCAACATACCGACTTTCAAATTTGTTTGCAACATCCTACGAACAGCAATTCATAGTGAGTACAACATCAAAGACTCCTACCCTTTAGCCATTCTGGTATCGTTTGATGTAATCTAGCTTTTCACAAACATTCTAAAAGAGCTAGTGATACGAAACATCATTGAAAACTGGGATATTATTCGCACGAAGATCAACATAAATCTGAACCTGTTCCTTGATATGATGGAATTTCTTACAAACACAAGCTACTTCATGTTCCGTTCGAATTTTTATTTGCAAAAGTTTGGCCACTGTCTCCAATATTGGCAGACCTAGTTTTGAGCACACTAGTAAAAACCGTTCTAAAAAATCCACCGTTCACTGTTCCCTTCCTGAGAAAGTATGTAGACGATTTCCTGCTACTTTTGCCAAAAGATCAAATAATAACAACACTCGTCGTCTTAAGCAACTATAACAGCCACCTGCAATTCACCGTAGAACAAGAGATCGAATGTCGCATCCCGTTTCTGGACATGACTGTCATTCGAAATGCTGACCAAAAAATGACAACAGAGTGGTACTGCAAACCTATCGCCTCCGGCAGGGTACTCAACTACCCCTCGCTCCATCCCATCCAGCAGAAAGTAAACGTCGCAACGAACCTCATTAGCAGAGTCATCTGCCTAAGTCCCAGCCTCGGCATGGCCCAACAGAAGAAAATAATACAAAATCAACTCCGCTGGAACGATTACCCGACCTCACTCATAAACCGTCTCTTCTATCGAATAAGCTCAAACATTCACACCACTAGCCCTCTCAGCCGCAATACCATTGAACTTCCCGAAGAAAGCCGCCAAACAACATACATCTCTCCCGTACATTTCAAGCCTTAGTCAACTGATTACCAAAAGTTTAAAAGACGACTATCCGACAGTAACGATAGCAACCAAAAATATGCACACCATCGAATCCGTCTTTACTAAGGTAAAGGACCCAATACCGCATCTAGCAAAAAGGAACGTCATATACAGCATTCCCTGTAACAGCTGTGAGAAATTCTATTTAGGTATAACCAGAAATAGGTTGAAGACCAGAATATACGGTCACCAGTCCAACATCAACAAATTGGACGCGCTGTTAAATTCTGGTCACGCATACACCGATCCAGAAATAGTTCAACTCAGTCAAAAAACTGCCCTCGTAGAACACTGTGTGAATCGCGAACACCGTTCCACACACACTCCCCATGCTAGAGTGCTTCCACATTTACAATACTTCAAACACTGTTAATAGAAGGAATGATGTAGAATGTATAAGTGCGACCTACGCCGGAGTACTTCATACAGTACGAAGCAACACGGAAAAACGAGCCCGACCAAACGTCCCACCACCCCGCTCTTCAACGTATGACAGCACACAACTCAAGTCACTCAATTAACAATCAGTGATCATCCAAAATCTCTTCCCAAGTTTCTCTATTCCTCTCTCTGAGCTACCACAGATCTCACTCTCCAGCCATAAGGAACATCCCTTTCGCTACCAACAACCATACGAATGATTAGTTTTCGACTGTGCTCAAAAGTCAACAGTGCTAAAAAAATCCGTTGTTTTTCCGATTAGCAGCAAATTAATGAAGCAAATGCGCAATATACTCTCAGCGTTAAAACATTGGAAGCAAATATTTCCGACGATAGATCGCTTGTATGAAGCGAAGAACAAAAACGCTACCTATAGTGAGTTAACTGTGAAATCCAAGAATACCGTATAAAATCTTTTTGAAAAATAAAACTATTACAGATTTCCACTGAAGAAGGCCGAAACCAGCGGTCGAAACGTCTGGACATTATAAAAAAGTAGTGTTCGATATTATGTGTTTATAAAATCCCATATCAAACGAAAAAAATATATTTTCAGATTCCGTCGGTTTTTGGCCGCCAATGATATTTTATGAACATGGAAATATAGAGAAATGTCGACCAGAATTATTCGGTACTCTTACCTTTTAAAGATGGTAATTAAAATAGTGAACAGAATTTTTATCATGTATTCGCGTCTTCTTTATAATATCTTTATAATATAATATCAGACTAGGGGATGGCTTTTCTAATCTTGAAATCCTCCTCCTGCCTGGTGGAATATAATTGGCTTAAATTCAAAACATTCTATTTGAATAAACCTAATCAGACAATTTGAGTCAAATGACGGATTTTATTGCAACTTTTGATTGAAAATCCTGTTAATTAATCTTACAGTTGTAGTGGGTCGATGTTGCGCAGTAACTAATATAATAGGCACACAAAGTTTCAATTGCAACATATGCGGTGCACAGTGTTGCAAAACGACGTTTTCACGATCAAAATTCAATAACTCCTGAACCATTGGTTTTGGAGAATGAATTTTTTCGAAGAAGTTTCTAGATATAAATAGATGCATCTTTTGATATAATGAATTTTAATTAATTAATTAATCCCCTAACAACAAAGTTATTGTCAATTTTTGTCAACAACAAAGTTATTGTCAATTTTCGAATATTTTTAGGTCAATTTACACCTTAAGCAACTTCCTTAATCGCAAAAATTCGTATAAAGAACTCTTTTCTTTCGATTAAATATAAAAACCATCGTCTGACGGAGACTGCTGGGTAGGGTACGTATAAAACCAATACTCCTGTAGCAGGGTGGATCGACTGAATTATATAATTCAACACGATCATCCATAGATTTATATGCGTAACAGAATTTCCATAGATTTTTTTTTTGATGGAATAATGTATGAAATTGAAGTCAATAATCGATTGTTGCATCGATTAACTTTTTCCCAATCCATATATCTAACTTTTTTGGCGAATTGACCTGCGAAGGTGACTATAAGAATCATTCAATAAAAGAATGTACATATAGTGAAAAGTTCTGTTTTTGTGAACAAAGATATGATCTTCAACGATGTTATGGTATGTGGAGAACTGTGCAAATTTTGAAACAATTTGGTTCAGTAGATTTTGAGTTATGCTGTACATCGCAGTTCTTAGTCGACCGTTACCGGTAGTAGACGTAGTTGAACGGCGCTACGCTTCAAGTATTTATTTGATTAATTTAAGCCGCGCGCGATTTTCAAAAAAAAAGTCAGCATTATGTCGTGCAGTGTTCGATCGTGTTCAATTAGTGATGATCGTTTTTTATGAAAGTGCGAGTTTTGCAACAAATTGTATCACGCGGCCTGTGTAGGAGTGCAACGACACCAAGAGCATCACATCACGTCTTTTATGATTCCTCTTTGCTCGGATTGTCAGCATAATCTTAAAACGGGAATTGACACACGCAAGGATGCAAAATGCCTACCTTTTCTGCGGGTGTAATTTTTCTGCCTACATTCTCATTTCTCTCTCGATGCTGCTGTCATTCGCTAGTGCAGGACGCCCAGCGCTGTGCGGCTGCCTGTGTGCAAAGCAGTATCATGACAAAAAACTACTGTCCCCAGTACAGCCACCAGGCGCGAGCGGTACAGCTTCTCTTTCCTTATTTTACATTTTTTAATATTTTCAATCTTTTTAATATTTTTATTCAAAAATGCCGACAATGATTGCGGCTCATTTACGCCACGGCCGGTATCAACGCTTTCGTGTGCGGGCCTCTCCCTTTGACTATGCAGAGAAAAATTTACAAAGCGAGAGAACAAACTTTACTACGCCACACTCTCACCGAGCAGTCGGAGTACAGCAGCAAAACAAAAATGTATTCTACTGCTGTACGGGAAAATGTACTCGCTTTGGCTACCGTTTTGGCAAGAGCTGTAGTGATGCGTCGCTGTAGCGGGCTGTACGGCTTGTGCAAATGTAAATATATCGAAAAAAATGTAGTTTATCGGTACCGTTGGCATCCCTGGACACACGTAAAGTGCTTTTCCAACAGGAGCAGCTGATTAATTTAATCAAGACGCAAACCGATTCCAATCTTCGAATGGCTGCCGACATTAAAAAGTTGAACGCATTTGGTGAACTGTTCGACAACATTGATCACCAGCTAAAAGAAACGGTGACTAATGTAAATAATATCACCTGCGCGAAAGTTGATTATGCGGTGTCAACATTATCGCGCGCTATGGAAAACAACGCGGTCAATAAGGCCGATGAGCTCGTTGTTTTAAAAAATCATATAACATCATTATTCAACATATCAATGGAATCCACAAGGAAGCGCATTGAGGAGTACGTGGTGGAGCTCACAACTGACCTGACTCGTGAGCTAAAAAGAATATGCTGCGAAGTTTAGAATTTAAGCGTAATAACCATTGACATGGCGTCTCAATGCAACGAACATACCGGTAACCAGTCGTTTTCTGCTCGTGATGCTCTTGACGAAATAAAATCACAAGCCAGCGCTGTTGGCGACGATATTTTAGACGAAGTAAGGGCAATTGCCGCGACAATTAGTACCCTGGAAACCAGTGTTAATAATGCTCGTTTGGCACCTGCGGTTTCTCCCCCCAGTCTGATGGACGAATTGACCGTCGTTTCAAATAAAACTGCTATCTCAGGTTCGCAGCATAATCAAGTGGCAAAAGATGGATGACGCACACTTGGTTTGAAAAGAGTGTGCCGCTCCGACTGGTCAGAATATGACTTACGTAAACAGCGTCGTATTAAACAACAAAAAGAGAAAGATAAAGCAGCAAAGAGTAAAAAATCGAGAAGAAAATAGGGTACAAGATACAGCAATATCAACACTAATAACAATAACAACTACAACAGCAAAGATAGCAAGTGCAATAAGAACAGGAACCGCAATAAGTACAACAATAACAATAATCACAACTACAACCAAAATAGAAACAACAACAATAGCAACAAAAACAACAGCTACAAGTCCAATAATATCACCAACAACTTCAATAGAAACAGGCACAACATAAACAATAACGACCACAACGGAAACAGAAACAACAACATTAACAGCAGTAACAACAACAGCAACAACAACAACAATAATCACAGAATAAGCAACTACAATAGAAACAGCAACAACAACTACAACAGAAATAACAACAACCACAACGAAAACAGAAACAGCAGTTACAGCAACAACAACAACAGAAACAGCATTTGCAATAGAAACAACAATGGTCTTAACAACAATCACCATAACAATCAACATCATTGTTCATCTTGCTCCTGTGAACGTTCGTGTTTTCGACAATTTTAACGCACTTCTCAGAGGCAGACCATGGACAAGCATGCCGCAGCTGGTAACAGTACAATAGTTTTAAACAATATTTTTACGAATAACGAATCACAACCAACTTCTTCGAAAGCCACTGAAATTTTGGTTTACTGTAAAAATTTTAGTAGAATGATGAGCGCCGTAAAGATGAACGAAATCCATAAGAATATATTAGGCTCCTCATTTTCGATAATTCTAGGTACCGAAACAAGTTGGAATGAGGATGTAAAAAGTGAAGAGGTTTTTGGTAGTGACTATAATGTTTTTAGAGATGATCGTGATTTACGACTAACCCAAAGAATGTCAGGCGGAGGAGTTCTCATCGCAGTTTCATCTATATTTAATTCCGATCTTATTGTCTCACCAAAATTCAAAGAATTTGAACATGTATGGGTTAAAGCACATATCGCTGATGAAATCCACATTTTTGTCTCAGTGTACTTTCCACCGGATCTAGCTTGCAAATCAACATATGAGATTTTCTTTCAAGCAGCTGAAGAAATAATCTCTAATTTTCCTCCAGAATTTAAAGTTCATATTTATGGTGATTTTAATCAGCGATACTTAGATTTTATTCCTGACTCTGAAAATGAGAGCATTCTACTTCCTGTCGTTGGTGAAAACGAAACATTACAATATATGTTTGAGAAAATTGCATTGCTAGGACTCAATCAAATAAACCATATAAAAAATCAACACAATCGTTATTAAGATCTGCTATTAACAAACATTAATGAAGATTTCTGTGTTGATGAATCTTATTCTCCCTTATGGAAAAATGAAACGCTTCACACAGCAATAGAATTCTCTATTTTTGTGCACAAGAATCATAATTCCATTGATTGTGACTTCGAGGACGTCTTCGATTATAGAAAAGCAAATTATGAAAATATTGAATATAAATTAAGCAGTGCAAATTAGCAGTCCCTTTTAAAAAATCAAGAGAACATTGAATGTGCAGTGGAGATCTTTTATAATATTTTATGGCAAATAATACAGGAGGAAGTTCCACTCACGAAAAAACGACGAAATCATGCATCCAAAAATCCAGTTTGGTTCAACAAGGAAATTATTAATTTGAAAAATCGGAAGCAAAAAGCTCACAAAATTTACAGAAAACGCAATAATCAGGATAATTTGGAAAAATACCTCAACATTCGTGACCAACTAACTTTGGCTATTTCTTCGGCACAAACTGTATATAATGCAAAAACTGAAAATGAGATCAAGTCATGCCCAAAAAACTTTTTTAATTACATCAAAACTAAGTTGAATTCATGCAACTTCCCATCAAAAATGTCTTTAGATGGGAAAGAGGGTGAAACTTCAAAAGATATTTGTAATCTCTTCGTAACAATTTTTCAAGAAACTTATTCTAACTATTCAGACAATGATCGTGACTTTGAATATTTTTCTTATTTTCCTGATTATTCAAGAGATGTTGGTGTCAGTCACATTAATATTCAAGATATCTTGTCTGGTCTCAATGATCTAGATGCCACTAAAGGCTCAGGACCTGATGGAATTCCACCTGCTTTCATAAAGAATTTAGCAACTGAGCTTACGTCACCTTTATTCTGGCTGTTCAATAAGTCACTAGAATCTGGTATTTTCCCAAAAGATTGGAAAAAATCTGATATTCGAAATTATCGTGGAATTGCCATACTGTCTTGCTTTCCCAAACTTTTCGAATCCATCATAAATAAAACCATTTTCAACCAAGTCAAACATAAAATAACAAATTCACAACATGGGTTTTTTCAACTAGTACAAACCTTTTAGAATTTGTTGATTACTCGTTAAATGCCATGGATAAAGGAAATCATATAGAAGCTCTTTACAGTGACTTCAGCAAAGCTTTCGATAAGCTGGACATTCCCATGTTAATATTCAAACTTGAAAAATTGGGAATCGAGATGAGACTCCTCAATTGGATTAAGTCGTATTTAACAGATCGTCAGCAAATAGTAAAATTCTATGAGATGAAATCTGATATAATTAAAGTTACTTCGGGGGTTCCTCAAGGCTCACACTTAGGACCTCTTCTTTTCATTTTATATGTCAACGACATCTCTCTTATTTTAAAAAACATTAAAATTCTCATATATGCGGATGATATGAAGCTATTTTTAGAAATTAGAAATAATAATGACTATAAAGTTTTTCACAATGAAACACAAATCTTTTATACATGGTGTTGTAAATGTTTACTGGAATTAAATGTTAAAAAATGTAATCTCATGACTTTTAGTAGAAAACAAATCACGGCTTCCGTGTTAATTACATTAGGTAATCAAACCGTTCAGAAATGCGATAAAATAAGTGATTTAGGAGTTATCTTAGATAAAAAATTAAAATTTGTGGAACATTACAACACAATTGTTCATAGAGCTAGTAATATGCTTAATTTTATAAAACGCTTCGGATATCACTTTCAAGATCCTTACACAATTAAAACTCTTTACGTAGCATATGTTCGGTCTATTTTAGAATATTGTAGTATTGTTTGGTCACCATTCATAAAAAAACACGAAGTGAGAATTGAGTCAATCCAAAAACAGTTTCTATCATATGCACTACGCAAATTAAGATGGACAGTATTCCCTCTTCCATCTTATGGAGCACGTTGTATGTTGTTAGATATTCAAACATTGAAAGAACGTCGGGACTATGCTATGATCTCGTTTCTAAACGATATCGTCATGCAGCGTATTGACTCATCTTACATACTGTCAAAATTAAATTTATATGCTCCTACTCGTCAATCACGCAATAGAAATTTGTTCGCGATAGGTCATCACCGTACAGACTATGCTAAATTCGGACCACTAAACCAGATGATGGCTGTGTATAACGAGCATTGTGAAAGTATTGACCTTACCATGCCCCGAACAAGTTTAAAACAGTTTTTCAACTCTTTACGGCATCATAGTACATAGAAATAGTATATAGGATACTATATAAGCAATTAATATTTGTATAATGTAGTCTACAATTTGATTGACGAATAAATAAATAAATATTCGAGGTGTCTCCTGAAGATTCACTGTAACACTCCCAATTTTCAATATTTTGCGGTAAACATTTATGAAAATATTGCTTAAATGTTGCATTATGCACTGAATAGACTAACATTCTCGGTATCGCCAATTTTTTTTGAGTGCGATATTTTTTTCAACAATAATCCTACCCCCTTAAGCAAGAACTGATTTCATCAGTAGGTGTCAACTAACGGGTAAAATTGGACGAAGATCGCCGACCACGCCACCAAATATTCGATTGGTTCCTTTTATGGGTCATCATGAATTCGTCCTATATAACAGTGTTGCATTCATTCAGCATTTTGCTTACACCCGAACTTTGATTGATATTGTAACGTTTTTCGCAAGCGCAAGATTTAGTGGCCATTTTAGGGCTGAGCTGTTCGTCCATCATCCAGCAATGTTGATTTAACTTCAGATGAAGTGATCGCCAGTGCACTTCATCTGAAGTTAAATAGTTTATATATATATATATATATATATATATATATATATATATATATATATATATATATATATATATATATATATATATATATATATATATATATATATATATATATATATATATATATATATATATATATATGTATATATATATATATATATATATATATATATATATATATATATATATATATATATATATATATATATATATATATATATATATATATATATATATATATATATATATATATATATATATATATATATATATATATATATATATATATATATATATATATATATATATATATATATATATATATATATATATATATATATATATATATATATATATATATATATATATATATATATATATATATATATCAGGGTTTTTAACGCGATACATTTTTCACGATAATTTATCGGTGTTACTCGTTAACGATAATGTATCGTCGCCTTCATCGTCATCGTTGATAATTGTATCGTCGTATTCATCGTCATCGTCGGTTCATCGGTTATCGCGATACATTTTGCGTTACTTTCCCGTTTATTGGAGTTGAAGTTGATGCGGTTAACTTTCAATTGTTTAGAAATAAACTTTTTATATCGCCAAAATATTTTTTTTAAATGTGCCATTTTTTATGAATTAACTTTACCCACGTCCACCAACACTTCGTTATGTCTTCGTATCATTGGAAATATGTTTCGAAAACGAAACTTTTCACTATATGTACATTCGTTTATTGAAAGATTCTTATAGTCACCTTCGCAGGTCAATTCGCCAAAAAAGTTAGATATATGGATTGGGAAAATGTTAATCGATGCAACAATAAATTGCACCACATTTCCACATGATTTTGTAAAATAATACAATCCGTTGAAGAATTAATCGATTATTGACTTCAATTTAATACACTACTTCATCCAAAAAAAAATCGATGGAAATTCTGTTACGCATATAAATCTATGGATGATCGCGTTGAATTATTCAATTCAGTCGATCCACCACGCTTTCAGGAGTATTGGTTTACAGATGCCGATTTTTTTTGAATAAAGTTGTTGGACAAAGACACCGTGCATTCGCGTAATAGACTTTCCCGTTTATTGGAGTTAAAGTTGATGCGGTTGACTTTCAATTGTTTAGAAATAAACACCTACTGAAGGGCATGTTATTGGCAGTTGAAAATCAATAGTTTTGGACATTTGCTATGCACAGCGGGGTCCGACGATGCGTCAAAATGAAATTTTTCAACTTTTCGGGAAAGTGTATTATATTGAAGAGTAAGTTGTTGGCAGTTGAAAATCAATAATTTTGGACATTTCAATACGCAGAAGTTTCCGATGATGTGTCAAAATGGAATTTTTTCAACTTTTCGAGTAAGTTGGTACACAGAAGAGTCCCAGTTGCACAGTGTTTTCAAGCGGCAAAAAGGTGATCAAAATTGTTTGTATTGTGTAATTAGTAATTTTTAGCACGCAAAAACATATATTGAAAAAAAATACACTAAAAAAAGTAAACGTTGTGCCTATTGATTTTACACATAGATTTTTGTAATTAACGGAGGCATATAGACACTATTTGCTGGCACATAAACCTAATGTGTGTATTTAAAAGAAATATTAATCTTACATTCACATTTCATAACTATTAGGCACATAAAACCCCATTCTATAACAATATGCACATATAACTTATTTTTTTTTTTCCATACGTTTATTTGACACGGCATTTGCAAAAGCTTTTTACGCCAGTTTCTTTTTTTACATAGCACGTTACAAAAATCCTTAAGACTAATTTTAACTATACTAGTACTTTGTCTAAAACTAACACTGAAATCACTTTATTGTTTGCTTTTTTCCTTACATTGTTGTATTTCATAATGATCTAGTATTTTCGGGTGCATTTATTTACTTTTTTTCTGTTATTGTCTAAATTTAAAAACTAAATATTCTAGGACACTTTAATTGGTGAATGATTAGCCTTGGATGAGAGTATGAAGGAAAGAATTTAATTAAATTTTGACAGACGCTGTTTTTAGAAAATGATAGATAAGTTCCATGTATAGAGGATCGCGATACGCCAGGATGTCTCTAACAGGAACATGGATTGGTCTTCCTCGGACTTGTAAAGAATCTACTAATTGTGATCTGGCTTCACGATATTCAGTGCAGGACCAAACAACATGCTCAATGTCATGGTAACCTTCTCCACAAGCACAATGATTACCCTCAGCGAGCCCAATACGACGGAGATGCGCATCTAAAGTATAATGATTGGACATGAGCCTAGACATCACACGGATGAAGTCCCGACTTACATCCAATCCTTTGAACCATGCCTTCGTTGATACTTTAGGGATAATTGAGTGTAGCCATCGTCCCATATCTCCATTGTCCCAAGATGTTTGCCAACTAGCAAGTGTCCTCTGTCGAGAAGCGCTATAAAATTCATTGTAAGCGATGGGTCTTTCATATATTTCACCATCTAGTGCACCAATCTTGGCTAAATTATCAGCTTTCTCATTGCCCGCAATAGAGCAATGGGCGGGGAGCCACACTAGGGTAAATTTATAACATTTTCTTGTTAGGTTACTCAGAGATTCTCGTATCTTCCCCAAAAAGAATGGATCGTGATTATCAATCCTCTTTGAGCGTAGAGCTGCAATTGTGCTGAGACTATCAGTGAGTATAAAGTAATGGTTCGGGGGTAAAGTATTAATTATTTGCAAACTATAGTGAACTGCTGCTAGTTCCGCTATATAAACAGAGGCGGGTTCTGCAAGTTTGAGAGAAATTGAAAAATTATTGTTGAAAATACCGAAACCAGTGGCCTCACTGATTCGTGACCCATCAGTGTAAAACATTTTAAGGCAGTCTATGTGTTGATATTTACTTGTGAATATTTTAGGGATCTCCCGCGAGCGTAGATGATCCGGAATTCCACGAATCTCTGTTTGCATGGACGTGTCGAAGAATAAAGTGGATTCAGGAATATCTAGTATATTGACGTATGTGGGAACATGCTTAGCAGGCGTTATTTCTTGTGACATGTGATTGAAATACACTGTCATGAATCTGGTTTGGGGTTGAAGCTCGACAAGTCTTTCAAAATTTTCAATTACCAGTGGATTCATAACCTCACATCGAATAAGTAAACGAGAAGAGAGATCCCAGAATCGGTCTTTTAAAGGAAGAACTCCCGCTAGTACTTCAAGACTCATCGTATGGGTCGACTGCATGCAACCTAAGGCAATTCGCAAACAGCGATACTGTATCCGTTCCAGTTTAATAATGTGAGTGTTCGCAGCTGAACGGAAACAGAGGCACCCATATTCCATTACTGAAAGTATTGTTGTTTGATACAATCTTATCATGTCACTTGGATGAGAACCCCACCATGATCCAGTTATTGTTCGCAGAAAATTTATCCTTTGTTGGCATTTCGTTATTAGATACCTAATGTGGCCTCCCCATGTGCCTTTAGAATCGAACCAAATTCCAAGGTATTTAAAAGTCAGGACTTGGGCTATCGTTCTACCAACCAACTGAAGCTGAAGCTGAGCTGGATCACGCTTCCTTGAGAAAACGACCAACTCTGTTTTCTCCGTAGAGAAATCGATGCCAAGCTTTAAAGCCCAAATTGATAAATTATCCAAGCTATCTTGCAATGGTTGTTGTAAATTTATAGCTTTTGGTCCTGTGGCAGAAACCACCCATATAACTTATGTGTGTGCATCAGGCATTGCATTTATCGCTCATATGAGTAAATGCGCCCGGATAGTTTGCTACTGCGACAATAAAAAGTCACATTTTCACACGAAAAGTTATTGGCACGCACACAACTTCTCCGGATAGATACAATGTGTTATTTCTATATGTTTTATTTTCGGATAAATAAAACAGCCGGAGAATGAGTGAATGAGTATCCTTTTTTCGCTCGCTGCTTTCCTGCCGTTATACCAAAACACGAAAAAACAAGTCTATCATATTTCTTTGCCGCTTTTCTTTGTAATAAGTGTATTTTTTCTAAGTTTTTATTGATTTCCACGAAATTAAAATTTTATCACCTTCTCCAGTGAGAAGGAAACAGTCAAATAAATTTTATCCGGAAAATCATTCTCACGCTATTTGTGGAGACGGAGAATTTTGCGTCACATCTTATCTCGTATAAGTAGAACATCGGATAAGCTTCTTCTCGCGTGAGTGAGAGAGAATTACAATGCCTGGTGTGCATACATAGTTTATATAGCTGACACACAGAAGGTATGTGTGCGCGTAATAACAATAGCATTTCTTCGTCATATGAATTTTAAGCGGTTTGAAGCAAATAGAATTAACGTTTGGATTTTTTTCAGTGCACTAAACCACTATTATAAGGCCATTCACAAATTACACTACACATTTAAGTGGTGTGGTGATTAGCAGATTTTATTATAATTTTAATTTAAACTAGAAGATTTTGGATTTTAAAAAGAATACATATTTCCAATGTTAAAAAGGATACATATTTCCAATGTTTGATTTCCTTTTCTAGTTGGGAAGCTTTTAGCCCCCTCCTCCGTTTCTTCTCTCCACTATGTAACAAGATGCTTCATGCTTCCTTCTTTTACCTCTAAATATGTAGTGTAATTTCTGAACGGCCTCATATTAGTTTTAGTCGTTTTTTGAATACAGTGAAGACCCGTTTTTATCAGCCCCTTGGCGAATTTTAGACTGATAAAACGATGACATTGACAAAATCGGCACGTATTTTTTCTGGTTCTCAAGAGACAAAGTCGAAACGCAAATACCTGGACTAACATATTTTTTTCGTTTTAATAAACCGCAGCGGTTAAAATATTTTTCTTTAGTCCCTCGACAAAGCCTCATAACCTGTTCTGAAAATTTCCCTTAAGGAGGTCTTGCAGTCAGTGTTGCTGAACTCGTAAAAATAACTCTTATATTTCTCATTCGCGTGTTCTCATTGCGCCCAACACTCGTATCCGAGTGTTCTCCATACATGCTTTTCTTTCGTTCGCTCCCCAACCGGGTAGAATTTCTGCGAGTTCCAGTCGGCCAAAAGCCACTCAAATTGCACATATTGAAACCCACTCTTTCGTTCGCACCCACCCACTGGCGCTCACTCCTACTGCTGCTACCACTCGTCCATGCTCTCACTCGCCTAAGCTCCCACTCGCCCATGCTCCCACTCGTCCGTACTTCCACTCGTAGCCACTCGCGCTCTTTAACCCACTCGTATCGACACGCACTCTTAAAGGCGTTCGCCTTCACTCGCACGCTTGCAGTCGCTAGCGCTCTCGCTCCGTCTCGCATTTCGTTCTTCGTTGGTAGACCAAGAATGCTGCAAATGAATTTATTCGGATATTTTATGTACAAAGTCCAAGCCGCGGCTGTTTGAAGATCGAATTGCACAATACGTCTGGCTTTCGTCATCGGTACAGCACGTCAGGGAACGTCAAAATTAGTTATATGCAGTTAAATGGAGGTATTCACATACAATATCAACAGCACGGAATGCTTTGACGTACGGAAAGAGTGAACGAGAGACGCATTCAACTTAACTTGATGGAACGATGACGTGGCGTTGACGGACATTAACGTTGATGGAAGCTGATATATCGTATGGATTGAGGTTGATATGACACTGGTATAGCGAAAAGAAACTTGTAAACAACAACATAAAAAGAGTGTGTTGAATTACAATTCATAAGACCAAAATGGCCAGCACATTTATAAATAGGTATTATCTAGGGTATTATCAGTGAAATTACAGTGCGCGGAAAAAGGTGCACTAAATTTAGGCGAACCCAATTCCGCTCATAAAAATTGTAGTTTCAACCAACAAGAAAAACATATAATACACTCTAGAAACCGTCAAAAACCATTGCTTATGGTCCGGCAAGGACATTTGGTCGGTGTTAAGTCAGACCGGACTAGGTCGCAAAACTTCAAAAAATGAGATAATGAAAATACTGGATAAAGAATTTCTTCAGCTACATTCAACTTTTGCAAGATTTGAAATATGTAACCATAGACAAGAATCATGGCAAAAAAATAAAGTATAACGTATTCAAAATTTAAACTCGTTTTTCTCGAAATCAATATTTTGTCACATAGTCCAGTCTGGCTTAACATTTCATCTAAAGAGCTGCGAAAACTCCGGGAAGGTAATGGATAAAAGGTTTCTTTCAGCGACATTCAAACATATCTGGAAGAGTACCAAACCTGTCTTCAAACATTGAGCCGGAGTTATGAAAGATTCGAACTAAACCAGGGAGATAAAAGAGCACATGTACCTGACCCATACTCTTTTATGTTTTTGGTTTAGTACGAATCTTCCAAAACTTCTGCTTCCAACGGTTACTGGAAGAAATTTGATTACAGAACCTGCTGAAACGGTAACATCGCAAAATCCTTTGATAAAACTTGTCACAAACCAGCAAACGTAAATTCCAATACAATATGAAAGGATAATTATCGTTTGTTGCGACTAGTCTATCAGCAATATTTCGATGAGGTTACAAGGAAGAAAAAAATGTTGAAATAAATTTACAAAGAAAAAAGAGAAGTGAGATTGAATAAAAAGCTACAGAACAGATAAAAACGAGCAAGTACAAAAACTTTTGACGAAGAACAGAAAGAAAGGGAACTGCAGTGTAAAAACCAATCCAATCTAAAACTAATGATGTACATGTAATGAATTAATCCACAATTCGAGCACATAGCAAAAAGAAACAATTCAAAGGATAGATTCTTTACTGTGGTTCAATGGAAATTATATTCACCGCAGTTACCTTAGTAAACCTTATTCAAATGATACCCTAAAATTGAGTAAAAATTCTATTCAGGTAGTTTTTCGTATTCTAAAAATCCTATAGATTTAGATGAGGTTCCACTTTTGTTGGAATCCTACTAAATAATGTTCTGCGCGGAATTTGAAGCACCTGTGCGCGGAATTTCAATCAGTGCAATATATGATGCGCGGAATTTGGTGCAACAACACATTTCATTTTTGTAATTTTGTAATTGTAATAATTTTAAATTCTCCTGTTGTTATAATTTTCCATAGTAACATAATAAAATTGCTAGCCTGTGGGACTTATTGCATAACTCTAACAATTTGGATTGATTTTTCATAACGAGTTTAGCTTTACTCATGCCTTAGGTGCGCGGAATTATGTGCCTTCACGTTATGTCACTGAATGAATATATGCATAAATCGTGAAGAATTTGTTTTGTGCAGATAATGTTCGTAAAATATCGAATTTAATAGCTGCTCCAAGAGTGAAACTAATTTTCATAAAAAAAAATTGAAAATTTTAGTGGTGAGCTGTTTGAAATAAAATTCATTTTGCCAGATCGATCCCTTTAATTAACAAAAATTGGTAAACAAATATCATGGGTAGTATACATCTATGACCATTCCTTGTACATTTTGCATTAAATGAATCGGATCAAGACCTGTGCTTGATATTCGGATTAAATACATGGTTTCGAGATAAACGCATTTAATGCGGTTCACTACAAAAATTCAAATCCATTAACAAACATTGGCTTCTAGAGAATATGTATGTAGGAGATCGACTACCGTCATAAAGTGAATTTCTAAACATAAGCACTTAATTTGTTGAAAATTTCGTGACATACGCTATCTGTCCTCCAAATTACGACGGACTCAGAGCAAATCTATCAGCTGTAAGAAAAGTACAGCGTGCGTTATATACTCTAAAGCATTCGTTCACAGTCCTAAATTGATACAGCCAGTAGACTATGTTAGAAGAAATCTCCAGTGAATGATTTTGCGCACTTTCCACTAAGCTGAACGCTGCACTTTAAAAGTGTGAGTAATAAAGCTGCTACTGAAAACTGCGAGCTGCCAAAACACATGTATTTGAAGTTATAGAGATGATACTCTCATAGACAGGCCAGCCGAACTAACCAGTCTATGAGATAAATTTATTAGTAGAATGTTAAGTGCGTAATACGGTTCGAGTCGAGTTTTTGTGCCACAAGCAATACTAGTATTGAAATAGTAATTTTTACTTGCTCGTCAACTTCTCACGCTGGTTTTTCCCAGATAACGAATTAACTAGGGTCCGGGTTTGTTTTGCCGACTGGTATTTTCCCGAATGGGTTGATTTGCCGAATTAAGTATAAAAAAAGTTATTTTCAATGGTAATTGAATAGTATAAAGGATGATTCAATATTTAAATTTGACGAAAAGCATGGATGTGGGATGATAAATTATCGAATCAATAGTCAAATTGTAAAGAATAGTTAAGGTAATTAATAAAATCAAACTTTAAATGAAAATCGTTTCTCTTTGAGCGTCTTGGTGGAATTTTGAAAATGAAAATTTTGAAGATGCTGAATTTAAATGAAAATCAAAATGACTAAAGAAACGAAATACCTCTGAACTAATTCCTACTATCGTGATTCACTTGCTTCTCTTATTCATAGACATAATCTTGGATTTAGATCATTTCAACAAATATATAGAAAATTTTATAAATTTGTGCTAATGGAGATTTGAACATGACTGAACAACATTGTTTTCGGTAATACTGATTCTTCTTGACGCAAACAACAGTTTTTATGCGAATGCATAATATGTGTAGTCAGTCGATGAACTAAGGGAAAATGGAATACAAAAATCTTCTTCGTTATTTTGAAGAAAAGTGAACGAATTTTATTTTTCGGTTTATCTTATGCCATTTCCCGAAATTCCAACTGTTCTATATTTTTTTGGTTCATCGAGTAACTACAAGTCTATGTTTTAATTTTTTTTACTGAATTTCCTATTTCAGACAATTGTATCAAGAGTTATCATGTCCGCCGCGGCACTCCTCGACATGGTAAGGGTTCAACATCTACTCTTCGAAAGCTCGTATGTGTGGCTTTGCCTGACTGAAATTTTTTCATGCATAATGAATGCATACATAAACCTTAACGAGAGGTCCATTGTCACTTTGCCATCAAAATCGTATAACAAAATTACTTTCAGTTTGAGCACTTTATAGTAGACGCCCCTTAAAAGACAAGTTTTATTTAAGACACCGCACTTATAATTTGATTACATATTTTTAAAAAATATGAAAAACAATATATTTAATTTGTTCTTTAAATACGACCGGCATAAATTTGTATAGACAGATAACGTATGTATGCAATGACAATTTAATGCGAACGCGCGCACTGTTAGTTTAGTTAGCTTTTGCTTGCGCTGTTTTAGGATTTCATCAGAATGCCGTACCTGATCCCTTCGCTCCTTTACGAGCGCTCCCAGTTGCTAAAAGAGTGTATACGTGCTGTTCTAATAAACATCTTCAGAGCTGTAAAGAGTGCTTAGCACACGGGAGTGGGTGGCATGCAGCAAAAACTCGCAGCTGAGGAGTCCCATCATGGGAACCCACTCTTCGTTGGAGCTGATATCTAGCGAGCCGACAAGAGTGCGAGTGACACACGAGCTTATAGCGAAGGCAGATAACTCACATGAATCAAACGTAATTGCCGCTCGTGCTGACTGTCACATATTTGAGAGTTCTTCGAAAACGTGTGTACAGCAGTAGGGAGCATACAGTGTGAGTCTCGCGCTCGCTGGCGAACGAGGAGGATGTGTTGGCTTCTCGCTCTTTTAGCAACACTGCTTGCAGTACAGTATTATTATTTTTGTATATTTTGCATCTCTAAGTTAAGAACAATATGCTAAAGAAGAAATTTACTCGAATTTGACTTGAACGTAGGCTAGAGCCCACCAAACGATTTTAATAGTGTTTGTTTCACAGATTCGTATTGGTATTCGTCTGCGGAAATTTGCGGCTTCCATACCAAAATATTGCTTTTTGGACACTAAAACATTCGATAACTTCTAAGATGTAAGAGATATAATAAGCTTACATTACATTACATTACCAGGAAAAGTATATATATATATATATATATATATATATATATATATATATATATATATATATATATATATATATATATATATATATATATATATATATATATATATATATATATATATATATATATATATATATATATATATATATATATATATATATATATATATATATATATATATATATATATATATATATATATATATATATATATATATATATATATATATATATATATATATATATATATATATATATATATATATATATATATATATATATATATATATATATATATATATATATATATATATATATATATATATATATATATATATATATATATATATATATATATATATATATATATATATATATATATAATATAATAGAAATTTTTTCAACTTTTCGTGAACTTTTTTATATTGAAGGGCAGGTTGTTGGCAGTTGAAAATCGATAGTTTTGGACATTTTCAATTCACAGGAGGATCCACCAGTGCACAGTGTTTCCAAAGTGGCAAAAAAGGTGAAAGAAATTCTTTGAACCACGAAAAACATTTTTTAGCTTTAGTGTCTTCAGCAAAATAAATTCATATTTTTTGCATTAAAAAAGTATTATTTGGGTGATTAATCCCTCTAAAGCTGAGAAGCAAGTTCTTGTGTGGTCATTTAAAAAAAAACTTTTTTTGGCAAAGTTGTTGAGAATATCTTAAGTATTAACTTCGCTGAAGAGACTATGTGTCTATCTGTCGATTTTAATGTACATTTGTGGAGATTTCTTTGATATAGCCCTGAAATTTTCTTTTTTTAAATACTTTTCCTGGTAATTTTGTAGAATTTCAAAATGTTTCAAGATTTTGTTCATCATAAGAAAATACAGAATTTTTGTAATGTAAGTTTATTATATCTCTTACATCTTAGAAGTTATCGAATGTTTTAGTGTCCAAAAAGCAATATTTTGGTATGGAAGCCGCAAATTTCCGCAGACGAATACCAATGCGAATCTGTGAAACAAACACTATTAAAATCGTTTGGTGGGCTCTAGCCTACGTTCAATTCAAATTCGAGTAAATTTCTTCTTTAGCATATTGTTCTTAACTTAGAGATGCAAAATATACAAAAATAATAATACTGTACTGTAAGATCTCCTTAAGGGAAATTTTCAGAACAGGTTATGAGGCTTTGTCGAGGGACTAAAGAAAAATATTTTAACCGCTGCGGTTTATTAAAACGAAAAAAAATATGTTAGTCCAGGTATTTGCGTTTCGACTTTGTCTCTTGAGAACCAGAAAAAATACGTGCCGATTTTGTCAATGTCATCGTTTTATCAGCCTAAAATTCGCCAAGGGGCTGATAAAAACGGGTCTTCACTGTATTCAAAAAACGACTAAAACTAATATGAGGCCGTTTATAAATTACACTACATATTTAGAGGTAAAAGAAGGAAGCATGAAGCATCTTGTTATATAGTGGAGAGAAGAAACGGAGGAGGGAGCTAAAAGCTTCCCAACTAGAAAAGGAAATCAAACATTGGAAATATGTATATTCTCCTTTTTAAAATCCAAAATCTTCTAGTTTAAATTAAAATTGTAATAAAATCTGCTAATCACCACACCACTTAAATGTGTAGTGTAATTTGTGGATGGCCTTATAATAGTGGTTTAGTGCACTGAAAATAATCCAAACGTTAATTCTATTTGCTTCAAACCGCTTAAAATTCATATGACGAAAAAATGCTATTGCTATTACGCGCACACATACCTTCTGTGTGTCAGCTGTATAAACTATGTATGCACACCAGGCATTGTAATTCTCTCTCACTCACGCGAGAAGAAGCTTATCCGATGTTCTACTTATACGAGATAAGATGTGACGCAAAATTCTCCGTCTCCACAAATAGCGTGAGAATGATTTTCCGGGTAAAATTTATTTGACTGTTTCCTTCTCACCGGAGAAGGTGATAAAATTTTAATTTCGTGGAAATCAATAAAAACTTCAAAAGATACACTTATTACAAAGAAAAGCGGCAAAGAAATATGACAGACTTGTTTTTTCGTGTTTTGGAATAACGGCAGGAAAGCAGCGAGCGAAAAAAGGATACTCATTCACTCATTCTCCGGCTGTTTTATTTATCCGGAGAAATAACACATTGTATCTATCCGGAGAAGTTGTGTGCGTTGGAGCTGATATCTAGCGAGCCGACAAGAGTGCGAGTGACACACGAGCTTATAGCGAAGGCAGATAACTCACATGAATCAAACGTAATTGCCGCTCGTGCTGACTGTCACATATTTGAGAGTTCTTCGAAAACGTGTGTACAGCAGTAGGGAGCATACAGTGTGAGTCTCGCGCTCGCTGGCGAACGAGGAGGATGTGTTGGCTTCTCGCTCTTTTAGCAACACTGCTTGCAGTACAGTATTATTATTTTTGTATATTTTGCATCTCTAAGTTAAGAACAATATGCTAAAGAAGAAATTTACTCGAATTTGACTTGAACGTAGGCTAGAGCCCACCAAACGATTTTAATAGTGTTTGTTTCACAGATTCGTATTGGTATTCGTCTGCGGAAATTTGCGGCTTCCATACCAAAATATTGCTTTTTGGACACTAAAACATTCGATAACTTCTAAGATGTAAGAGATATAATAAGCTTACATTACATTACATTACCAGGAAAAGTATATATATATATATATATATATATATATATATATATATATATATATATATATATATATATATATATATATATATATATATATATATATATATATATATATATATATATATATATATATATATATATATATATATATATATATATATATATATATATATATATATATATATATATATATATATATAATATAATAGAAATTTTTTCAACTTTTCGTGAACTTTTTTATATTGAAGGGCAGGTTGTTGGCAGTTGAAAATAGATAGTTTTGGACATTTTCAATTCACAGGAGGATCCACCAGTGCACAGTGTTTCCAAAGTGGCAAAAAAGGTGAAAGAAATTCTTTGAACCACGAAAAACATTTTTTAGCTTTAGTGTCTTCAGCAAAATAAATTCATATTTTTTGCATTAAAAAAGTATTATTTGGGTGATTAATCCCTCTAAAGCTGAGAAGCAAGTTCTTGTGTGGTCATTTAAAAAAAAACTTTTTTTGGCAAAGTTGTTGAGAATATCTTAAGTATTAACTTCGCTGAAGAGACTATGTGTCTATCTGTCGATTTTAATGTACATTTGTGGAGATTTCTTTGATATAGCCCTGAAATTTTCTTTTTTTAAATACTTTTCCTGGTAATTTTGTAGAATTTCAAAATGTTTCAAGATTTTGTTCATCATAAGAAAATACAGAATTTTTGTAATGTAAGTTTATTATATCTCTTACATCTTAGAAGTTATCGAATGTTTTAGTGTCCAAAAAGCAATATTTTGGTATGGAAGCCGCAAATTTCCGCAGACGAATACCAATGCGAATCTGTGAAACAAACACTATTAAAATCGTTTGGTGGGCTCTAGCCTACGTTCAATTCAAATTCGAGTAAATTTCTTCTTTAGCATATTGTTCTTAACTTAGAGATGCAAAATATACAAAAATAATAATACTGTACTGTAAGATCTCCTTAAGGGAAATTTTCAGAACAGGTTATGAGGCTTTGTCGAGGGACTAAAGAAAAATATTTTAACCGCTGCGGTTTATTAAAACGAAAAAAAATATGTTAGTCCAGGTATTTGCGTTTCGACTTTGTCTCTTGAGAACCAGAAAAAATACGTGCCGATTTTGTCAATGTCATCGTTTTATCAGCCTAAAATTCGCCAAGGGGCTGATAAAAACGGGTCTTCACTGTATTCAAAAAACGACTAAAACTAATATGAGGCCGTTTATAAATTACACTACATATTTAGAGGTAAAAGAAGGAAGCATGAAGCATCTTGTTATATAGTGGAGAGAAGAAACGGAGGAGGGAGCTAAAAGCTTCCCAACTAGAAAAGGAAATCAAACATTGGAAATATGTATATTCTCCTTTTTAAAATCCAAAATCTTCTAGTTTAAATTAAAATTGTAATAAAATCTGCTAATCACCACACCACTTAAATGTGTAGTGTAATTTGTGGATGGCCTTATAATAGTGGTTTAGTGCACTGAAAATAATCCAAACGTTAATTCTATTTGCTTCAAACCGCTTAAAATTCATATGACGAAAAAATGCTATTGCTATTACGCGCACACATACCTTCTGTGTGTCAGCTGTATAAACTATGTATGCACACCAGGCATTGTAATTCTCTCTCACTCACGCGAGAAGAAGCTTATCCGATGTTCTACTTATACGAGATAAGATGTGACGCAAAATTCTCCGTCTCCACAAATAGCGTGAGAATCATTTTCCGGGTAAAATTTATTTGACTGTTTCCTTCTCACCGGAGAAGGTGATAAAATTTTAATTTCGTGGAAATCAATAAAAACTTCAAAAGATACACTTATTACAAAGAAAAGCGGCAAAGAAATATGACAGACTTGTTTTTTCGTGTTTTGGAATAACGGCAGGAAAGCAGCGAGCGAAAAAAGGATACTCATTCACTCATTCTCCGGCTGTTTTATTTATCCGGAGAAATAACACATTGTATCTATCCGGAGAAGTTGTGTGCGTGCCAATAACTTTTCGTGTGAAAATGTGACTTTTTATTGTCGCAGTAGCAAACTATCTGGGCGCATTTACTCATATGAGCGATAAATGCAATGCCTGATGCACACACATAAGTTATATGTGCATATTGTTATAGAATGGTGTTTTATGTGCCTAATAGTTATGAAATGTGAATGTAAGATTAATATTTCTTTTAAATACACACATTAGGTTTATGTGCCAGCAAATAGTGTCTATATGCCTCCGTTAATTACAAAAATCTATGTGTAAAATCAATAGGCACAACGTTTACTTTTTTTTTGTGTAATTTTTTCAATATATGTTTTTGCGTGCTAAAAATTACTAATTACACAATACAAACAATTTTGATCACCTTTTTGCCGCTTGAAAACACTGTGCACCTGGGACTCTTCTGTGCACCAACTTACTCGAAAAGTTGAAAAAATTCCATTTTGACACATCGTCGGAAACTTCTGCGTATTGAAATGTCCAAAATTATTGATTTTCAACTGCCAACAACTTACTCTTCCCGAACTTTCCCGAAAAGTTGAAAAATTTCATTTTGACGCATCGTCGGACCCCGCTGTGCATAGCAAATGTCCAAATTGATTTTCAACTCCCAACAACATGCCCTTCAGTAGGTGTTTATTTCTAAACAATTGAAAGATAACCGCATCAACTTTAACTCCAATAAACGGGAAAGTAACGCAAAATGTATCGCGATAACCGATGAACCGACGATGACGATGAATACAACGATACAATTATCGACGATGACATTATCGTTAACGGAATTTCCGATGACGATACATTATCGTTAACGAGTAACGCCGATAAATTATCGTAAAAAATGTATCGTGATATATATATATATATATATATATATATATATATATATATATATATATATATATATATATATATATATATATATATATATATATATATATATATATATATATATATATATATATATATATATATATATATATATATATATATATATATATATATATATATATATATATATATATATATATATATATATATATATATATATATATATATATATATATATATATATATATATATATATATATATATATATATATATATATATATATATATATATATATATATATATATATATATATATATATATATATATATATATATATATATATATATATATATATATATATATATATACATGTATGTTTACCAGCACATAAATGGAAGAATTTATTTTATGGAGATCTATTACGCGAATGCACGGTGTCTTTGTCCAACAACTGTGGTGCAATTTATTGTTGCATCGATTAACATTTTTCCAATCCATATATCTAACTTTTTTGGCGAATTCACCTGCGAAGGTGACTATAAGAATCATTCAATAAAAGAATGTACATATAGTGAAAAGTTCCGTTTTCGAAACATATTTCCAATGATACGAAGACATAACGAAGTGTTGGTGGACGTGGGTAAAGTTAATTCATAAAAAATGGCACATTAAAAAAAAATATTTTGGCGATACAGAGAGTGTTAGTATATTCATTCTTTTTCCATATAATCACTGCACAATTAAACAATATTTCTTCAAATATCATAGCAGAATACTGAAAATTGAGCCAGTGACAGAGAATCTCTGGAGGTATCTCGTTCAAAACTTGCTTTGTGGTGTACATCATAAATCAAAATATATTGCACCAATCGTTTTCAAGGTTTGCACAGTTCTTCTACATTTTCCCTAGGTAGTGATCGAAGCTTGTATTTTTTTCTTGATATTTGAATTTTTCGTAGCATTCTGCAGCTAAAAATGCAATTTTCGTTAAAAAAATCAAAAACTTATTTTTGTGAACAAAGTTATGATCTTCAATGATGTTATGGTATGAAGGAGAACTGTGCAAATTTTCAAACAATTTGGTTCAGTAGATTTTGAGTTATGCTGTACATCGCATTTATTCGAGGTGTCTCCTGAAGATTCACTGTAACACTCCCAATTTTCAACATTTTGCGGTAAACATTTATGAAAATATTGCTTAAATGTTGCATTATAGACTGAATAGACTAACATTCTCGGTATCGCCATTTTTTTAGTACAATATTTTTTTCAACAATAATCCTACCCCCTAATCCTAAGCAAGAACTGATTTCATCAGTAGGTGTCGACTAACGGGTAAAATTGAACGAAGATCGCCGACCACGCCACCAAATATTCGATTGGTTCCTTTTATGGGTCATCGTGAATTCGTCCTATATAACAGTGTTGCATTCTTTCAGCATTTTGCTTACACCCCAGGCCCGTAGCCAGGATTTTGTTTCGGGAGGGGCTTAAAAATTATTGCATAAATGTATTAATTCTGATGACTTGAAACAATCACTGGAAACTGAACGTAATTATGAAAAGTTCTTAGTGAAAACAATTCCAAAAATAAGACAATAGACACTAAAAACTCTAATAATATGTTGCCTGTTACAAGAAAGGCTATAGTGCATCGACGAATTAAATTTGATTATTTTTGATTTACAAGTTAGAAATTTCTCTAGTTACAAAAATGAATAGTCAAGAGCTCAAAGTATTAAGGGCTGCTTGAAAATGCTACGCTGCATGCTACGCTGCTTGAAAATGCTACACATTCGATACACCTTTACAATTTGTAGAAGACGCTAAATTGGAATGAGTAGAAAAATATCCAAAAACCCGTCTCATGAAACTTTACACGCATTTGCTAATTAGAAGAACGAAACCAACGTCAAGGTTGTCCCCATGAATAAGAATATATCAGTGTGAAATCAAAGTTTACCGTTGCAAAGAATGTCCGAACAAAGTGAATGTCGAAATTTGCTTCAAATCTTCTGATAAGGCAGGCGATTTGTAGATGCAGAAAATAGGTTCAACTCCTATTTTCATGATCAGGTTTCTTTCTACTATTACTAGCTCTTTGACTTCATCCGAAGTTTGCGTTAACTCGACTTTATGAAATTTTCAATTTAAATGATACTGATCATGTCGTAATCAAAACAATCCTGAAAAAAACACATGTTTTTTTTCATTTGACTCTCATAGGTAATGGGTTAAAGACTATCTTCGACAACATTATCAGGCAACTCAGAATAACTATCTTTTTATCTATTTAAGTTGATTCTTTTTAGGTACTTTTTATATCATTGTACTTATGAATTAAAAATATCGTAGACTGATTTTCCTAGATCCCTAAAACTATAGTAAAAGTCAAAATGTAAAGTGAGTGCAAAAACTACTGAATTCACTACAAAGCAAGAATGCCTTAGCTCTATTGACTTTTGACAATCTTGCAAAACCGTTGTAACTTGAGAAGATTACCTAGATTAAGTAAATATTATATTTGAACATTTTGGTTTTATTTATTTATTTGAAGGTTTTATTTCGGAATTCATGGGGTTTTGGACAATGTCAAATATATATTTCATTGATTTAATCTACTAATGGAAACTACCCAGAATTTAATCTACTGAGCGAAACTGCTCAGAATCTATTCACAAATCGAAAGAAAATTACTTAGCACTGATCACTCAATGCTTCTAATTTACATAAAATTTGGTAAATATAACATTGATGACACCAATATAACTAGAGACTATAAACATAGATAATAATTTCAGCATCACTTGCTCCCGACACATGGAAGAGAACACATCGCACTTGCACCTAATTTGCCGAGGCTTTCTTTTAGAGTTGTCTGTTTTAAATTACAGCAAATTATCCGTTTCCTGTAAAACTTTTGCAAAACTCTTTGCCAATTCATTAAACAAATATGAACACTAATCTGTTTAGTAATAGGTTTGTTTGTGAATAAAAATAATTAGCTCTTGATTTTTTTCAATCATCATCAAGATTGGAAGAGATGTATGATTTCTTGAAGAAAGTTGTAATGTTTGTCTGATTACATGTTTGTTTTATCACTATTTGGGAAAAAGTTTCAATTAAAGTTGTTGCACCTAACGCAACGAAGACGAAATGAGAAGATCAGAGCGCAATTCGGAAAGAACTCGTGTTGAGTGTATAGTAAAGATAGAAGAGTGATCTTGAGTCGATTTAGATTGGTTGATTTTTTCCTCTCTTTGCTCTCTTATTTAAGATTATCTCTCTCATTTTATTCCAAGAAGAGCAAAAACGGAACGAAAGACTGTCACATACTTAAGACATGAAATCGAAACTGTTATCCCAACTTATTGACTTATAGATTCAATCAGTCCCAACATTTTAGTCCCTCTTCGTGATTGCCTATTATTTTACCACTTTTTGCCCGGTCCACTTTTAAAAGAATTTTTTTTGCACGTTTGTCGAAGATATCACGGATTTACGGATTAACAGTGTATTAGTACGGAACGAATTACTCGTAACAATGAAATGAAGCGTTAATAAAAATGGTATTGCGTTAAAATGACGCGAAATGAAAATTCTATTCTCGGCTCAATCGTTCTCAGATAAATTGAAATACTTTTTGTGTAGCGCAGAGTAGTGTACAGAGAACAGAGTGTACAGTGTGCACTGACCTAATACAGAAATTCAAAATTGTGCGCAATTCAAAAACTTATCATTTAAAAATAACAAACTGGGTCGTGGGTCTTTTATATATTTCCTTATGTAAACAATAAAAATAATATAACGAGTTTATGTGGTTGTCCTACAGATCTCGCGCAAGCGCTTAGCCATTGCACGTGGAAACCTGTTTACGAGGCGAGGAAATATTTTTTTCCTCACCAACTATGTCTTGGGGGGGAGTAGTTCATTTCTATCTCGCTATTGTACATTTCCGTGTCATCATCGTAGTTGCTGCCTTTATGTTCGCGAATATCTTCCTTGCTTTTCGCCCTCAATAATTGCCCTTCCAAATAGATTCCATTTCTCCCAAATGTGACATTAATCTGCGAGTAAGCGGTATCCGATCTTGTAGCGGAACATTCATTTTCTCATAGTCCATATACAGAAGGATCTTAATTATAGCATTGTCACACACAACCTTGTGCTTTAAGTTGTGCGAAATGAATGGTTTCGTCTGCACTAATTTGTTGAGCGCTAAATGCCTGCCATGATAGAACTGAATAGAGCCGGTTTCCGAAAGTCTAATCTCTATTTACACCTTCAGGATGCGAATGATCAATAATTTTATAATCACCGCATTTGGCTGGAGCACCAATTCTTGCTTCTGCTAATCACTAATCTCGACAGATTATTACAGCTATAATTAAAGTAACAGTCTCTTGTATTCTTCAGACAAGGCACACAATATAAAAGTTACTTTTTTGTTGTTCGCTTCGCACTGGCTCGAGCAAAAGCATAAAGCACACTGAATTTCGTGACCATTGCCTTCGGTGGTTAGAAATAGCCTTCTTTAACTTTTTCTCAATAATTTGTTCAAACCAAATAAGCAACAAGTTTTGTTAAAAGTCACCGGTTTTTTAAATTTATTTTTGAAAAATTTCGGGGGGGGCTTTAGCCCCCTAGCCCCCCCTCTGGCTACGTGCCTGTTACACCCGAATTTTGATTGATATTGAACGTTTTTCGCAAGTGCAAGATTTAGTGGTCATTTTAGGGCAGAGCTGTTCGGCCATCATCCAGCAATGTTGATTTAACTTCAGATGAAGTGATTGCCAGTGCAATTTTCAATTTAATTTTCAATTTAATTTTTGACAAATTCATGCAATTCATCAGTATTATATTGTCATTCCACGGTGTGTTTGATAGAAAAATTTTATTCGAAGAAAATCGGCATCGCTAAAACTTCAGCCTGTGATAGAATGAGCTTTCCCTTTCATTTGAAAGTAAAATTAAAATATTCTGTCGGGGGCTCTAGAACAACTTTTTATTTTAAAGCCTTTGGTTTGAAAACTTAGGTTTTTCAATGAAACTGGTTCACATTTTTGCCCCTAGGTAGAACTTTAGATATTCAAATATTACCAAAAGTGAGAATCTGATGCACAATTTTATTGTGTACAACTTTGTAGAAAACTACATCGCGATCTAAAATCGCCAGAGAAAGCCATTGAATTTTTATCAATGTTTCTAGATTCGCACGGGGCCTATTGGTTAAGAAGCTTTATTCCAAAAACATTTTTATTTGTAAAAAAATGGATTGCCTTATTTTAACAATGTGCTCAGAAGAACCTGAATGCTAGCAAAGTCCCACCTTTAAGCCTAAAAAACATAATTCCAGATTCCACCGTTTTATGCGCTCGAATGATATTTTAGAAGCATGGAGATATATAGAGAAAAGTAGATAAAATTTGAACGAAATTAAGACTCTTTTGAAAGATGCTGGGTAATGCAACAAAATGAAACAGTTTTTTTCTGTCACAGATATATTTGTTTCTTCTTTTTTTCTTCACTCATTCTGAAGTATGCTTGATGTAATCTTGAATCCACCTTTTTGCTCGTTAGCATCTTGTGGGATATATTTAGCCTAATTTTTAACTTTATATTTCATCAAACGCGATTAAATATTCAGTCATTTGATTTGATTTCGATTGAGAATCCTGATTGACAGTTTCATGAAAGATAGAAAAATAATTCGATGAGATTTATGTTCAAGTTTGTTAACTTTTGGGAATCGCTGTACATTGAACAGAAATCGCAATAGTAAATGAGAAATAAAGGTTTTGTCTATTGTACGAAGATAGCGATCTCAATATAAAAATAGATATTGAAAGTATCATCTTTACCCGAAAGACGTGTTGCTGTTAATGTCTTCAGATTCTGAACTGAACTGGCAACTCTGTCTTTGTTCTTATCCCATATCATAAGGGGAAATCTTCAATAAACAGACTTGTATTACTTTGAGAATTTACTGAATGTATGGTCCAGCCTGATATTTTCTTGTTCGTTTTCTGTTGTGATCCGTGTACAACGAGAAACGACTCCGGAATTTCTTCTTAAAGGAAATTATGAAACATGATTTTGTTCTTGTTTCTAAGATTATGTGAATGTTAATCGATTATTGACTTCAATTTCATACACTACTTCATCCAAAAAAAATCGATGGAAATTCTGTTACGCATATAAATCGATGGATGATAGCGTTGAATTATTCAATTCAGTCGATCCACCATGCTTTCAGGAGTATTGGTTTACAGATGCCGATTTTTTTTGAATAAAGTTGTTGGACGAAGACACCGTGCATTCGCGTAATAGATCTCCATCAAATAAATTCTTCCATTTATGTGCTGGTAAACATATATATATATATATATATATATATATATATATATATATATATATATATATATATATATATATATATATATATATATATATATATATATATATATATATATATATATATATATATATATATATATATATATATATATATATATATATATATATATATATATATATATATATATATATATATATATATATATATATATATATATATATATATATATATATATATATATATATATATATATATATATATATATATATATATATATATATATATATATATATATATATATATATATATATATATATATACATGTATGTTTACCAGCACATAAATGGAAGAATTTATTTGATGGAGATCTATTACGTGAATGCACGGTGTCTTTGTCCAACAACTTTATTAAAAAAAAATCGGCATCTGTAAACCAATACTCCTGAAAGCATGGTGGATCGACTGAATTGAATAATTCAACGCTATCATCCATCGATTTATATGCGTAACAGAATTTCCATCGATTTTTTTTGGATGAAGTAGTGTATGAAATTGAAGTCAATAATCGATTAACATTCACATAATCTTAGAAACAAGAACAAAATCATGTTTCATAATTTCCTTTAAGAAGAAATTCCGGAGTCGTTTCTCGTTGTACACGGATCACAACAGAAAACGAACAAGAAAATATCAGGCTGGACCATACATTCAGTAAATTCTCAAAGTAATACAAGTCTGTTTATTGAAGATTTCCCCTTATGATATGGGATAAGAACAAAGACAGAGTTGCCAGTTCAGTTCAGAATCTGAAGACATTAACAGCAACACGTCTTTCGGGTAAAGATGATACTTTCAATATCTATTTTTATATTGAGATCGCTATCTTCGTACAATAGACAAAACTCATTTACTATTGCGATTTCTGTTCAATGTACAGCGATTCCCAAAAGTTAACAAACTTGAACATAAATCTCATCGAATTATTTTTCTATCCTTCATGAAACTGTCAATCAGGATTCTCAATCGAAATCAAATCAAATGACTGAATATTTAATCGCGTTTGATGAAATATAAAGTTAAAAATTAGGCTAAATATATCCCACAAGATGCTAACGAGCAAAAAGGTGGATTCAAGATTACATCAAGCATACTTCAGAATGAGTGAAGAAAAAAAGAAGAAACAAATATATCTGTGACAGAAAAAAACTGTTTCATTTTGTTGCATTACCCAGCATCTTTCAAAAGAGTCTTAATTTCGTTCAAATTTTATCTACTTTTCTCTATATATCTCCATGCTTCTAAAATATCATTCGAGCGCATAAAACGGTGGAATCTGGAATTATGTTTTTTAGGCTTAAAGGTGGGACTTTGCTAGCATTCAGGTTCTTCTGAGCACATTGTTAAAATAAGGCAATCCATTTTTTTACAAATAAAAATGTTTTTGGAATAAAGCTTCTTAACCAATAGGCCCCGTGCGAATCTAGAAACTTTGATAAAAATTCAATGGCTTTCTCTGGCGATTTTAGATCGCGATGTAGTTTTCTACAAAGTTGTACACAATAAAATTGTGCATCAGATTCTCACTTTTGGTAATATTTGAATATCTAAAGTTCTACCTAGGGGCAAAAATGTGAACCAGTTTCATTGAAAAACCTAAGTTTTCAAACCAAAAGGCTTTAAATAAAAAGTTGTTCTAGAGCCCCCGACAGAATATTTTAATTTTACTTTCAAATGAAAGGGAAAGTTAATTCTATCACAGGCTGAAGTTTTAGCGATGCCGATTTTCTTCAAATAAAATTTTTCTACCAAACACACCGTGGAATGACAATATAATACTGATGAATTGCATGAATTTGTCAAAAATTAAATTGAAAATTGCACTGGCAATCACTTCATCTGAAGTTAAATCAACATTGCTGGATGATGGCCGAACAGCTCTGCCCTAAAATGACCACTAAATCTTGCACTTGCGAAAAACGTTCAATATCAATCAAAATTCGGGTGTAAGCAAAATGCTGAAAGAATGCAACACTGTTATATAGGACGAATTCACGATGACCCATAAAAGGAACCAATCGAATATTTGGTGGCGTGGTCGGCGATCTTCGTTCAATTTTACCCGTTAGTCGACATCTACTGATGAAATCAGTTCTTGCTTAGGATTAGGGGTAGGATTATTGTTGAAAAAAATATTGTACTAAAAAATGGCGATACCGAGAATGTTAGTCTATTCAGTCTATAATGCAACATTTAAGCAATATTTTCATAAATGTTTACCGCAAAATGTTGAAAATTGGGAGTGTTACAGTGAATCTTCAGGAGACACCTCGAATAAATGCGATGTACAGCATAACTCAAAATCTACTGAACCAAATTGTTTGAAAATTTGCACAGTTCTCCTTCATACCATAACATCATTGAAGATCATAACTTTGTTCACAAAAATAAGTTTTTGATTTTTTTAACGAAAATTGCATTTTTAGCTGCAGAATGCTACGAAAAATTCAAATATCAAGAAAAAAAATACAAGCTTCGATCACTACCTAGGGAAAATGTAGAAGAACTGTGCAAACCTTGAAAACGATTGGTGCAATATATTTTGATTTATGATGTACACCACAAAGCAAGTTTTGAACGAGATACCTCCAGAGATTCTCTGTCACTGGCTCAATTTTCAGTATTCTGCTATGATATTTGAAGAAATATTGTTTAATTGTGCAGTGATTATATGGAAAAAGAATGAATATACTAACACTCTCTGTATCGCCAAAATATTTTTTTTAATGTGCCATTTTTTATGAATTAACTTTACCCACGTCCACCAACACTTCGTTATGTCTTCGTATCATTGGAAATATGTTTCGAAAACGGAGCTTTTCACTATATGTACATTCTTTTATTGAATGATTCTTATAGTCACCTTCGCAGGTGAATTCGCCAAAAAAGTTAGATATATGGATTGGGAAAATGTTAATCGATGCAACAATAAATTGCACCACATTTCCACATGATTTTGTAAAATAATACAATCCGTTGAAGAATGAATCGATTATTGACTTCAATA